>NC_068939.1:86429380-86769380 GCF_016801865.2 Culex pipiens pallens | reverse complement strand
AGATGGAACGGTATTTTCAACTCGCTGGTTCTCGGGCATAACTCAACCAACCGGGACATTTTTTTTTTGAGTGAATTATAAGGATGTTTAGATGATCCTTAAACTTTGTCGTTCCAACTTTTTTTGCTCTAGTAAAAAAAATTGCCCGAAATTCCGCTGGAGACTAGCCCGAAAACCTGTGAGTTGAAGTTACCGTTCCAACGTTTTAGGGAGGCTTTGGCATCCGTGTATATTGGACATGCGTTGGGCGTCCCAGTGTGAATAATTTCAAAGATATTGAAAAGATTGAAAAATTAACTTATTTTTTTTTTGTATTTATTTTGAGGTAATATCTCAGCAACCAAAAGTTGGATCAAAAATCTTAAATCGTAGATAATTGCCTATTTAAACAACTGAAAAAAAAATTAAAAAAAAATCCAAATTTTAGCTCAATCTTTTTTAAATTTATCAAAACACGTAGTCGATAGCAAAATCAATTTAAAGTAAGAGTAAGACTTAAACAATTTGGATGCCATGACTAAAATAATGATTTTTAACGCGTTGTCTACAACTTTTCCAAAGATCGATTTTCGAGCAATTCTATACAAAATCGGTCTTTATTCTTAAATTTTAATTTTTGATTTTTTTAATCCGTCTGAAACCTTTTTTGGTGCCCAAGCCATTTTGCATCATTAGTTTGTCCATATAGTTTTCCATACAAATTTGGCAGCAATGAAAATTAAAAAATCTGTATCTTTTGAAGAAATTTTTGGTCGATTTGGTGTCTTCGGCAAAGTTGTAGGTATGGATAAGGACATCACTGAAAAAAATGATAAACGGTAATTTACTTTGCTGATTTATAATTTCATTTTTTGTCACTAAAACATGATTTGCAAAAAAACATAATTTTTATTTTTTTTTTATTTTGCCAACTTTTCAGAAATTTCCAGAACGGGCAAAAAATCGTTGTTTGAGTTATGAATTTTTGAATCAATACTGATTAAAGAAAAATCGAAATATTGACCGCAACTTAATTTCAATTTTATTTTTCGATGAAAATCGAATTTGCAATCTAAAAGTACATTAGTGAAATTTTCATAAAGTGCACCGTTTTCAAGTTATAGCTATTTTTAGGTAACTTTTTTTTTAAATAGTTGCAGTTATTAATTTAAAAAATTTAGTGCCCATGTTTGCCCAATTTTGAAAAAAAATATTTTTGAAATGCTGAGAAAATTCTTTGTTGCTTTGTTGCTGAGATATTGCCATGCAAAACAGAAAAATGGATGTTTACTACCCAAACAACCCATAATTTTCTTATGTCGATATCTCAGCAACTAATGGTGCGATTTTCAATGTTTATAAATAAAACTTTCGTGAAATTTTCCGATCTTTTCGAAATCAATATTTTCAAAAAAAAATTAAGACTAACATTTCAAAAGGTCGTAATATTGAATGTTTGTCCCTGTCTCTGATTCTTGTATGGAGAAAAAAATTAAACAGCTCGACTTTTTTGGACACACTGAATCATTGGAATCAATCATGCTTAATTAAAAAGAAAAGTTGCTTTAGTTTGGATTTTTATGAATGTTTGGAATAAAATAAATATTAACTAGGAGCTTTCATAACTAGGTATTTTCCTTAAAATAAAATGAAAATATTTTTTCCTGAAACAAAACTTTTCTATTTAATTAATTTCGATTTTAAGAAAATATTTAAAAGCGCATTTAAATTAAATCATGAATGCTGTTTATATATCAAAATAGCTTTAATTCTTAAAGCATATTTATTCTGGATGCAATTAATTGCACTGCAATTCCATAATTTTGAATACATATGTTTTACTAAGTTGCTTGTTTTGTTGAGAGTATTTTTTACTTTCTGTACCATTTCAATAAATTGTTATACTGTTATTATTTACCTTAAGTTTGTGATATCATAATTTTTCACACTTTTAAGTGAATTTCTGTTTTTTTTTTTATATATGATTAAATTGGTTTTAATGGTGTTACAGCACCTACACAAATTAAAATGTTTTCTTTTTGACCCAATGTCACCCCCTCTAAAGGGTGAGTTTGAGTTAATTTTAAAACGATTGGCATTTATGAACGGTGTGATTATACTAGCCATATTCTGGGAAAATGTTGGTAAATTCAGGAGCATTCCCCAACATTATTTATTTCGATATAATTTGAAATGTTTTTATTGTGTTAAAATAACAACAGTAATATCGTTTTTTGACCAAAAGTCACCACCACTGACGGTACATCATTTGTGGATAAACATTTTTGAAATCTATACTTATTTTGTTTTTTTTAAAGATTTTTCACCTGGGAAAAAAAAGCCACGTGGCCATATAGGGGGGGGGGGGGGTTGGCGTGAAACCACGAAAAACCATGAGGGGGGAGGGGGGGTCAAAAATTCTCCAAAAAAAGGCCACGTGGTTTATGCACGACCCCTTTTGGTTTTGGATTTGGTTTTGGTTTTGGTTTTGGTTTTGGTTTTGGTTTTGGTTTTGGATTTGGTTTTGGTTTTGGTTTTGGTTTTGGTTTTGGTTTTGGATTTTTTTTTTTCAGTTTTCCATGAAGTTTGAAGACAAATTATAAAAAAATTAATGTAAATTTCATCGACCCTTCTTTGCCTTAGATTTGAAGATATAAAAAAGAGTAATTCCCCTGTTAGACTGAAGTCCGGCGGTCGTGCGATTCGAAGCGTTATCCCTCGATGTCGATTGTGTCCTGCCATTTTCGAGCGTTTGTCGTGCATTTCATCGAATGTCAAAGGTGACATCTGCAGTTCGTGTTGGTACTAGTAGGCTACGCAATTGGATGACAGTTAAATTTTTTTCAAAGTCCACCACGAAAAGGTTAATAAGTTAAAATTAGATATAATTAAAACAAAAAGCATTGTTTAAGCAGATTCCGATGTGTCAATCCGGAAGGCGTGCTGTTGAGCGATAGGCTCGATGCTCATTTACAAAGCCAGCGGTTTCAAATTCAGGGACTTTCTGAACCAGGAAAACGGTAAAATGCAAGAGGTAAATTCAGAATAGCTTTTTGGTTCTCATCTATTGCTGACTCGAATCCTTGTTTCAGGAATCTGAATTTCCAAGCAACTCATCAAACTTCCATCATCCAACATCCAAAAAGTTTTTGGCACCTCGGATTACCAACTCCTTCAAGAACTTTTTCTTCCAGTATGGCCAAGATTGTGGATTATTTGTTGTAAAAATAGGATAATAAAAAAGTATTGATCAAAATTTTATTATTTTCATTTAAATAACCCAAAAATCAGAAACGAGAGCACCCGACAATGCACAGTGGGAAAAAAGGGCCCAAAAAATTACAGCAACATGATTTCGCGCAAACCATCGATTGCTATACACCAAAAGCTTCGTTTTTGCACCAGGAACAATAATCCGGTGAAAAATCGCACTGCACGGACCGGTGGCCGGAGTACAGGCCACCGGAAGATCCGGATTTTTGGAAAAAGTGTCAGATTTATCCAATTGTGTACTGATAAGCTTTCTTCTACCATGAATAGTCATGCAAAACAATCCTAGAATAATATTAAATACCATAGGACCCATCGGAACCGGTTCCACCGATCTTCGGTGGCCACATCCGGAACCGCATTAGGAAACAGTGTTAACCAGTCATGCGACGTATCAAACTTCTCGATCCAGGGGAGCTTCTGAAAAAACGGTAAAGGGGAAGGGATGTGTTATAACAAGCAAAGTATAATTTATTGACAGCCGGAGTGCCGGAGGTCGGCAAGAATCGGGGTCAGGACGGATGGGACAGATGAGTTCTGGGGGAGAGGTGCCGGCTGGGCCAAACCTGAAATGGCAAATCGAAATCCGGTCCGGATTAGGTGTGCTTAGACAGATTTATTGCCCGTTCATTTCCTGCACGCTCATCGTTCTTGTGGGGTGCGTTTTTGGGAGCTTTTGGGAATAACCAGAAAGTGTAGTGTAGTACTCTCGAGGACAAGTATCGATGCTTTTTTTTGTATGAGATGATTGATTTGGGGATTTTTCGGAAAATAATGCTATGAAAACAAAGATGTTGGTCGACTTTATTTCCCAAGCGTAAAGGGGTTCACTTTAATTAGAAAACAAGCAGTAGGCCTTGCTTCTTATCTTTTCTAGTCGTTGACAAAACGAAATAAACCGAAAATGTCCCCCGGAAGAATCGCCGCCGAATCTGCGCTGCATCGGGTGCGCCCCCTCCTATCGATGGACCACCACGAGGCGCGGCGCAAAGTGCTGAGTCTGTACAAAACGTGGTACCGCGAGGTGCCGGCCATCATCCACGGGTACGACATCCCCAAGTCGAGCGAACAGTGCCGGGCGAAAATCCGCGAGGAGTTCCTACGCCACCGGAAGGTGACCGATTTGCGGGTGATTGACATGCTGCTGATCAAGGGCCAGATGGAGCTGCGCGAGACGGTCAACCGGTGGAAGGACAAGAGCCATCTGATGCGCTACTGGAAGGATGGGGTTGAGGCGAAGCCGAAGGATTTTCTTTCACGGTTCTACGAGGGACACGAGTGAAATTTTATTCTAATTGGTCATTTTTATTACAGCAAAAAAAATCTTTAAATTATCCAATAAATGTAATCGATGTAAATAGTAAACGTCTTTTCTTCTGTTTTGCTTTTTTTTGTAATATTTCATAACTCTTGTCTAATAAATTAGTCAACATCTTACGCGTAAAAATATAAACTGCACAAAAATACTTTAAAAATGTTACGATACGGTTAATTGACGTGCAAGAATCGCTTGAGCTCCTCCTGGGTGTCGAAGATAAGCACCGGGAAGGGCGATCCGGGCACCAGTTCGCCGGCCCACTTGACCTCGACCCGGTAGTCTCCGGGCTCGGTGGGATCGTACTGAAAAGAGAGAAAGAGGTTGAGCAAATTTCGATTAAATTAAGGGTCAACCTTACCTTGCACAAAATGGTTCGATCCTTCTGGCTTTCCCGCTGCATCTCGACGCGGAACGCTCCCTTCGGACCTCGCACGCGAACCGTCAGCTGACCCGCCCCGGCTCCACGCGTGTCCACGATGAACCTCGACTGGAAGGTGGCGAGCACGCCATGCTCGATTCCGGGTCCGTACACGCGCACCTTGCTGGCGTCGGGAGCTCCGGCAACTCGCAGCGTAAACGGCGATCCGGGCACGTGTTGGCCACCGTACTTGATCGTGAGCGTGTGGCGGCCCGGTTCCTGCGGTTTCACGTTCAGCGTGAACGTGGCATCGCCGTGGTCGTACAGCTCGCAGTACGCGACCTTACGCGGGCCTGAGCAGTGTGCGGTAAGTTCGCCGGGACCGGCCCGTCGCGTGTCGATCCAGGACTTGATGTCGCGACCGACGACGCCGTTGCGGAGACCCTCGCCCGAGCAGAGTACCTTGGCAGCGTCAACGGCGGGTCCAACGGAGATTGTGAGCGGACAGCCCTTGATCATGCGGCCGTTCCATTCGACGGTTAGGTTGAGCGGACCGCCGGTGGATTTGTGCGGGTTGTACGACGCCAGCCAGATCAGTTCGTTGGGGCGGGGCTGGAGGAGGGTCACCGAAAGGGCTTCACCGTCGTCGAACGTCATCTGAACTTCGGGTTTGCCCGATAACGCTTCGGTAGCGTCGATCGTGAAGTGGGAAACTTCACCAACTTGAGCGGAGGTCAGCCCTCGACCTGTGAGGACCACCTTGTCGGCGGCGGATGAATTGCCTGTGACGAATACGTAGCCAGGACTCTGCGAGATCGGAAGTCCCGACCACGTCAAGTCAAAGCTGTGCTCTCCCTTGGCCAGCCCGTCGTCCGTCAAAAACATCAGACTTCTTCCGTTTCCTTGCTTCTCAACGCTAATCTCGTTGTTGTCCACGTAACAAGTCAACTCTCCCGGTCCAGCCATGCTTGTATCGAACGCGATCTTCGTCGGTAGCAGCAGCTTACCATTGCTATCCAGCAGACTTCCCCAACCTCCGATCGGAGCCACCTTCGACGGATCCAAACACGCGATCGTCCACGGCGATCCCGGCAGTGGCCCACGATTCGTACAACTGGCCCTAATCTCGTAATCCCCTACCGTCAAAATGGTGTAGAAGATCTTCCACTCGTTATTGCCCAAGTTCTTGATCTTCGGCTCGATCCTCTCCGCCTGCTCGTCGCACCGCTCGATCTGCACGTTCGGCGTCGACGGGCAGAACACCACGAACGAAGTCTCTTTGCCACGGTGCGCCACCTCCAGCCCATTGCCGGACGCGTGGCTGTCGGTCTTGCTGCCAATGGCCTGCACGGCGAACGTAATCGGCGATCCGGGCACGCTTTCCCCTCCGTACACCACCGTTGCCTTGTAGTGGCCGGCAGCCAGCGGCAAGAACTCAATCTGGTGCACGTAGTCCTCCTGCTGGGTCAGCTTGACGGGGACGTTCTGGCCGGTTGGCGAGAGCACCGTCACCTCGATTTCCGCTACGCCGGCCGCTTCCGATTCCACTGTGGAAGTTGACGGGGATAAGTAAGAGTTACAGTATAGAAGTGGTTGATGCCCTACCGTGCCAGGTGATGGGCGAGTTGGTGCACAAGTTCATCTTGGGCACATTCTGCAGGTGAATCTTGGAAGGATCGTACGACTCGCACGTGTACGGACTTCCCGGCAAAGGTTTCGATTGATGCAGCACGTCTGAAAAGGAAACGAAGTTAGTAACCGTCGATCTTGAACTCGTTCTGAGGGCGCGATCGTTCTTACCAATCAAGCATTGCCCAACCTTCTGCACGGTGAACTCGGCCTGCAGATGGCCACCCTTGGTCTGGTAGCAACGCACCGGTAGCGCTTGACCTCCCGGGCCGGACACGACCACGTCAAACTCGCGTGCCGGATGACCAACGGTGTCGATGGCGAACGACGTCGTCTTGCCGACGCGGGCCTGGTACAGCCCCAGCCCGTTGACGGTGATCTGCAAGGCATGTTTCGTGAGAAAGTGTTCAATAAAGGGTTAAGACGGTGATCCTACCTCCTTGCTCATGGCCGGCGCCAGCACGTTGATCTCGATCGGTTTGCTCGCGATCGGCACCTGGTTGTACAAGATCATGATCTTGTGCGGAGCGACGCGCGTCGGATGGTACACAATCTCCCACGTTCCATTCTTGGTGGGTCCCCGAATCGAGTGCGGCACCTCCAACCCTCCGCAGCGAACCACCGAAGTGAGCGTCCCAGTGCCGGCATCGGCGATCGAAACGGCAAGCGAAGCCGGCTTGTGGCAGTACGCCTCGCTGACCTCGATGATCTTAACCATGGACGGGTCGAACACGTTGATGGTGCGAGCGGCGATGAACGATCGCGTTTCCGCGTCCACGTAGCGTATGATGTAGCTGCCGATTTTGGTCGCCTTGAACTCGGCCGACTTGCGGGATAGCGTGAACGGTACCATCTTGTTCTCGGGGTCGTAAATCTCAACGGTTTGATCGTCGCCGATCAGCTCGATGAACGTGCTGTTGCCGACCTGGACGTTCTGGGTGTTTTGTTGCACCTCGCAGCGGAACGGACTTCCATCCACTGGCAAGTCGTTGAACGTGATGTTGACAAAGTGGGCCTCGCAAGTTTGCGGCACAAACGTTACGTCGTACAGCCCTCTAGCGCAGGCCGTGACTTCCGCTTTAACCGTGCTAGTCGCCGTTGAGACAACCAGCTCAAGTGTTCCTTCGCCAGCACCGGCAGCGTCAACGCTGAACGTCAGTGGGACTCCCAACGAAGCCATCGTGTTATGATGATCAAGCCCGCTGATCGCAACCCGTGAGACGTCGAAGACGTTGCAAGAGAACGGCGAACCATTAATGTGCTGATCATTCGCCGTCACGCTGATCAAGTGCCGCCCAACCGAAGTCGGTACAAACGAAGCAAAGTGAACCTCATCCCGGCAAGTCACCCGGCAAGAAACGGTATCCCCCGAAGGCGAAGTGATCAACACCTGAGGATCGATCCCGTCGAATCCCTCCAGCTCAAAGATGTTCTCGCACTTGACCGGAGCTTGACGCAAGCACTCCCCACTGGCGATCGCCTTGGACAGCGAAACCGGAGCGTGCGTCACGTGGCAAGCAAAGGGCGACCCGGGCACCGGATACCCGTTGAACCTGACCGACAGCGAGTGCGTCGCCGCTTCCGTCGGCTTAAAGTTCACCTTAAACCGTGCATTGCCCTCCGATTGCACAAAGTTCGGCACGTTCTTTCCCCCCACCGCCACGATGATCTCCAGATTTCCCGCTCCAGCCTGGCTAGCGTTGATCCCGAAGCTGACGCTCTTCCCCACAACCCCCGGCCGGATATCCGTAACCACCACCTTCTCCGCCGAATAGGCCTTCAGCAGGAACGGGCTTCCCTCGACGTGGCCACTGCCCGGCAGGCGCACCTCAACCGAGTGATCGCCCACCTCGATGGGCTCGAACTTGACCTTGTAGCCGGCGGGCGCCGGAACTACGTCGGCGCGAACCGCTCGACGGGCCGGCCCCAGCACCTCCACCACCGGTGAAATGTCCGACTCGACCAGAAACTCGAACACGTGGCCCACGCTGACCTTGTCCATCAGGTCGTTTGCGACGATGCGGGCCGCTGGGGATACCTGCGAAGGGAGAAAAACGTTTGTAATTGCGTAATTTTATAGACTCATAGGTTTTGAGTAGTGATTCAATTTTCTTTTTTAAGTTATTATCCAGAAGATGAAAACGCAAACGCCAAAGAGCCTTAAACCTCTTAAAAGATAATAAGTGCCTTGAAATTGAACCATCAAGACGATCAACATCTTGCTTTGCCTGGAAGATTTGTGAATCTTCCAACACAGACCAGGAAAAGATTGTTGTTAATTTGGTTTTATCAAGCTTCCCATGCGCCAGTGCCAACGCACACCGCGGGTTTGGATTTCTAGCTTCGGTACGAGCCTGAACCCATTTGTGTGTTGTTGGTAATCTCGGCTCGTCGCCTCGGTTGTGTGTTTGGTACTCACCCATGGCATGAACCCAGCGGTATTGAACCCGGTTTGTACCGCCAGCGCGTACCACGGCACGTACCTCGGCTCGTACCGAGTGAAGCACCTTGGCTCATACGCTGGTTCATGCCACGAGTGAGTGCCAGACACGAAACCGAGGCGACGAGCCGACGCGAGTCTTGGTTCGCTGGTACGATGAACCAAAATACCCTCGGCTCGAGTGAGTCGGGTACGGGTGTAAACCGAACAAAGCAGGCGCAAAGCAAAACCGAGGTACAAGTGAACCGCGTGTACCGCACGGTGCAGGGAAGCATGGGTTTAATAGAGTAATAACATAGTTGTTGGTGTAAATCCAAAAGGGTGAACTGCCGAAACACTTCTTATTCGAGTCAGGCATGAAATGACTACCGTAGGTGGAAGTCTTTTGACAAAAATGCCTGAAAATAAACGAGGCGTCAACACGCGACAGGAAGCAGAAGAAGTCGTGGTTGATGAAGGGTCACAAAGAATCAAATTGCTCAAACTCAGGCAAGATGAACCTACTATGCTTGTAGTATGCCAAACTTGATGTTCATGCATTCCAGGAACTGGTTGAGAATCATGTGACTGTGGCACGAAATTCTTTGCTTCTACAAAAATCACAAAACCTCATTCCTGGCGTACATTTTTGAGTAACCAGTAACCGGACTTTTTTTCGTAAAATCGCGATAACTCGTGATGTTTATAAGCAAACCCCTTATGTCTATACATCAACATTTTTGTAATTGTCTGCTCTACAACTTTGTAGAACATCGTTACACTCTAAAAAATAACCCTGCAAAGTTAGAAAAAACACGAAATTTTAAAATGAAAAATTTTGTTCTAAATGAAAAAATTAACCTTCTGGGTCAATGTAGATTCGAAAAGTACATTAAATTTCCCATAAAATGACATGTTCCAAAATTTTGTACAGTAACGGAAAATGGGAGAATTTTTAAAACTTTTAGTGTTTTTTTCGATGAAAAATACGTTTTTTCGGAATTCTGAGTACGCCATCAAATCGGGCGTCTAATTTTACATAAAAGTCCCTTTGACACCAAATTTCTATCTCATCACCGTTTCAGGCTGCAAATTTTTGAAAAACACCTCATTTTTCGCATGTTCAAAAATGGAAGGGGTCGTACCGCCCCTCCGTCACGAGATATCAAAAAACGGACCTCGGATTCGTGATCAGGGACAAAAGTTACCCCTTAGGACAAAGTTTCACGCAAATCGAAGAGGGGTCGGGGCAACTTTTCCCGATTTCGTGTGAGTTGGTAGAGAATTACCCACCTTTTTTATTTTAATCAATGAACACAACAAACAAGCGAATGAAGTCATCCGTTTATTGTAGAATGTATTTCTATATTAATGTAGATCAAAAATACTGTAAAATGTTTTTTTTTCATATTTTTTTTATTAGGTCCTTTTTGGTTTAAATTTGTACCAGCCTACACACCAATTCCTCATTAATTCAGTTAAATTCACTGAAATCTGCACTACTGAAATTTTCAGTAAATGAAAACTTGCTGTAATTTCAGCAAACTTTGACAGCTCCATACAAATTTTGACTGAAATTCAGCGAAAAATTAACTGAAAATTTCAGTAGGGCAGTTTTCAGAAAATATTAACTGGACACGAACATCAGAATTTGCGTAAATTTGAGGTGAAGTCTTGCAAGACATATTCCGTGTGCAGGGCGAAGCCCGATTTTTAAATTTTGCATTTTTAAACAATACAAAAATAAAAAAATTGTCGATTTTTTATATGAAAAACATAAAAAGTATTTTTATATTTTTTTAAAATAAACTTTTTGAAATTCAGCTTTCGTCATGCACACGGGACGAATTTTACGAGACTTCACCAAAATTTTAAGCCGGTTTGGTCAAAGCAGTGTTGAGATATCGTGGTACCCGTTTTTGAAAATGCTAACTTCTAATAGCTATATCTCGGCAATGATAAGACCACAAGTCTTCAAATTTGTTTTGTTAATAGATGAAAATATATATTTCAATGCTCTGAAAACAGATTTAAAAAAAATAGGTGTGTGCTCAAACCAACCTCTGACATTTTTGACGATTAACTGGGGTGAGAGGCAACCACGCTTACCACTACACCACCAGTCCCATTTAGAATGAAAATCGATAAAAAAAAACCAACTTCGTTTACAACTAGTGCACTGCCGTTCTACGCATAATTGTCCTATGTCATTTTTGGTCGATTTCGACTTTTTGTCGTTTTTAAGTTTATTTTTACGTATACTTTCAGAAAAACATATAAAACATAGTACTTTGTTCGGAACCTCATTAAAAAAAAACATCAAGTCTGTTTGTCCCATCGTTGTACTTCTCACGGTGGGTAAGAAGGGGATTATTATGCAACTTACATTCCTCCTGAAGGTTGTTGGGGGGACTAATCTGAGTCAGAAAAATCGATTCCCAAAATATTCTGTCGGTGAAAACTGATTTTATCTCGATTTGAAGCTAAAAAACCTAATATATCACCTAAAACCTCAAAAATACGTCTAAAATCTCGGTCTAACTCTGGAAAAAAAATGTGAATTTTCATCAAGATATCAATCCTTAGTTCTAAAAACATTTCTGACATAGTACACCTTAAATCGATCCATTACCTGAGTCCCAGTGTCATCAGGAGGTGTAAATAGTGTTATTTCTAAAAAAATATTTTCAATTTGCTCTGGTAAATAAACTGTCATGTCTGAATTCAGAATTGTTGCAAACAAATCGAAGAACAATTTTGCGGAAAAAAGTATGACATTTTATCCATTTTCAGTTAAGTTATGCCTATTTTAGTGGGAAAATTGTTGCCAATTTTCAAAATTATTCGATATTTAACTCATTCCTGTTCAGAGCTGAAAATGTCAGGGGTCCTGACGCGAAAATCGGCGACGCATACACGATTTTTTCAGATCCATTCACTGAACCGCAAAACCGTGACATAAACAAACCCGACTCAGTCGTGAGTGCCCTAGCTCACTGAGCAGCTGCAATGCGAGGCAGTAGTCGACCAACGCTCATTCGACGTTGCACGCACACACATAAAGAAACAAGTTTTTACACAAAAAGTTTGTATTTATGCGTGGAAATGAATTTTTGAATATAAGTTATGGTTGTTTTAAGTGTTTTGCACAGTCTAGAACCATTCAATTGTTTAAAAATAGTCAAAATAGTGTTTAGAGAGGATTTTACGAGTCAGTCATACGACACGAATTGAGTGAATGTAGCTCATTTTTTCACGTCTCTCATTCTCCAGCAGTCGACCGGCACGAGTCAGGCGGCAGTGGTTGAACAGACACAGTAGGCTTACAGTCAGATGCTAGCAGTGGACTGACATTTTGGTTTGCTTCATGTGTACGCTGGGTTGGAAACATTTTGTAGGCCTGTTCCTGTTATAAACAGCTACTACGATCATACTCAGTAGAATATAACAAAAAATTTCAGGGGCTGGTTCCGGTGGGCGTACTGAGCTTAAATCCCAAATATGAGCTTGATTAAACTTTATTGGATCTGTCGCTTTACATATGAATTTTTAATGAGATTCAACCCGTACAAAGCTTGAGTCGTGATGTTGAAAATAAACGCTTCAGTCACCAAAGTGCTCAAAAAATCTACATTTTTGAAAAAAAGTTTTTTACGGGTTAAATCTCATTAAAAATTCAAATGCAAAGCGACAGCTCCTATTAAGTTCAATCAAGTTCATATTTGGGATTTAAGCTCAGTACGTCACCGGAACCAGCCCCTGAATGCCCACCAAAAAGTATTTTTTGTTATATCCTACGGAGTATGATCGTAGTAGCTGTTTATAACAGGAATGAGTTAAACATCGAATAATTTTGAAAATTTGCTACAATTTTCCCACTAAAATAGACATAACTTTACCTAAAATGAAAAAGTGTCATGCTTTTTTCTGCAAAACTGTTCTTCAATTCATTTGCAACAATGCTACAACATTAGTTTTTGAATTCAGACATGACAGTAAATTTACCAGAGCAAATTGAAAATATTTTTTTTAGAAATAACACTATTTACACCTCCTGATGACGCTGGGACTCAGGTAATGGATCGATTTAAGGTGTACTATGTCAGAAATGTTTTGAGAACTAAGAATTGATATCTTGATGAAAATTTACATCTTTTTTCCAGAGTTAGACCGAGATTTTAGACGTATTTCTGAGGTTTTAGGTGATATATTAGGTTTTTTAGCTTCAAATCGAGATTAAATCAGTTTTCACCGACAGAATATTTTGGGAATCGATCTTTCTGACTCAGAATAGTCCCCCCAACAACCTCCAGGAGGAATTTCCGAGGTGCACGCAAGTTGCATAATAATCCCCTTCTTACCCACCGTGCTTCTACGCATAATTGTCCCACAAAGTATTTTCTTTCACGAAATCATCAGTTTTACGAAATATTGTATCTTGTTTACCTGTTGTTTAGCAAGAGAATTACAAATAAAAGTGATAAACTGCTAACTGGGATGATTAGGGACTTATAGGGTGAATAGGGACCCACGGGACAATTATGCGTAGAAACACAAAAAAACGGTCGAAAAATTTCAATCGCGTTTTTCTCAGTTGCACTTTTTTGAACATGGGACAATTATGCGTAGAACGGCAGTGCAGTCTTTTGAAAACTATCATACGAATTAAACATATAAAACGAAATATCGATTCCAAATTTAATTTTAAAAGTATTTTGATACTCTGGTCTTAATAAAAAGCATTGTAGATTGATGTAAACACTTTCCGGGAAAATAATATTGGACTCGGTTCTCCCGAGCTGGTAGCAGAGTTTTAAGTGCACTTATTATAACATGCTTAAAACTTGGACACACTTCACAATCAACAACTCGGTACTCACCTTGCACGTGAACGGACTGCCCGGCACGTCCTGCCCGTTGAAGCGCAGCTCGACGGTGTGGTTCTGGGCCTCGCGCGGCGTAAAGCTGATCGCGTACGTGTGCTGACCCTGGGCCTGCGCCGACGTCGGCACGCGCCCCCCGTTGACCGTCACCTCCAGATTTCCGGGCCCGGCCTGGGAGGTTTCCACTGTAGAAAGTTGAGATTAGAGATTAGACACAATCTTGAATCTAGAAAGCGCCAACTTACCCAAGAAGACGACCGGCTTGCCGACGGTACCATTGTTGACGTTCTTCACCTTGATCGCGGTGACGTCGTAGACCTTCATCGCGCGGAGTGTTGCGTGTCGTGGTTGTGGTGTTGATGTTGCGGCGGCGTTAGAACAAATGACGGAAGCAACAACCGTGATACATGGAATGGACAAGAAAGCTGCTGTTAGAGTGCAAGTCGCGCAAAAAATACCACGTCGTCGTCGCGTCAACAATTAACGGTAATTATACGCGGTTTGGTTGAGTACGGTACCAGGGGTGTAGAGACTAGATAATCATAGCTTTCAAAATTTGAACGCTTTAAAACTTCAACCCTGAGTTCATCCGTAGAAGGGGTTAAGAAACCGCTTCCCGAACGACATAAGAAGACGTTGTTGATGACGTATCGTGAACCTTAACGACTTCGTTCTGTCAACAAAAGCTTTCGCCGGAAATGCAACATGACTCGACAGGTAGCGCATAGTTTTGGAGGTGTGGACGGCGAATGTAAGCCGGTCATTAGTATTCAGCTCATGGCTAGTAGCCACCCGCCCGAGCAAAGTGGCGACAGGTCGAGTTTAGTTGGACGCTTGGTTGGAGGGTATAGTTTGTATCATTTTTTAAAACCATTAGAAGCTTTGACGGTTTCCCTAACACAAACTTCAGCATAAGGGTACCTAAACACTTATGGTACTGCGAGAAATCTGGAAGACTCGAAAAATCACGTCTTAAAAAATCTACAAGAAATACTTTCGCGTTTACATATCGACTCAGAATAACATTCTGATCAAAAGTCAAAACACATACAAGTTGGTAAGCTTCTGGCAAATATGCAGGTGCAATGTAATTGTCAAACAGAAAACTATAGCAATTGCTTTCGTATCAACTTATTTAACAAATACTATTTTTTGGTTATTTTTTATTGTTCAAAATTCTTACATTGGAATCAACGATAAGATTTTCTTCATTTTGTCAATTAGTATTTTAACTTTATTTCGTGTTCAGTACACAGTAATTTAGTTATCTTTTAAAATAAAAGAAAGTTAAGACAATGAATTGCTACGCTGTCGAAGAATAAACATATGTTGTTTATATATATTTTTCAGATTCGGTTAGCAGCTTGATATTGTTTTAACTGTATTTCAATGTGCCGACAGAAAACAAATGATAAATCTTCAAAACCAAAAGCAATTGTCAACAAGGGAATCATTTACTTATAAAGCAGAGACAATATCACATTTGCTTACGATTGGGTTCAAAAAGCTCCAATTGAATATCGTTCCAAAAATGAACCATCCCAGCAACGGTAGACAAATCAATGAACAACAACGCAATCTGCGATGGATGATATACATACTGGTGTATTTGAATTTTACAGCAGTGGGTAAACAGCAAAACCTCAGTTCGTAAGATATAACAGATATTTGGTGCCAAATACCGAACACTTTGAAGTCGGTTTTTGAAGCGTTTGTTTTTAATTTAGAGTTGATTGGAAGTTGAAAAAATTTGAGACATATTTTCATCAACTAAAAATTCGCTAAATGTTGTGTAACTAAATGACACTGAATAATGGTACTTTGAATCAAAGAATTAAAATTGATACTTTTTATGCTTTTTGATCAACCGGAAATTTTCTGGTTTGGTGTCTTGGACAAAGTTGTGCACGTTAAAAAAAATGTCTTTTTTAATAATGTTTTTTTCACACAAAAAATCAATTTCCCAAAATCCGTCTTTTTGAAACGTTTTGATTTTTTATATATTTTAGATGACATTAAATCGCAGCTTCTGAGCCATAGAAAAGAAAGGACAAAAATCTTGATGCCAAGTTACGATTTTTTGAAAAAATAAGTTTTGGGAGAAATAGAAATTTCACTCAAACATTCAGCATGTTTCTTTTTTATTTTTGCCTTCCTCACCTGACTGAGGAAAGGCTATAAAATCACTCGGAAAATGAACTTTTTAATTAGACCTCCTAGACCTACCTTCATTTGTACATATCGACTCAGAATCACCAGCTGAGCAAATGTCTGTGTGTTTGGCTATATGTAGACATGTGTACCAAATCAATGTCACTGGAATATCTCGTCACAGGCTCAACCGATTTTGGCCGGAATGGTTTTAATCGATCCGTCTTAACGTCCCCTAAGTTGCTATTTAAATTCATGCAGTTTTATCATGTGTTTAAAAAGTTATGTTAAAAAAACTGTTTTATATTAAATTAAAATTATGGTAAAAAGGGTGGTTTTTTCATAAAACCCTCAGATGTTATATATTTTTAGAAAGCATATGAGAATACCTTATAGCTGGAGTAAGAATTTTCAAGATCTGACTTACCTATCTTAAATTACAAGCAGTTTAAAAATGGTCTAAATTCACATAACCTCAACTGGTCGTGTCAGATCGCCACGAAAAAACCGTGTAGAGGATTGCCATTTTCCTCAAAGGCCGTGTCTGTATAATCTTGACAAAAAGTCTGTAGGTAGTCTGTTTTTTTACTCATCACATATTTTTATTAGGACCTCTTAGGTGCTGCGATCACGTTAGGGGAGATCCATAAACCATGTGGACACTTTAGGGGGGTTGGAATCACTATAAATGAGAGGAAGGCACCAACCACCTAAAGGTGGATTAAGTAACGTTTTTTTTATATATTTTATGGGACAAAAACAGCAACTTTTGAGCCATAGATAAGATTTTTTGAAAAGTTTTTTTTTTGTTTTTTTGAAAATAATATTATTCGAGATTCTTTTTAACTTCAGTTCTTAATGTAAAATCAAATTTGCAATCTAAAAGTACCTAACATTTTTATGATAAAGTGCACCGTTTTCAAGATAAAGCCACTTTAAGAATAATTTTAACTTTTTAATTTCTCTCAAAAATCCATAAAAAAAATTACCACAAAACCAATATCATCATTGCTTTTTAATGAAAAAATATTACTTACATTAATAAATATGTTATTTTTTGAATTAAAAAAAGCAATTTGCATCAATATCTTGGAAAATCTTTGATTTTATGGTACCAAAAGGTGGTTAATTTAAAATACATTTCTTCGTACTGGCGCTTACGTCACATAGTCAGTCAATGAAAACAATAGATTTTGCTTGTAAACTAATGTTATAAAACAATGCGAAATGTTTGGAAACATATAAAATGCTGGTAGTAGCTGAAACAGAGGTGTAAGTGACAAAATTGAGTTTTATAGGGAAATTTGAAAATTCGCCATTTTTTTACTAAAATGGCTGTATCTTGGCACTGTATTGACAAAAACTTTTTATTTAAAAAAAACAGTTACCTACAGATTGGTATTGGTGCCAAAATTTAGATGGATTTTTGAAAGAAATGCATAAAAATTTCAGGCAAAACATACTTTTTCCAACTGTAACATGCTGCCAATGAAAGATGACGACTTCCTGGATCAATACGAATACAGAACATTATTGGTAGAGCTCCTAACAATGATTTAAAGTGAAATATGGGGCAATTTGAACGCATTTTTCAAGGTTTTAGAACAAAATATTACATTTTTATTTAAACAGCATATTTTTCAGTAAATCGTAAATCGCGAGTTTAAACCGATTTTCGGGATTTTTTCATTGTATGAAAACATTGTTCCTGAGGCAAAAACCTATCGTAATCCGGTTGAGCCCGAAGGTTTTCGACACGTCGCCCTTTTTTTGGGACACCTTAGTGTTCATGGTTGTACAAACATAAAAACATATATACTTATTTGAAGTTGAGAAAACGTCCAATAAAATTACCTAAGAGACATTAAAGATTGGACCTCTGGTTGCTGAAATACAGCGGATAAAAGAAAAAGAAACAAGAAAGTCTCATCCAAACAGTCGTTTTTTTTCAACCATCTCAACCAGAGGTCCAATCTTCAATATCTCTTAAGAAATTTTATTGAAAACTTCTCAACTCTTTGAAAAAAATATTTTGTGGAATGGACAATCATGAACACATGAAAAAAGTCGATAAACTAGAATTTTAAGTTCAAATTAAACTTTAAGTCGCTTTATCTCATGAACGGTGCGCTTGATAAAAAAAAATCTATTAAGTACTTTTCTATTGCCAATTTGATTAATTATTAGAAACTAAAATCATAAAAATATTTCGATTTTTTATCTTTATTTAAAAAAAAAATCTTTGGCCCAAAATTTACTGATTTTGGGAAATTGAATGCTTGTAAAAAACTTGCTTTAAAAATCGTTAATTTTTTTACCTGTGCCATTTTTTTCTGAATAGCCCTAATTAATACCCTCAACTTTGTCGAAGACACCAAACTGATCAGAAAATTCCTTCAGAAGATACAGTTTTTAGAATATTTGCGTACCATTTTTGTTTTGACAGCTGTCAAAATTGTATGGAGCCTTGTACTGCCCATAATTGAAAATTCGGCTATTATGCCAAATCAAGTATTCCGAGAAAAACGCGTTTTAGTGTTTGTCACCAAATCTCCGTCAAGGCAATTTCCCATAAGAGTGGCATATTAGCCGTTTGGTTTTTCGCATCGGCAGCCAAGTCTATACACTATTTCAGTGAAATTCAAGGTACAGAAGATGCGTTGGAACATCCTTTATCACCTGGTGCTAATATCTCGTTTTTGCCAAAAGTGGATATCAGCCGTTTTTTCAATGGTGGGCAGTGTATGGATGAACCAATCACACAAAATGGCTTGTTTGGTCATAAGGCCCCGAAAAGTTGAGGCTAATTAAATAAAAATATTCAAAAAATAAAAACGCGCGAATTACATAACTGTAAAGATTTGGGTTGTTGTCTCTGCTAAAATGTTGTTCCAACGAGTTTCGCCCGGTGAGTATGCAAGCATTCTAATCTACAGAAGCTTTACGCAGCTTCACGTCAAGCTTTTCACCAGAGACACCCTCCGATATTCCCAAGACTCAAACCGGGTTTTTTTTCCGTTTCGCGCTGCTTACCTTCGCCGAGTACGGGCTGCCCACCGTCGGTTGTCCCTCGACGGTCACGCTGACGCGGTGCTCTCCGACGACCCGCGGCACAAACTCCGCCTTGAACACTCCATCCGCCGTCTGCAGGACCTGCGCTGGCACCGAGTGGCCGGACGGTCCTGTGTTTCGTGTCACCGTTTTAACGGGGGTTTCGGGGGAGTTTGAAAGGGTTTTGGGGATTTTTTTTTTTGGTTTGGGGTGGAAAGGGGTCGTCAAAAAGATAGCGTTTTGTAGTCTTGTTTAATAAGTATGTTTTATTCTTCTTCAAGGTTGTTTGTTTTTTTATACAAAATAAATCAAGTATTAAATCATAAAAAATATTGTGCTCAGAAACCAACTGGGGTTAGGCGGGGAAGTAAGAAAGGGAAAGGTAAAATTGGTGTTAGCCGACAGACAGGATGAAGCGTTATTGAGGGTAGAGTTATTTTTACTAAACGAACTTAACCTATGCTTAGCATGCAGCATGCAATGGCCCAAAGATTAGACACCTCAACCAAGGATTGCCTAACTGAATTTGTTTGAACTTCTTAGTCTTGTTATGCCAATCGAGTGATTTGATTAGCTCGCGTGTTTGTGTCAAATTGCAACTTTCCGATTAGTTGAAATTATGGAACGATTGTTTAAAATTATGCCAGTAGTATTAGTTAAGGGGAAGGGTAACCATTAACATCCGTTCATTAAACGTAACAAAGGGTATAAATTATTAACGAGCAAAAATATATAAATTGATCTTGAACTTTCGGTTCATATATCATCTCTCTCTCATTCTCTGGCTAGCATGGGAAACAACTTAGTTCGAGCTAAGTAAGAGGTCTTAGTACAAAAGTCTACGTCGGCCTGAAATATACACGTGGAAAAAACAAGAAAGGTGAAGAGAGTTGATCAGATTAAATCTTTGCAGGCTGTGTACACGTGAGGTGGAAACTGGAGAGAGATTGCTGTGGAAATATTGCATTTGTTTCGGTATCGGTGTTGGTAGTCGTTTCACACTTTTGCTTGAATTATGAAGATAATTATGTACAATACATTTTTGATAAGAACTCTTAGGATATTCATAAAAATGGCGCTTACGTTTAACAAGAAATTTTCTGGTCGATTTGTTTTATTTTCAACTTTTTTTTTAGATAAATTTAAATATTATTTATCAATAAAATGTTTCGAAAATCATACAAAGGCAGTGTTGCAAATGAGTGATAGAAAAGCTATCAATAGATTATCTCTGCACCAAAAATATCCGAGAGTATAGCGGCCATCAATATAGCTTGTGAGATCTCTTCTTGTGTCTCGTGATTCCCAGCGATGTCATTCTCTCTCTATCATTCCTCCCCTTTTCCTCGACTATGCGCTCTCACCGCTGATTCTCTCAATCTCTCTGAAAACTGCAATGAGAGAACGCGAGATGGCGATTAGGAGCCGACCACGCATTACGTCACGTTAAACTGCGTTTGCGAAATTGGTTTTGTGGCGGCTTTTGTGGTTAAACGCTGTTGCGGTAGGATTGTCGTGGAAGCGGGAATGAGAGAGAAAAGGAAAATGTCAATCGCGAGTGGTAAACACGAAAACGTGTTCGGCTATGTTCGGCGCTGAGAGTTTCAATAAGGAGAAAAGAGCAGTTGTATTTGAGGCATGATTATTCAGGCGGGATAATTGTAGTTGCTGAGAGCTGATATTTTGATATTTTTACAACCCTGTACAAAGGTAAAATCTAATACCGTAAAACGGAGTGACTTTGATAGGGTTGAGATTTTTCCGCAAAATGGAAGGTACAAATTAAATACCTATGGAATGCTATGGAATCATACTGACCATGGTGGAAAAGTGTTCAAAGTACTTCAAGAAGAAGTGTTCATAAAATTTTGATAATTTGAAATAGTTAGTTAACTATAATTAAAAAAATGTTGATGAATAGCAATAATTTAATATTCTCAAGTTTTATATTTTTCTTCGAGAAAATGGGTTTGAATCGGAAAACGGAATGCATTTTTGGATTATTTGGACAATTTTCCACTAGGTTACACTAGGATACATTTAGTTTGCAAATATTAAATTTTATGTGTTTATAAAACACAATCCGAAAAAGATCTTCCAAATTTTCTAATTTATAGCTTTTTTCAGTAGAACTAATTTTACATAATTAAGTTTAAAATGCAATATAAATCGATAATTGTATAAACAAAATAGAACTTTAGGCTGAATTTTTCAAAATTTTACCTAAAATTTATATGTGTTTTGTTAAAGAAAATATAAGCTTGGTTAACTAGATAAAAACTTTGATTTTTTTATTTAAAACTTGTTAACCTTAGTGATGGTCCACTTGACGTAAAAATAAAATTTGAACACCTGAGGGTTACTCTACTGCCCAAATATTTGTTTCAAAAATAGGAGGGCATTTTGAGCAACTTTTGTTCTACGAAAAACTTTACTTCTCTTGTTTTATGTTTGTCATGTTTTATTTTTAGTATTTTAATTTGCATTTATCTTGTTTTTGGTAGTATTTGGCCTATTCCTATCATTGCATTTTGCCTTTCTAATTTTTTCATGTTTTTTCAATTTTTCGCAGACACCAATGCTATGCTATGCTAAACTTTTTCAATTTTTCGCATGTTTTTAACATTTTCTGCTATATAATGTCACCATTATCTTTCAAACTGTAAAAAAAAATGCTTAGAGGCATAGTCTGGTACACTACGAAAAAAACTACATACTTATTTTCACATAATATAGAAAAAATTGTAGTAAAAAACACAGCCTGAGTTGAACCCTAAAAATGTCATTTTAAAAAACATTGGCAAAGTCACATAAAACAAGTCAAACTTCCAACACTAATATTTTCTAAAATTTTAAGAGTTCTTCTTTCCAATGCTTTTAAAAAATCAACAATTGGTTGAAGAAGAGGGTCAAATCTGATATTAACAAGAAAAATTATGACTATCAAAGTCACCCCCGGAATTCAAAACATGAATTATCAGCGCAACTATTTTATTAAACACTTTTAAAAACACTTATTTCCAGAAAAAGTGCATGAGCTTTGTGTGCTCAGTACCTGTTTTAGAAATAATAAGCTTGAGACAAACCTTACTAGTTGGAAAATATTCCAAAAATAAATTAAAATCCTATCAACGTCACCCCGATTTACGGTATCTTTGGCGAATTATGGATTCGCTCCTATTTCCGAATAATTCGCTGATTTAAAAAAAAAATCGACTATTTATTGCTGGATTTCAACAGAAAACACTTTTCAAAAAGCTGTAATCGTCAACCTCGAAGGACATATCTTTTAAACTAATTTGAAAAGATTCAATTTTAACGATTTTAGACTATTTATACTCACGAAATGCACCAACATTTACTCCTTTCAATGTCTTCAACGGTCTGAATACAAGTGCAAACAATATTTCATGTTTCGTGATTAAATTTGAATTCAACTACTCAGTTCTCCTGAGAAATCCCGAATCTGTCCGATAATCGCATTCGGACTGTATTGTTTAATAATAATAAAGCCCTAAATGTATGCAGCACACATAACAGCTGAGAGCTTTTCAAGAAGCTATGATTTTTCTAGGCTCCATTTGAACTGGAACTTGCTCTTGAAACATAAATCCAGGCGCATTTCGAAATTGTCCGTTTCCAATGCAAGTCTGATTTTTTTTTTCAAGTTGAATTTGACACATTCGTTATTGTTAGAACATGTGAAATGACTACCAAAACCAAACCCTTACACCCTTACCAAAAATCATGATTTTTTTAGTTCCAAATCCCACTTTTCATACGAATTTTTCAGTTCAACCCATATAACCATTTTTATGGTTGTAGTACCTGAACTCGAAAAATCGTATGAAAAGTGGGATTTGGAACTCAAAAAATCATGATTTTTGGTAAGGGTGTACTGAACGGAATCACTTTTCGCGGCGCTTATCGTGAACAATTTGGTGCCACCGTGAACCTCTCTCTGCATTCGGTACCGTTTGTTGGTGCAGTTCCGGTGGAAGTTATTCGATTAAAATCTCCATTATCGGTGGTGCGCTCAGTTTGATCTGCTAACAATTTAGAATCATCTTTTTTCGGTGAGACAATTTTGCAGGGGATTGGGCGGAGACAGCCAAAAGATTCGTAAAAAGATAAAGAGCAAAAAGGAAGGTGGGGGCAAAGAGTGGCCAAATAGATGATTACGGTCGAATTGGTTCTAGGTTCTAATTGAATAAATATGTACGAGGCTGAGAAAAACTCATATTAAAAACACAACACTTTAGATAGAAATGGTGTACGATCTGGGCCTACCTTCGACGTTGACCTCGATGTCCTCCAGTCGGCCTCCGGCGTGGTTGATGATTAGCGAATTGGGCAAGTGGAGCGGGCCGGGTCCGCCGAGGGACACCTGCGGCCCGGTCGTTCCCCCGTTGATGATGACCGTGATCGGGCAGCCCGGCACGAGCATCTTGTTGAAGCTGACGTTGATGATGTGCTCGCACGGTTCGGCCGGGACGAACGAGACGGCGAACCTGGAATAGAATTGGAAGGTTAGAGCTTGGTTTGATTGGTTGAGTTTTTGGCTGGTGGTCTTACTTGGCATTTCCTTGTGGGTGCACCTGGGTGGGGATGTTATGGCCTTTGGCGGAGATCGTAATCTCCAGATTTCCTTCGCCGGCGTCTCCGGCATCGACGGTGAACTGAACCGGTCTGCCAACGGTGCCCTTGGACACTGATCCGACCGCTACCTTGGTTGCGTCGTACGACTTGGCCACGAAGGGTGTTCCCTGCACGGGGTAGCCGTTGTACTCGACGTTGATCGTGTGCGCCCCCACGTGGTTCGGGGTGAATTCGGCCGTGAAGCCAGCGTGAATATCTCCGGTCACGCGAACCGGCAGCTCTCCCTGGGGTCCACGAACGCTAACGGCCAGCTCGGCCGCCCCTCCACCACTGACCGTGATGTGGAACGAGGCGGGTCGGTTTACCGGAATCAGTTCCAGGTTGGACAGGTTGAGCAGAACCCGGCTAGTGTCGGCCACGGAGCACACGAACGGACATCCAATGACGGTTTCTCCGTTGAACTTGATATCGATCAGGTGCGGCTTGGCCTGTTCCGGTGTGAACGAAACTAAACATCTCCCACCACCCACAACCTGCACGTGGTTCGGCACTTCTCCCTCGTTGATGGAAATCTCCAGCTGACCCTCACCCGCAGCGCTGGCATCCACCCGGAACTGGCACGGCTGGCCAACAACTCCCCCGTTGACGTCCGTCACCTGGATCAGACTCGAGTCGTACACCTTGGCAATGAGCGGCCCACCGACCAACGTGGTGCCCCCAATCGAGGCCTCAATAATGTGCGTGCCGACCTCGGCCGGGACAAACTCGATCCGGAGTGCCCCGTTGGCCGCCTCGTGGGTGACGCGCGCGTTGACCTTGCTCTTGCTGGGCGAGAGCACCGTCGCGACGCAGTCACTGCCCCGGATCGAGGCCCCAGGAGGCGGCAGCACTTCAAAAACCGCCGGCACGTTGGCCGGCACCAGCCGGGTGGATTCACCGAGCGCGGTCAGCCCCGGCGAGGACATGATGTTGATATTCCACGGTGACCCTGCGGGGGGAGGAGAGGAAGGAGAGAGAAAAATATGTTAAAATTTGACATTGTTAATTAAACTCTGCCAGCAGTTTCACTGTTGTCAAATGTTGATTAACAGTTCACTCTTGAATATATTTTTTTTTTATAAAAATTTGGGTCCCTTAAGGTTATCTCCCTAGGACCCTACATGATAAAATTGAAAGAATTGCTCGAAAGTCAAACTGTAAACCAAGCATGCTTCGATGATGTATATTTGAAATATTGTTTTGTTCCAATAGCGATTGACAGAATATGGCAAGGCAAGCTATGCGTTTTTTTTTTTTTTTTTTGTTCATAACTTATTTTTATTAGGTCCTTTTCGGTGCTGTGACCAGGTTAGGACCGAGGATCAAGAGTACAAAAAATAATAAAAGAAAAAAAAACCGGAACTGATCTAGATTATCATTTTCTCGTGCCATGTGTCAGCAAGTGTGCGATCACGTCAATCTGTTCCTCGGGTGTCTTGCACTGCCTCAAGCGACCTCTGTATTCTCTGTAAATGGACCACAGCTCCGACTCGCTGTACAGCTTCGGTTCGCCTTGATCCGCCTTCGGGGTTGCACCGGCGCCGGCGCCAGTATTATCTGGACTTCTTCCTGCGGGACGAGGATGTTTTTCTTCCGTCCCGACGGACGGCACCGCTCCAGGTAGCGGAGGAAAATCCGCCGCGTTGAACGCGGCTACAGCTGGAGTCTGCTTGTCCTTCTTCCATGCTGGCGGCTTCGGCTTGGACGCCTGCTGCCTCGACTGGATGAACTGCGCACGTTTGGGACAGCTGCGGTCCAGACCCTCGTGGGATCCAGAGCAGTGGACGCACTTTTTGGCTTGCATTTCTTCTGCTTTGCACTTTTCCGTGCTGTGGGCACCCCCACAGCTGCTGCACCTTGGCTTGAGATGGCAGTTACTGGTTCCGTGACCGAACTGCAAGCAGTTCTTGCACTGGGTCACGTGCGGTTCTTTGTTCCGGTAGGCCACCCACCGGACGACGACTGATCCCACTTTCTTTACCTTGCTACTCAACTCCTTCAAACTGGTGTGCCCCTTGGGGAAGAGCACGATGAAAGGCGTCTCATCGATGGCGGGAAGCTGCTGCTTCCGCCTGATGGCGTGTACTGCCAAGACGTCCAGCTGATGTTCCGTCTTGAGCAGCTCCTTGACGTAATCTGGTTCCGCGTTCGGGAGACCTCGCATTACTACCCGGTGCGGTCTCGCACTGCGCTTTCCGTGCGTATAGAACTGCACCTTGTTCTTCTTCAGGTGAGCTTGCACCGTGTCGAAGTCGTCGCTCGAGAAGCACGTAATTTTGGTGCCGTACCGCGTCAGTTTGTGTTCCGGCTGGACATCACATGTCGACATCACCTTCGCAAGGCGGGCGAAACTCGTTTCTTTCACCATCAGCGGCGGCTGCTTCTTCTCCCCTGCCGACTTGCCGGGTGCTGGTACCACGGGGATGGTTTTTTCTGCTGCTGGGTTCGCATTGTTGTTGTTGTTGCTCTTCTCCGCCAGCGGGCTGAACTTGTTGTTGCTGAGCAGTTTCTCCACTTCCTGGCCATTGCCGTCGTTGATCTCCTCCTTAGCCTTCCTGCGCCGAACCTTGATCACGGGACGAAATTCGCCCCCGTCCTCTCCTCCTCCTTCGGAGTCTTCCACTTCCATGCCCGTCGCCGCCTGCGTTTTGGGTTGGAACCCGTCCGGTTTCTCCCACACACTTTTCTTCATGGCCGCGTTCCAGTAGAACGGCCTTCCATCCTCAGCCCTATGCTCCGTCCACTCACTCTCCGCCGTCGCGGCCGCCGCCATGGCCGTCGGCGAAAGTTAAAAAAAAACACCGTCAAAAACGCGCTCAAAGGAAACACGTCTGCTCTGAGCAAGCTGTCAAACTGGAATGTGCAAGCTATGCGTTGTTGGCCAAACATTACGCTACGGAAACGGAAAAAAAATACGAGCAGCATTTTTTTTTTTCGCAATTGTTTTTTTATTCAGTGGAAAACAACCGATTTGTTCGACATGCTCAATCAGACCGAAAGCATAAAAAAACACAAACGCTTGGGTTTGAGGTTTGCGTCCAGACTGTGTCGCAAGAGGCGCGCGCGCGATGTGTCACGATGCGGAGATGCAACATTTCTGTGCAACACAACAAACAGTTGCGTGTCAATCTGGCATGCGTCGGATATGATAAATTTTTCTTTTACTTTTTAAAATTATTTTTATTAGGTCCTTTCCGGAGCTGGGACCTGGTTAGGACGGTTAGGACCGAGTCGGTTTTTGTATAATTATATTTTCTTAAAGCTAAGAGCAATTACGGAGGAACTTGTGTGTAATTGTTAGTGGGAGGGGAGCCGATTACCCGCTCGGGGTTAAAAGGGGGAGGGGGATTGATGTTAAAAGATAAGACGTGGGAAGGGAAGTGATTTTGGGTGGCTTAGCCTCTGTAGTTGTCCTCTGCCGCAACTCGATGTCCAACTGCTGGGGCGCGATCTTGAACACAACTCGCTCTCTGTTGTAACAGTATTCCTAATTCCACTGCAAGCTCACGAAGTCGTTATGGCCCAGTGGTAAGCATTTTTGCTCACCAATCAAAAGGACGCGGTATCGAACCTGCGCTATAGCCGAAGCCAATCTTTCGCAGGGATCCTGGACTTTCAAGCGGACAGGTCTACTGCGTAAAGTTTACCGCAGAGATGATTCGTTCAATTCTGATTCAACAGGGAAGAAAGAGTTTGGAGCCACACCATGATACGCTCCGAGATTTTTGTGTTAGGCAATTATTCGTTGGGAGCACCATGCTCAGAAGTTTTGGCACTCCGGGACCCTCTGGGATTGGGACATTGTAAAAGTATTGTAAGTTTTGTGTGACCATAGAAGGTTCATTTTCAAAAAAGTTTACCCTTAAAAATGCTTTCAAGAATCAAACCCAAGACATTGTCCCCAGTTTTTCTGTGGGAGAGAAAAGGAAGCGAATACTTTATGAAACTCATACCTGTCAAAATTCCTAGCCTCAAAATTTTGTCGCGAGTTGCTTTTCTCCTCTATAGTCTATATTCTCGCAAAATAGTAATTCCTTTCGTTTTTTTATTTTTTTTCGTCTGACGATAACGATAATGGTTATCGTTTTCGTCGGGACGAATTTATCGTTATCGTTATCGTTATTTCTATAATTCTATTGGCGATAATCTTATCGCCGATAATGGACAATAACTCATTTTAACCATCTTTCAAAAATCGATTAATTCAACGATTTCATGTTAAATTTTCAATGCTTTCACTAAGAATATATGTTTTGAAAAAGTAGTAAGATTTAAAGTATAAAAATGGGCTCAAAATGGTTCACAAAATGACATATTTTTTCGAAAATACTCTAATTTTCATAATTTGCAATATGGGTATCAAACGAAGCGATTTTTTATAATGTTTTTTTCACTTTTTTAAAGTATTTTTATAAAATACTTAAATTTTAACAAAATGCGTATTTTTTTTCGAAAATACTCGAATTTCCATAATTTGCAATATGAGTATCAAACGAAGCGAAATTTTGTATGTTTTTTCCAGGGGGTAGCGAAGAAGACGCCATCTTGGAAGTTCAGAAAACAAACACTGAGAATCATTAAATATTAATATGGTAACACGAAGGGTGTTATCCTGGTTGAACTCAAAAGTCCCATGCAAATGTGTAAAATCAAACTGGAAAATGTGTAATGCCGATTCTCAGTGTACGGACGCACTGTTTTGTCGACCAAAAGAAAAAAAAGCAAAAAAAGGTAAACAGAAAAATCACTTTTTTCGATATGAATTTTCAGCCAATATTGGGATGGAATCTACAAGAATATGATAGAATTTGCCATCAGCAATACAATTCACGTGTTTTTTCAGAAATTTATCGTTTAAATTGCGGAAAATTTGAAAATCAAAAACCCAAACAATGATTTGTTATGGGCTACCATTTGACAGCTAGTGCTTTTGTTGTGGGCTCTCATTTGACAACCGTGCTAATGTCGACTGTTGTCAGTTTGCTTTGGTCGAAATAGGGTTGCCATCCCCCCGGTTTTTTCACTTTATTAGAGTTGTTTTTTTGAAAATACAAAAAAAATCACAAAATACCGTATTTTTTCGAAAATACTAAAATTTTTAAAATAAGAAATATGGGTTTCAAACGAAGCGAAATTTTGCATACTTCTTCACTTATTTAGATTTTTTTTTTGAAAATACTGAAAATTTTCACAAATTACCCTAGGCTTATACAAGCCATTTTTGTGTATATGGAGCAAGTTGCAATCGAGAATGATATTTGAGAAGTGCGTAAGTTATTTGAATATTCTCGAAGCCGTTCCATCGTATCAAAAAAGGTTCAAAGGCAAACTTGTTGGAAATTTGACGAGCTTTCTGGAAAATAGACTGAAAGAAAAAAAAACACGCTGCTTATATGATGTCACGAATTCGTTCAAAATTTTTGTGAATTTGAATTAGATGTTGCAAAAATGCAGGATAGCTAAAAAAAAATCGTTTAGAAAACCTTTTTTTTAATATGGTCTAAACGTCAAAATTTTCAAAAACCGATAGGGGGAATTCGATTCTTGATTTGGCCTTTTTTGTGGTTTTTGGCATTTATATATTTTTACCGTTCCCATAAGTTTGACATTGACAGCATTTCAATTTAACGTGAAGACTTCCATCATTGCCATGATTTTTCGTTTAATGATATAAATTTTGCGTCGCTATCAATATTTTGACAAAATTCCTTGTACAAGTTGTTGAGAATAGTGCCCTACATATATCCAATTTTTCAGTTTTGAGTTATAAGCAATCTAATTATGCTTATATCTGTAATTCCATAATAGCAATTAAAATGTTGTCAAAGGCAAACTTATGGGAAATTGGACGAGCTTTTCGATGATTTAAATTGAAGAAATGGAAATAAATTAAATGATAAAAATTGTGATCAAGATAAAAATAACCGTTACACACACTCACCGTTACCTGCCCTAGCAAGTAACCTAGAAAATTATGTAAATTCGCTAATCATATGCATAAAAGTAAAATAAAAAAATCCCTTCAGCATCCACGAGACCTTCAGGGCTGTGCCACTGTGCCACACACACACACACACACTGACAAATCCAAAGTAGAAAAGTAGTGCGAGATAAACTATTTCGCACTTTTCCCATTTTCCACCCCTCTCTCTCTGTCTCTCTCGCTCTCTATCGCGAGGCGCATCTGCACCCATGTGAGCGCTTTTGCCGTCATTCATGAGTGGCCATTAATTCTGCGCCCCATCAATCATCAGCTCCCGGGTTCAAGCCTTGATAGCAATTTTCTTGTTTACTTTTCGCACTTTTGTTATTTCTGTGTCAATAGACGCTTAATTGTTTCGCGCTGGTGGTGGGAAAAGCTGGGCTGCGTTTCCCAGGAGCTTTTATGATCTCTTTTTTGCTGGTTTTTATTTTTATAGATTTATGTGTTGAACTTTCGCGCGTGGTCGTCGCGTACACGGCTGTTTGGAGCTTTTTTACAATGCAATATTGATTGATTCACATGCGAGTCACGTTTTGCGCTAACTGCAGCTCTGTTTGCACTTCGATGCTCTGTTCACTCTGGTGATTTGTTTCTGCAGGTTTGCGATTTGTTGTTTTGTGCAGTGTACTGGCGGGGAAATACGAGCTGATTTTGTGTCAAATTATTTGTATTTTAGTAGCAAACCGTACGTGAGGACTCGTCGTTATGTAGGTTTTTGGTTCAATTTGTGATCCAAATTTAAAATGGAGTTTCAAATAGGTTAAAATGAATTTGATGTCCATTTTTTTAAATGTATTCAAAACCTTATTTAGATTTGGATCCACAGATTTGGATTGAATTATTTTCATGAGGCCAGTATACTTTTCATTTTACACGGAAAAAAAGTGTGCGAGAAATCATAAATTTCGATTCGGGAATAATTTCGTGAATCGTGAATAATTTCGTGAATAATTTCGTGATACTTTTCATGCATAAAAATTCATGAATTTAAGGTTTTCATTCATGGCTAAAATATGGCTAAACATGGCTCGTAAACGTGAATTAAATTCATGATTTCAAAATTTTTTTGTCATGAATTCATGAAATTCATGCATGGTTTCGAGCTGAAGTCTCCCCCCCCCCCCCCCGAAATTTTTGGAAGACATATGGGAGAGAGGGAAGAAGAAGTAAAAAAGAAGAAAATTTCTTCTTCCAGCCCCCCCGAACCAAAATTCTGGCTACACTCCTGATTTTAAGCATGACATCATGAATTTTTATTCGCGAGGTATATTTTTTTGATCGTGATCATGAATTTTTATTCATAAAATCATGAATATTTTTCACGACTTCATTCATCCATTCCATGGAATCATGAACATTATTCACGTTTACGAGTGAAATCGGTCATGGAAAGTTATGCATATTTATTCACGATTCCTGCCCAATTTTCATAGTTAAAAAATTCGTAAATTAAAAATCTCAATATTCACGTTTTCATGGTAGGATTTGCACGATTTCTGGAACACTTTTTTTCGTGTAAGTTTTTGTCAGGCCCTTTAAAAAAATAAAATAAACATTAGTCATCAAACCTCAAATTATTTAAAGAATTAAAAAAAAATCTTTTTGGGACCACAGATCGAGAAAGTACGCAAAACTTAAGGCTAAATTCCTAGATATATTTCATTACATTAAAGTTTTACTCTCATTTTTGCCTTCCTCACCTCGATGAGGAAAGGCTATAAAATCACTTGAAAAATGAACTTCTTAATTCGACATCGTAGACCCACCTTCACGTATACCTATCGACTCAGAATCAAATTCTGAATATAGGGGAAATATACCCATTTTAATCACTCTAAGCCGTACGACCAATTCTCATCACTTTTGCCGTTTTCCGCTATTAAATCAACATTTTCAGATGTATCATCAATGAAGAGTTGCTTGCTCACTTTCATTTGAGCTATTTATTACTTTGGAACAGTCAAAAACACTTTATGAAAGCTGTAATTCATGATCAAAGTGCTGATAGGCCGATAATAGAAATAGGCTGAGAAAGGGTATAGTTCCCCTATGTCTGTGCGTGTGTCTGGATGTGAGTCCGTGCACCGAAAAATATGTACACGATTATCTCCGGACTGGCTGAACCGATTTGGCCCATTTTGGTTTCATTCGATCCGTCTTGGGGTCCCACAAAACCCTAGTTAATATTATGAAGTTTAGTAAAGTACTTCAAAAGTTATGCTAAAAAAACGATTTTAACTTAACTTATGAAGATTGTAAAAAGGATGGTTTTGTATGAAATCCCGTCATGCTATATATTATTAGAAACGTATTTGAAACCTTCCCAACGCATTCAAAAGATTGGAGATCTGACAAACCCATCAAAAGTTATGAGCACTTAAGTGTTATTTATACACTTTTTTGAGGCCGGATCTCAGATATTTCAATGAAAATGATGTCCGGGTCCATCATGCGACCCATCGTTAGTTAGATAATCGAAAGACCTTTCAAATGAGCCTAAAACATCAAGGATCTGACAATCCTATCAAAAGTTATTGACACTTAAGTGTTATTTATTATTATTGACACTTAAGTGTTATTTATACACTTTTTTGAGGCCGGATCTCAAGTATTTTGATAAAAAAGTTGTCCGGATCTATCATGCGACCCATCGTTGGATAGGTAATCAAAAGACCTTTCCAATGAGCCCAAACGATTGAAGATTTGACAACCCTATCAAAAGTTATAAGTTCTTTAGTGTTTTACTACACTTTTTTTGAGGCCGGATCTCAGATATTTTGAAAGAAATAAGTGTTATTTATACACTTTTTTGTAGTGTATTCTCTTTACGATTGCAAGGAAGGCACCAACCACCTAAAGGTGGATTAAGTAACGTTTTTGATTTAGTTTTTTTCAAGCTTAGGTCAGTCAAAAATCTTTTTTTATTTAAAAAAAGCAAGAGCTTAAATTACTATTTAAGACAAATCAACCAAATAGTCACAACTGAAACTGTTTTATATATCACACTGATAAAAAAAACTTTTTCATGGATTTCTATCTTTATACGAAAAAGGAGTAACAAACGGCTCAGTCAGTTGATGTTTACATTAGGAATGAGCAAGATAGACGTTCGGCTTTGGCTCATTTACATTTTCGTGCTTGATTTAAACATTGAATATGAACAAGTAAGAAGAGAAATCAGGTGAGATCCGTAGTGACGAACCACCTTATAATGTCATAATGTCATATATATGAAAAACGCCCCGAATCCTGATTTGCTTGATTTGACCAGGGCTGTAATAATATCAAACTCTCAGTTATCAGCGATTAAAATCATCATGCCTGAAAACTAGGGCGTCCAATTTTCCCGGGTTTTGAATTTCCCGGGAAACGGGAAAAATATTTTTTGAATCCCGGGAATTCCCGGGATCTCGGGAAATTTTTGCAGCAGTCAAAAAATCTATTTTTTCATTATATTTGTTACGTTTTTGCTTGCTTAAATCATACAATTAGCTCAAAACTGTTAATGGTGATAAGCTACACTTCAATCTGAACAAGGACAGCAGTCTTTAGATAGTTTAAAACACATTTAAAAAATGTGTTCTTTGATGTGCTTTGGAATTTAATTGAACCAGAATTTTGAATATATTTCTTTTATTTTTTTAGTTATACAATATAACTACAGAAGCTTATACAATTTCAATTAAAGTGTCTTAAACAACAAGAAATAAAATTATACCAGACAATTTAACACTTTGGATAAGTTTGGATTTTTATGTTTTATATTTAAAAACATATTTTAAAAATTATCTTTAAGTCACTACCAACCAACTACCAACTGGGTATAATCGGGACTGCAGTCTGAATAGGTACAGGAGATTTTAGAGCAATAAATTTGGAAATCGGTGTACTAATTGTTTTGATCTGTTCCTGTTGTAATCGAAATCAATCAAAACAATCAGAACATTATTCAAAAACAAATTAGCTTAAACAGTTGTCAAAATTCGTTACTTTTGTCCTGATTTGCTCCAGATGCCGGTTTATGATGAATAGCTAAATAATTTTTAAAATATTATGCTTTTTTTCAAGTTTAAAGTCATAAATATACATGAATATAATAATAAGTCTTTTTTTAAATAAATAAAATTTAGTAGAAGATATCTAAGGTGCAAAGCATTTTGCGGATCTTTAAACAAAAATTTGAACAATTTTCCCTGTCAAATTAATGCTGTTATATGCCGAATACAAATTTGAATGCTTTAAAATGCTTATCGATTACTAATTTCCACAACCAAATCTGAATTCCTAGACCAAAATTTTATATGTTTTCAATTTCGGGAATTCCCGGGACAAAATATGAAAAATCCCGGGATTCAGGAATTCTCGGTTTTGGAAAAATCCCGGGATTTTTGTCCCGGGAATTCCCGGAATGGACGCACTACTGAAAACTCAAGCCCCAAATCATAGCGGTTTTCAGAGAGCAAAGAGAGAGAGAAAGAGAGAAAGATTCAGCGGAGAGAGCGCGAGGTCGAGGAAAAGAGCTGTTGTGACGGTCGCAATACTCTCTGATATTTAGTGCCGGAATTATTAGATGATAATTTTTTTTATCACTCATTTTCAACGCTGGTCTGAATATAGATCGAGAATCGTGGATCGAAACTCCAGATTTATAATGCGTAAATTCTTGTTTTTCTACTTTTTTATCATTCTTTCAACCAAACATTGCAACAAATTTCATTGAACTAAAAAAAATATGTAGTGTATTTCTCTAGAATTTCGCAATTTTTTTCCAAGAATCGTTATGTTGTTCTTTTTGATTTGGATTAACTTTGTCCATTTATTCTCTAACTCAAATGAACCCATTTTGCATCATAAGTATTTCCATACAAGGCTCCATAGAATTTTGTGGGATAGTCATACAAAATAGGCAAGTAAATATTCGAAAATCTGTATTTTGAGAAGGGATTTTCGATCGAAATAAAAAAATAGGTCCACGGAAAAATTTAGGATTATTTTATTATTAATTCAACTTCAAGTTGAATTAAAATTCTCTGTTCACTTTTTAACACTTCCCAGTTGTTCAGATCACAAAATTAAGTGGAAAATGAATTTTCCGAAAAAGTTTTGGAGCTTTTTTTGGAGATACCTAGTCTTCAGAAGAGTTGTTGCAAATGGAAAAGGACAACTTTTGGTTTAGTTGAAAATTAGGGTGGTTCACGATTGGGGGGTATTTAAAAATCTAACTTTTCAAGGATATTTTTGGGATTTTTTTCGTATTCAAAAAAAATGTTAGGCTTACCAACCCAAGTAATTTTGTCGAAGACACCAAAATTTTATCTCGTAATTGACGTTTTCTTAGACAAAATATATAGAAAGCATCTGCGCAAACCTTTAAATATCTGTTTTCGAACGTAGCAATTCAGGGTTAAGTTTTAGAGAAAAGTGATGTTTGGGAAGCTTTTAGAGCTCTAAAAAACAAATATTTTTAAATATCAAAACATCTCGAAAAAGCGCCAGGTTGCATTCGAAAGGGGAGATCTATCACTACAAACGCTGAAAAATTTCAAAGGCATTTTACTTGTAGTTTTGCCCGATGAATTTGAATCTGCCCTCAGAATTTCTATGTAAAATTATCAAATAAACTCAAAATGTGACCAAAAATCTATATTTTGACTTTTGGTTCAATTCTGATGTTCTTTTTTTGGTTTTTAGAGCTCTAAAAATGCCCCGAACATCACTTTTCTCTAAAACTTAACCCTGAATTGCTACGTTAAAAAAAATATTTTTGAAGGTTTGCTCAGATGCTTTCTCTAAATTTGGTCATAGAAGGCGTAGATCGCGAGAAAATATGTTTGTGTCTTCGACAAAGTTGATTGGGTAGGAAACATTCTAGCAGACGAAAAAAATCCCAATACACGGAGAGACTATGCCCAGAAATTTTAACAATTAAAATTGTTGATTTTACTTTCGTATATTTTAACAAAAACGTACTTGTTACTGCCAATATTTCGTTAAAATAACTAAAATTCAGTAATAATTGAATAACCTGTTTGTTGAAAATGCTAAAGGCAAAAAGCTAACAGATTTCCCGAACTCGAATGAACGTGCTCGACTGTTAGCTTTGGTTTTAGGAAAATCAAAAATTTTGTTGGTTGAATATAATTTACAATTGGTTGAATATTTAAAAGATGAACTTGGGTTTGTTTACGTCTGTCATTTGAAGTCAGGATTCGAACGAGAGCGGTCGATTTGTTGAGTTTGTGTTGTTAATTATGAACTAAGAGGATGTGAAAGGTGAAAATCACACTTTTTGGCTAAGTTGACGTGGCAAATCGAAGTGCACACTGCTGCAACTGTGGAGGTGCAATTGGTGAGTAAGTTTATTGATGATTTCTTTGCAGGTGATAAACTATGAAGAGCAAGACGAGGACATTCGCAATGAGGACCTCTGATGCGATGGGACTTTATGATAATGTTTGGAGGAAAGAGAGGGGCAGTGGAAGGAAGAGGCGGGCCAACTCTTGCACGACAATACTTGCACGGGCAAATTTAACAAAATGTTGGTTAATCTAAGTAAGTATGGGTTTAATTTTACACAACAATTTATCTATTGTGATTTAAATTAGAAAACTGAAACATAAAAAACCTTCGTGTTTACGATGGACACAATTTTAATAAACCATTATTTTTTCAGAATCATCAACCATAAACACATGGAAATGCGTACACAAGATATCAAAATAAAAATTGAATGATGGGAAATGTCTCAAAAATAAAATTTATAAAAGATATACAAAAGAAGATATTAATATTTTAAAAATGCTGTTGAAAGAAGACTGCTCAATAAACTGGTTAGTAAAACTCAAAATATTGTTTTCAGGAATCGGAGTACGTTGAATAAATTGAATCAAATGCAATGAAAGTGTGTTGCCAAAAGTAGTTGTTAAATTAATGCAAGCTTGGTAAGTAGCATAATTGATATTTCTTCTTTCCTCATTATAATTACATTTATATACGTTCCTTTTATCAGTTTATAGCCAAAATTAAGAATTTTGTATAAAATTACCAATAAATTTCATATGTCTATTTGCAGCAAAAGGTTCGCTTTGGTGTGAATTCTGTGTCCAACCACAAGAAAAATAACTAAACCTGAGACCGTTGTAGATGATGATGACTTATCGGATGATTTCACAGTGATGGTAAGTGAATACAACACTCAATTTTATAAAACACAATAAAAATATAAGCTTAAAACTTGGTGAAAATTTTGCTCGGTTTCTACTTTTAAGGAATTCACGAGAAATTAAACATATTTTTTAAATATGTTTAACAAAATTTGTAAAATGCTTTTTTTATATTTTTTAAAACATTAATCAAACTTTACATGTTTTATAATAATAATAAAATAAAATACAAATAAATACAAGTACAATAAATTAATTTGTGAGGAATTATTATAAAATTTACTGCAAATTCAATACAAATATTACTAGCAACAGCTAATTATTGACTACATGTACGAATATTTTTTTGCATTTAAGTAAGACATTAGTTAAAATATAGCTAGAAATTCGGCCTAGCCTATATCGTTAGATAATTACAGAAAATATAAATCAACACTTACATAAATTATGTCTAATTAAGAAATGTTTTGTTATAAACCACTAATAATTTGCTGCATGCAAAAAAATTTCAGTTGATACAACGAAAAAAAATGTTAAAAAATAGTTAAAAAATATGGGCCAGCCTGTTTTTTTCAGAATATTCCACAATATTTCAGCTGAAACAAAAAAAAATTAGTTAATTTTCTGAAAAAAATATTCTAGCAGTCGACTGCTAGAAATTTTTTTCGGCCATTTAACCAACAAAAATGGCAATTCTAACTATTTTTTTAGTTACTTTTAGATACTGGTGGTCAGCAATTTTGGGTTAACAAAATCAAAAATCGTTTGTTAAAAAAAAAGCTGTGTAAAAAATTAACCCATACTTTAAGTTAAATTAACCAAGATTTTCTTAGATTTGCCCTGGCCGGTCTCTCCGTGTAATATTCCTGAAAAATTAGGTTTTTTTTGCAACAACTGTTCTGTAGACAACATTTTCTACTTAATTTTGGGATCTGGAGCACTGTGCACTGAAAATTTAACCAAAAGTATCCGAGATATCGTGATTAAGGCATAGGGTAATAAGATGACACTACGTATTTTTCGAAAAAAAAAAATATAATAAAAATAATCAAAAACTGCCAATTCTCGTTACTCAACTGTAAAAATCGAGAGACACGTAAAAAATTTGATGGTAAATTTAATGTGCAAATTTTAAATTGAAATTGAGTTTACCTCAAAAATAAAAGAAAAAACATTTATTCCCTTTCATTCTAATCAGAAATGTGAAAGTTTTTTCCGACTTGCTGCTCCAACTCAAACATGGCGCAGTAGCAGACATGACAGAAACTGATTGATTGACGCTGCGTGGTGGCGTTGGCAGCGGCTCGGTATTGCACAATCGGCATGAATTAAGACAGTCGTGGGGTGATTAAAATAAGCCGCACGCGTGAATGCCACGGAATTGGCCGTTGCCACTGCTAAATTTTGTACCGCGTTCGTGGTACAGTTTCGAGCGAACGTGAGCCGAATGGGAAAGTAAAATGTAAAGTATCTTGATGAGGAGGAAACTGTGCAACGAATTATTCTTATGTTTATGGAATTTTCTACGGTTGACGGGAGCTTTGTGAAGTGGTGTATTTTAATCAAGCAAGAAAATGTTTAATTTACGTAAGCAACTCCACTTGGATCGTCGATTAAAACTGACAGATTTTGCTTTGTAGAAAGTTTACTTTTGGCCCGATGGCCATATTTTGTAAAACATAAGTAACCAATGACCATACACACCATTCAGCAAGCCTTCCAGCTCGTAAACAACTCCATCATCATCGAAAGATGTAATCGAGTGAATCTTAATGTTGATACTACCACAAGGTACGAGGAAAGAAATTGTCTGAGAAATTTACATTGTTTTATTATTTAATTTTCTAAAAAAAAAAAATAGGATTCACTTGAAAGTTTGATTCTTTTCTCAAAATTTCAACAAATCAAGTGCTACTAAACATAATTAGTAATTAAATTAAATGTTTTTTTTTCTGAGAACTCAAGTGTCCGTATTGCAGCATCCGACTCCGGCAAGAGGTGAGATAGTGACCAAAAGTAAATATTGAAAGAAGCCCCTCAGACGCACCTCGCTGACGGTTGTGGCCACCAGAGTCAGCGGTTTGGAATGTTCCGGAGAGAAAGCGAGTGGAGTAAGTATCTCGTGTATCAATAAACACTGTGGCAGCAGCAGCTGGAAATCAACAATCAGCTGAAGAAACCACCGAGTCCAACTATTACGTATATGACTGCTGATGATGATGGTCGTGTAAGAAGGTACGATTTGCTTGCGATTTACATCTGATTGGGGGAAATTTTCGACGTTAGCGCCAAAATTGGACTAAAAATTGACTGCCTAAAAAGTGCACAATCACGTGGTGGTTCATCAGCCCCTCCAATTGGTCATGCAACACACGTGGCCAAATTCAAATTATGAAAAAAATGCCAGAAAAAAACGCGCCAAAATAAGGCGGAACAAAGTTGGTGGGAAAAAACACACACACAGAATTCAAGTTCAAGAAACTCGGTACTCGAATTGAGAGCACATCTATTTTGAACCGTTTTGCGGTACGCACGGTACACCACACCATTGAGTACGGACCGCGAAATATTTTCGGTTTATGACAAAGTGTTGCTCGCTTGGTGGTGCGAAGAAGAACCGGTCTATCTGGTCATCGGCATCCCCAAGAGTCGAGTGACCGCAAGCGGGGACGAGGGTGGTTCTGGAAAGTTTAACTTGTTAATATTTTTCAAGCATGCTTTTCGAAAAAATATAACTACTTTTGAAATGTTTTTTTTTTGTATTTAACTTGTTAAATCTACTGTTATTCATGAGCATTTTTTTCCGAATTTTAAATAAAAAAAAATGTTATGAATATTTGATTTTCCCTATTTCCAATTTGCTCAAATATAAATAAAAAGTAAATCTCAGAACCACCCTATTCTTGTGGTTTGGTTGAGCGTTTTAGCAGAATGCATTACTGTGAATACAAAGAGACGAGTTGTTCCTTTTAATTCCGCTATATATTTTTAATATCTTGACAGATACGTATTTCGTCTACTACTTGCAGACTTCATCAGTGTTCTGTTCTCGACTTTTCTTTTTTTTATTTTGACCGACACTCGTTGCAATCCGCGTGCGTCCGGCGTGCAGGTAATAATTGCTATTTTATTACATTTAATTTAAATTTTCATTTGTTTTCATTCATTGCGCACGGTGCGGCGGCTGCCCGACCGTCCGCCACACCGGTTCTTCGTTTGGAACGCTCTTTTGAAGCAGTGAATAACTGACAGACGGAGAAAAGCATTATTTACAAATGGAAGATAGGGTGGTTCATAGTAAAAATTTAAAGAAATTTTCAATTTATTCTTTCTGATAACTTTATTGGAATGGGAAAAAAGTTGATCAAATATTGGATCTCTTAAAACACTTGATAAATGTAAACATTTAAATAAAATAAAATGTTCAAGCGAAATTTAAAAAAAACTTCAATTTTGAAGAAAATTTCAACCATAACGGTTCAGAACCTGTAGGGAATTCAAGTCATAATTTTAAGCTTAAAGTTCAGAAAAAAAAAACTTTAAATCAAATTTCACACCAGACACAACAAACAAACAAAGAAACATCACCCTTATGCAGCATCACCGTCGTCGCGCACATGGCCGATGAAGTTTAAAGTCCGAAGTTTTGGAGTTGAGCCATGTGGTGAAAGTTATGCACAATAAATTTGAGCTCCGTGAGCTTTTGTCCGGCGGGAATTTGTATGTTTTTTATTTGGACATTGCCACTCTCGCAAACCGGAGGGAGAACGTCCGGTTTCAAGATATTTCACAGGTTTTTGCTTTGGGAGGATGTTACGAGTTTGGTGACATTTTTTTCGATTTGAAAAAAAAGGTTTCTATTGCAAGATTACGTTTCGGCCATTGGCGTCCGAAGGCTTGAAAGAAGAGAACACCTTAACTTATTTGAACCTGGAACCCTTCCTCCCCGGGATTTAAACAAAGGAACACTAGATTGCGAGACCAAGACAACTTTCTCCATCGATTCGAAACTATTGGCACTACGCCACCCGGGGCATGGCCTTCCTCTAACGTGGGATTTCTGCTCCAGCGCCTCTGACGAGACAGGAGAAACCGGGACCGACGTTTTACTTCACCATCCGATAGAAGCTCAGTGGATAAGGCGGGAATCGAACCCGCGTCTCATAGCATCATCGGGATCGGCAGCCGAAGCCGCTACCCCTGCGCCACGAGACCCACACCATCTCCATCGATTCGTTAGGTCCAAATAAGCCATTTTGCATTTTTGGGACTGTCCAAAAAAGTGATATGCAAAAATTCGAATAGCTGTACCTTGAGAAGATCAATTCTTTACGAAATCAGCCATTTTTTTGAATTTGTTTTGGCTCAAACTATTTGGGGGCCTTTCTGATGACAAAAGAAGACATTGACTTCAGTTGGTAATGTAAAGTCAAATTTGCAATCGAAAATACATTATTTTGTGATAAAGTGCACCGTTTTCAAGATACAACTACTTAAAATTTAATTTCTAGTGAAAAATTCCAGTTTTTAGGTATTTTTAAAATAGTTGTCCGGATTTTCCATTTCAGAAAATGTTTTTTGTTAAGTTCAGAAAATTGAAAAAATGCCTTAGAGACATCAAAGTTTTATCTAAACAGACTTTTATTTTCTGGTATCAGTATCTCAGAAACTAATGGTCCTAATTCCAATGTTAAAAATTGAAAATTTAAAAATTTTGGATTCCGGTTTTGATGGAAATTTGATCAGAAGGAATTTTCAGATCAATTTGGTGCCTTCGGCAAAGTTTAGGTAAGGATTAGGATGATTCAGATAAAATGCTGCAATTAAAAAAAACAACTTTTTATCACAAGTAAGGCCATTGCAAATATTTTTAAAAGTTTTTGTCGAAGCTTTTTTTTTCAAATACTTTTAAAAATAATTCAATCGCAATATAAAATTAACAATTTCAGGAAAGTTGATTCAATCCTGCAGGTATTTAGCAAAAAAAAAAAACAAATTTACAAATATCTCTGATATTTGAATCTGAATAAAATCCTTTTAAAATGAAATGAAATTGAGGCTTGACAATATCTTATTTAAATTTTTCGGCAAAGTAGGGGAAGGTTGGGCAAGACGACCATATGGGTCAAGAGAAACAATCGCCGTAATTTTTACAATTTTGATTGTTTCCAGTATGAGGAATTGTTGCTAGCAATGCAATTATCTGATTCTCCTACCACATAACCGCCAAAACGACGTAAACGCCACGGGGCATTAGATTTAATGAAGTTTTTTTCAAAACCTTTGTTTTCTTATAATATTTGGAAAGTACAAAATAAGGCTTAGGGTTCGTTTTAAGGCTCATTTAATCAAAATGCTATTTTTCCTAAATCAGTTATGTCCCTACCAATGACTTGCACCTATTATAAAGTATGATTTAACTTTTGGTTATTTTTGTTGAAAGCTTTAAAAAAATCTTATTCAGGTGGGGCAAGTGTACCATATGGATTTTTAGTATGGAAAAAAATACCAATTGCTGCAAAAACATATTCTATTGGGAAATAAATACATAAAAATACTTAAAAACTGATAAACAATTGTTGAAAAAAATTGTCCATACAAAATATAGTGATATTATGAAAATTTACTATTTATCATCTAAGTAATATTTTTTTTTTCGTAAAAACGATCAAATTTTTAGTAAAATTTTATTATTCAATCTAACATTAAATCAATCTAACATTTAACATTAAAAACAGGATTTTTTAAAAACTTGTTCTATCAAAGTCTTAGTCAAGACTTGGAATAAGATGATAATAATAAAATCCGACAGATTTTTTAAACTTTTTTAATGGGTTATAACGAGCATTTCCTTAGCTTGTTCCACTTGCACTACTTTCCTTTATGTTTTTCCAGAGATATAAAATTCAACCCTAATTAGTAAATCCATTTTTAAGTAAATCCATGAAAACTCTGATCGAATTGAATGAAAACTGTCTCGAAAACATATTACAATGTTAATTTTTAAATTGTAAATGGGAAGTTTTCGAACTAATCTTCTATATATATAAAAAATTTCAACGGTTTTGTTCGAACGCGAATCAGTTCAATACGGAGCGTCGGATCGAGGGGCTCTTTGTTGCGTTGGGTTCGTATAAGTCCAAGGAAGGTTCTTACGCCAAAAAGTTACAACTTTGGCCACTCTGGAACCGATTCCGGAAAATCTGCAGATTGTATGGGAAAAGTTACGTAAATGAAATGTTGATCACAGGAGGCTGAATAAGCAAAAAAGTTAAAAACGTCAAGAAACCAAAAAGGGCAGGACGAAGTTTGCCGGGAAAAGCTTGTATGTATAAAAAAAATGTTTCGACCACAGACCCGGAAAAGACGAAGAACACAAGGTACAGTGTTGCGTTCCTCACGCGCTCACGCGCTCGTGAGCGCTCACTTTTCGCTCATTCGTGAGGAGGAGCGCTGCGCGAGCTAGCTCACGTTTGCCCGCACTCACGTTTGCTCCGATTTTTTCAGCTCGCGTTTGCCCCACGCTCGCGCTCGCGCTCATTTTTCGCTCACGGAGCGCTCACTTTGGAAGTATCGCGAATCGTTTTACGTTTTTGAGACAGTTTTTTTTTTGTTTTTCAATCCTAGTTAGATTTTTTACTTAAGGTGCAGCATGTTAGTGGAAACATCAGTTAGGAACATTTTTTATATATTAATTGGAATAGCTTATTTTCATTAACCATGTTTTTGAATAATAAATGGGTAATTCTCTACCAACTCACACAGCAGTTGCCCCGACCCCTCTTCGATTTGCGTGAAACTTTGTCCTAAGGGGTAACTTTTGTCCCTGATCACGAATCCGAGGTCCGTTTTTTGATATCTCGTGACGGAGGGGCGGTACGACCCCTTCCATTTTTGAACATGCGAAAAAAGAGGTGTTTTTCAATAATTTGCAGCCTGAAACGGTGATGAGATAGAAATTTGGTGTCAAAGGGACTTTTATGTAAAATTAGACGCCCGATTTGATGGCGTACTCAAAATTTCGAAAAAACGTATTTTTCATCGAAAAAAACACTAAAAAAGTTTTCAAAATTCTCCCATTTTCCGTTACTTGATTGTAAAAAAATTTGGAACATGTCATTTTATGGGAAATTTAATGTACTTTTCGAATCTACATTGACCCAGAAGGGTCATTTTTTCATTTAGAACAAAATTTTTCATTTTAAAATTTCGTGTTTTTTCTAACTTTGTAGGGTTATTTTTTAGAGTGTAACAATGTTCTACAAAGTTGTAGAGCAGACAATTACAAAAAAAAATGATATATAGACATAAGGGGTTTGCTTATAAACATCACGAGTTATTGCGATTTTACGAAAAAAAGTTTTGAAAAAGTTGGTCGTCGTCGATCATGGCCGTTCATGGTCACCCGCGACAGACACGGACGACGAAACAAAGAGAAACGCAAAAAGTTACTTTTTCAAAACTTTTTTTCGTAAAATCGCGATAACTCGTGATGTTTATAAGCAAACCCCTTATGTCTATATATCAAAATTTTTGTAATTGTCTGCTCTACAACTTTGTAGAACATTGTTACACTCTAAAAAATAACCCTGCAAAGTTAGAAAAAACACGAAATTTTAAAATGAAAAATTTTGTTCTAAATGAAAAAATGACCCTTCTGGGTCAATGTAGATTCGAAAAGTACATTAAATTTCCCATAAAATGACATGTTCCAAAATTTTTTACAATCGAGTAACGGAAAATGGGAGAATTTTTAAAACTTTTTCAGTGTTTTTTTCGATGAAAAATACGTTTTTTCGGAATTTTGAGTACGCCATCAAATCGGGCGTCTAATTTTACATAAAAGTCCCTTTGACACCAAATTTCTATCTCATCACCGTTTCAGGCTGCAAATTATTGAAAAACACCTCTTTTTTCGCATGTTCAAAAATGGAAGGGGTCGTACCGCCCCTCCGTCACGAGATATCAAAAAACGGACCTCGGATTCGTGATCAGGGACAAAAGTTACCCCTTAGGACAAAGTTTCACGCAAATCGAAGAGGGGTCGGGGCAACTTTTCCCGATTTCGTGTGAGTTGGTAGAGAATTACCCAAATTGGATTCACAAGGGTCAAATCATATTGGAGACCTGCGGTCAGAGTTGAAAATAGAAATATTTTCGAATTAATCGGCCTTACCTTAATAATAGTTAAGGTAAGCAGAGACAATTGCTATGGGAAGGGTATAAGCGCGTAAACAAAAAGGACTGAAAACCTTAGAAAAACTTACAAAACAATGAAATAATTCAAGAAGATTTATGCTGGGGTAAGTTCGATTCAATGTTAATTAAACTATAAAATTATACTGTTTTATGTACCTAAACAGTTTGTTGGCTACCATTCCAGCGTGTGGATCAGAATGAGCAACCATTAAACAAAAGTCATTCCGTTTAATAAATCGTTCAGAGCTTGGAAACGGTTGATCATTTTTATAAAGTTAATCTTTCTCATTCTCATTCTAGAAAATAGGGTTAAATTGTTGAAACAGTTCTCTTTTTACAAAAAAAAACTCAAAATTGCAAGTGTTTGAAATAACCCATTTGAATGAAATAATAAATATTGTCATTGTTATGTTTTAGCACATAAAGGGTGGCTCATCTTCCGTCAAGTAAATTATATTTAACACTTCCGCTACCAAGCCTCTGAAAATATTCAATTACAGATTCAATGAATGATTTTTTTAATATGGACATTCTCTTAAATGTTCCGAATATGAGGAATGATTATAATTTTTATAAAGCTTACTGCTGGGTTTTTAAAGGTCCAATAAAACAAATTTTATTTTTTTGTGTTTTAAAAACCGCCTTGAGTCAAAACTCCGGATTCTAAAAACTTAAAATAAACATTTGTCAATTTATTAAATTTTTGTACATATCAGTGCATCTCTTCACGTCAATGATTTTTTTACATTAAGAATGAGTTAGCTCTTTGTTAGCACACTCAAGAGTGAATCATTCTGCCCCTTGGCTAATTCTGAATTTAAATAGAACGTATATTTCGGTTCACCGACTATATCCATTTCATTGCTTACTTTTGTTTGTTCGACCTCTTTCTTGTTTGTTTTTGCGTCCTGTGCTGAGATAGTTCTAGAAACTTCGTTTCAAACAGGCAGATGCTTCAACAGGGAAAAACAACTACCTACTTTGGCTCACCAGCTCACGTGAGCGCAAAACGCTCCGGTGAGCGTGAGCGAGCACGAGCTACCTGATAAAAACTCACGCTCCAGCTGGAGCGAGCCCGCTTTCCGTGAGCGCTCGCTCATTCGCAACCCTGAAAGGTATAAGTTATCTCGAGTATAATAAAATGGATAAAAAGTTACTACGCATTTCTTATTCATAAAGAAGCATAAATGAATTGAACTTGAATTTGTTTAAATTTTTTCTGAAAAAAATCTTGGAATGAATGCTTGATCATTTCATTCCAACGAAAATAAACAATGTTGTTTTTAAGTAAAAAGGCCGTTGAAAATATATTCAAAGTTTATGTAACATTTGTTTCGTCAGCACTTAGATTTTTTGAAATTTAAACTTTTACATTCCAATGATAAAAGTATGGGTTGTTATTTAATCTATATATATAAAAAAAATCGATGGTTTTGTTCGAACGCGAATCAGTTCAATACGGAGCGTCGGATCGAGGTGCTCTTTGTTGCGTTGGGTTCGTATAAGCCCAAGGAAAGTTTATAAGCTAACTAATTGACACTTTGGCCACTCTGGAACCGATTCCGGAGCATCGACAAATTGTATGGAGAAAGTTACGTAAAATCAAATTTTGATCACAGGAGGCTGAATAAGCAAAAAAAGCAAAAAACGTCAACAAACAAAAAAAGGCAGAACGAAGTTTGTCGGGTAAGGCCTGTTTTTTATATTTTTGTTTTAATTTTTTTTAGACAATGTTTTTTTCCAAAAAGGACCTAAAGGGCCAATCACTGAACAGTTTCCAAAAGGCGTCGCGAGCCGGATGAAATGACCTTCCGGGTCCTGCTTTAAAACAATGTATGTATTATTTCTTATAAGAAATATTTCAGAGCCAACCTTAAGCAGAGTTGTGAACAAAATATGCCAAATCTTAGTCGCTCCACCTGCCTCAAACCACATCTTTCACCAAAAGAATGTCGCCGGATTGGTCACCTGTATTTGTGCTTGCGCGTCTCTCTTTTTTCATTCCAAACTAAAGCCAACTTCGTCACTCGTCGTCTTCAACAATCAAGGTTAAATTAGCATATCCCCACCCCACTCAACAACAACAGTGACATCTTCCAGCGTGCCTCGTTTTCAGGAAATCGTATTAAAATTCACTTGGGCGACAAAGCAGATTTCTTCCCCAAAACGCTTTCACTTGGTGACTTACACGTGGCCATCGGTGACGAACCTCCTCTCAAAGAGTCGAGATTTCGCGCCACGCAGTTTTACACCTCTCAGCGTGCGCTCCACTTTAGTGGGAGTAACTAGCGACTATTCGGATGAATTAATGAACCGTAACATTTGCGCCATTAGTTACGAACTAGATAAAGTTAATAGATTCGTCTTAAAAATCGCCAGACAAGCTCAAGCACCAAAGTAAACACACACACACGTGGTAGAGTAAAACAAAAGGAAAAAGAAAGCACTTTCCATTCAATTTCCTTCTTGGAACAACAGTCTGAGCCCGATGAGTCTCGCGAGAGAAAAGCTCGCGAAATATATGATTGATGCCAAAGAGTTGCGCACCATCAAATGTGCTCACACAGCTTGAGATTTTGCAATTTCTCAACACTGGACTGTTGCACAATTTCACCCTAGCCGGTGAGATTATGCGCTAGTGAGTGCAAGCTTCATTAGTCGGACTGGTCTGGGGCTATTGGATGCTGCATTGTTTCGTTGATCGAACCTTAAGGTGAAGTTGGGCTGAATTGGCGTTAAATTAAAGTTGCCACAAGGCAATCGCTTTTCAGAGGTGGAGAAATAAACTGTAGTTTATAGATCTGTAGCGAAGACATTTTGCTTAGTGATTTCCCAATTGAACTTTACGTCTATTTGTGCTACGGTATTGGTACAGAGCAAGGAAGATCCAAGGGCGAATCGATCTCGAGTTTTTTAATCGCTTTCGCGATTCTTGAACTTTATATTTTGAAACAAATGGTACTACAAGATGCTTTACACATTATGTATAATGCTACTGCCGAAATTTAGCAAAATATCAATAAATTTATGATTTTTTTTTTATCGAAGTTTGAGAAGTTTTTTTTAATGGAAAACTGGATATATGTATCATAAATGCAGTAAATACAGTATACTGAACACATAGAGCTACATTGTCTTTGATTGTCCATTTTACATAGCGGTGAGTTGGCCGTGCTAGTTGGGGCCAGTTTGATATTTTTTGGGATTACAGATATGTTTTCCTAGCGTCTGCCAGATGTAAATTTACACATTATTAGAGGTAAAATTAAATCTTTTTTCTGACATAAAAGATGTACCCCTTAAGATGATGATTTTTACTGTGTGCATTGTAAAAGTTTTTTTTTTATAAAAAATGTTATTTGGCTTGCCTCCTTATTTTTTGGATAAAAAATTTAAGGGAAGAACTTGAAAACTTGATGTTGACTCAATTGAATTTTAAAATAAACATTGCAGGATTTTTTTTCGATAAAATTAGGTTCTTTTGGAAAATTTTGCACTGTATTGCAAAACGGGAATTATAGGGATTCCAGTAAACTTTGAAAATGGGCTTATAAACTATCATTCTATATGTTTGATAAGTGTTTTATCACCCTTAACCTTTAATATTGTTCACGCTAGGTTTTACTCAGTTTTGCCAAATCAACCCTCATCAACTAATGATATCATTGCAAAAAAATCGAGTGCTGAAAAACAAGTTTTGCAACGAGTTGCTTACAACATTTTTTGCACTTCCGAAAAACGCTTTTTGAATGGAATTTTATGTCAAACATCCATGTGTTACGAAAATTCACCGTTCAAAACAAAAAAAACATTGAAAAATGTTACTTTTCGACACAAGTGCTGAAAAGTTCAATTTTTCAGCACCCATTTCAGTGTTGAAAAGTAGAACTTTTCAGCACTGGTTTTGCAAGGTATTATTTTCCATTCTGTTGATTTTGATAGAGAAAAGTAGGCCATTTCGTCGCTCGAGAATGACAGAACAAGTAGTTTCACGACGGAATTGCAAAAAACAACTTTTCACAATATTAAAAGTTTAAGAGGCTTGATCTCAGCTTCTCTCAGTTGCCCAGTCTACAAAGTCTGAAAAGGCAATGACTACTTTGCATCACCATAAATAATAGTTCTGAAAAATACGTTTCAGCATTCATTTGAGAACAAAAAAAGTTCAACCTTTCAGCAATTATACTTTTAGACACTCATTTGGAGTTTGATACTTATCTTGATGGCAAATAACATTCAAGCGAAAAAACAAAAGTAGTTCGTTCCGGAATTGCAAAAAAAAACATAATTAACTCGTTGCACACCTTGATTTTTTCAGCACTCTTCGCATTTATACAACTCGGTAAATCTGGTTGGGCAAATAAACGACACGCACGCTTCGTAGAACAAACTTATGATTGAAAATGGGCAAGTTTGATATTTGGCACCATGAAAGAAGGTCCCTTTCACGACATTCTAGAGCTATTTTTTTAATGTTTGATACACTGAAAAAAAAAATAAAAGTACCAAATTCCTAAATTCTAGGAATTTTGGCTCCTTTCCTTATTAAGTAATCCAAAAAACCCGATTACTAAATAAGGAAAAGAGGCAAAATTCCTAGAATAAAGGAATTGGGTACTATTTTTTTATTTCAGTGTAGGATTTCATGAACAAGTCGCTAAAAAGTCTCTTTGAGAGACTCTGAGTTCCATATTTGATCAATATTTGACCTCCAGTAAAAAGTTTTCGTATCAAATTTACCGGATTTCTAGCTTTCTTTAAACTTCCCGAAACTTATAGCTGGAAAATCAAGCCGACCTAATAAAAATCATTTCTTAGTAAAATTTGCCATGAAACTACACCAAAAATATCGGGGATGTAAATTTGAGCAATAATCAAACCTAAACTGAGAATATTTTAAGGTAAAGCTATGTATTACCCAAAACATACCCTAAATTATTAACATACGAGAGTTTAACTTAAACGCAAAACTAAACGTTATACATACAATGTATTCTACATTGTTTACAATCGATTCTACACGTCTTTTTCTTAAACATTTCAGCTTTTAGTCACGGTCTAAGAATAAAAAAAATAACAAAAAAATTATAATGATTTAATTGCAAACTTATTACTCAATTAAAATAAATCAAAAAAATGTAGAAAAATTTAAGAAAATGCCAATCTGTTTCAAATCTGCAAACCAAATTTTGAATAATTTTTACGATTCAAAAAAAGATTTATTTTTGAATGAAATGTTAAATGCTTATAATTTTATTTATGTTAAACAGTATTGAAATGTGTTGATCCAACAGACTCCAAAAACCGTTTTCAATATCAACAAGTGCTCAACTGCTTCACCTTTGTTCGCCAACTTCCAAAAGACGTGCTAATGAGTATCATCTTTGTAGAGCTGCCAGCTTAGCATCAGCAAGATTGATCTGAAGATGGGTTGATACATACGTAAATGTGAGAGGGTTTTTTTTGGTCATTAAATTTTCTCGCTCTGATAACGCAACTGTGCGAATTACTTTTTATATGGTTTGTAACGGTCATATGGGTTTATCGTGGTTATCAAGTCATGTTTAATCTTAAGTTGTTTTTTTTTCAAGTCTCTTGATAACAAATTTACGCAAATGTTTAAACTGTCTTTATTATGATTATTGTTTTTTTTTGTTCAATAAAGAAAGGAATTTGAACATTAAGGTTTGGAATTTAATCCAAAAATGTTGAAAGAAAATGCCTTTGAAAATTATTAAAATAATGCATAAGATCTCTGCTAAATAAAACTGCCAAGTTAGGTTGCGTAACCAAACTGAATTTAGCCCATTTCCCACGAATTCAATCATTTCAACCGAACTAATTGCCACGCAAATCCAATCAAATGTTGCGCAACACTTCAACTAATGCGACACCGCCTGACTAAACATCACCTTTCGATGTCCTGAGGCAACATATTTGAACATTTTAGAAGATTTGTCATTGCGGCCCAGCCAGCCATTATTGCCACCTTGTGTGTGGTGTTCCACAGCCTAAAGCAACAACATTGTTGTCCAAAAGCCTCAACGCTCTGGGTGTGCTAAACTAGTTAAACGAACGAAAAGTTGTTGTGTTGCGCAACGCGGATCAACGCAAAGACACAACATGGGCAAAAAATGCGATTTGAGCGTGTTTTGGTCACGTCGCGAGTGTGTTTTTCTGACGGAATTAGCAACGCTATTATTTCGCATTTTTGGTCCGCTTCCAGCCGACTTCACCAAAGGAGTGAACAAATGTTTTTATTATTATTCGTTCACCAAACATTGGCATTCATCAAATCAAGTCGAGCCGGTCTTCGTAAGCCACCACCTGTCATGGCGGGGCATGACGAGCCGTGAAAGAGTGGAATTTAAAATTACTTTTTTTAATTCGTAAAGTATACTTTTTTGGGTCCACTGTGGCTAGTTATGGTTGAGCTTTGCCAAAGCTGTTTCGTGGTGCTGTCGAATGAGGAACTGAAAAGTCGTTGAACTTGCTTTTCCTGATTTTGGTGTAACTCTCTCTACTAAGGAAGTTTTTTTCACCAGGTTTTTTAATGAACGAATAGTTGATGAATCCTTTCTATTTATTGTGACAATGATCTTCAAATAATTTGGATTGCTTTATTTTTCTAGAAGAGATTAAATTTATTTTCCTAAGCAGAGTTGAAGATATTGATAAAAACTGCTCTGAATCATGATTTTGTAAGTCTTCTTAATCTAAATTCTATAAAGTGTTAAATGATACGATTTGATTAAGGTTTTCGAGTTTGTTTTACAATCTGCAATTATTTTTATTGATAATTATTTTTATAAAATTTGTGTATAACTTTGAGCCAATTTTCATTTTTCGAATGTTAAAACATAACATAGCGATAATAAATCGTTTTAATTAACCTTTGTTTTTTTACCTTTTCAAATTGCAAGTTCTTCCATTGACCCGATGAACAATTGCCAATCAATCAGACTGACCTCGACGGATCTCTTTCATTCAAGCTCTCAAGCCTAGTCCAGCCACCGCACCTTAGGGTAGGTATCAACAGAAACGCGTCAACATTCTTGCAACGAGAGAAGACTTGTTTTGTCTGTGCGAAGAACCGCTATAACCTACCGCGTGCGAGCTACCTCCTCTCTCTTCAACTCTAGTCGCTAACTGTTTCTTTAGCATTTCGTCGCTGTCGTGCTATCTTGTCGCACGTGCATTTTGGGCCAAATTGAGTTGAGAACGCCATTTTGTGCAGCTCACAATGCCTCACCTTTTGACCTGCATAGTTCCTCAAAAATTCGATTTAAATCCTGAGATATTCATATGCGACAACTGGCCAAAGGATTTCAGGTCAGAACGCGTTTGACACACGTACAAGCCCAACTACCGTAATCATTTGTAGTTAGAACTCGGAACTCCGGCAACCAAATTCAACCAAACTTCGGGACAATGCCCAGAATGGTCAACCAAACAAAACGTGTTTGTTATTGTTTACATTGAAACGGAACGTCGAAAGCAACGTGTGACAAGATAACACGACAGCGTCGTATTTGACTTTGCGCCCAAGGTGTGTTTGTATGTGCCTTTCTCTAGCCAGAGTCGACTTCATTCTGTGACACTGTTGTTGAATTGAACTTTGGTTTGGGTTTGATTAGTAGTTTCCATTTATGTTATGCCTAAATTTAATCTCTTGACAATTTCTAGAGAGAATTATAACATAAACTTATCAAGAAACGCTGATTATTGCTTTCCCGAAATAAAATTAGTTAAAACAACCAAGCAACGTGACATTCAGTTGGCTCTCTGTTGTTTACTAACAATTTTCGAGCTTCAAACAACACGTGACTATGCTTAGTCTGCCACCAAAAGTAACTAAAAAAGCCTTCTTTGACACCTCGAAAGACGCCAAAGTGTCCCAGAGTGACAAACCTTTTTTTCTGCCAGAAGGTGCTGCTAAACATACAAACGAACTTGCAGCAGCGCCTTGGCGGCGGAGAGCACACGCTTAGCTGACTCAGCAGCATACTAATGTGGGAAGAGAGTGTGTGGGTCTACTGCGACACGGTGTTGTTGGGAGATCTGTGTTGCACAGTGAATTTAATTGGTCAAATCAACAAAAAGTTTTTTTGTTGTAAAAACACGAAAAAATCATTTTTTTTTATTTTTTTTTAGCATTACTGAGCAAATTTTGTCAACATTTTCGAAACAATAGTCCCACCGTTCCACCGGAATCAACAACCTTTGCAGCAGCAGCAGAAACTCCTTTCGAGCAAAATGCGCGAGCGAGAGTCGGGGTGAGATCGGCGGCTCAAGAGTGAGAGACAAACCAGCAGAAATTTAGGTCAAATCGACGTGGTTGGCGTCGAGACGCGGAGTTTCCTTCCTCCGTGAGCGAGCCCAGCAGCGGTTTGTGTGTTAGAGGGCTCGGTCAAGTGGAGATTGTGTGGATTTCAATATTGGTTTTATATCTTTTTAAAATTTTAATGATGTTCTAAATGACTAAATTTTCTGAAAGTTTGTTTTATTAATTTCATTCAATTTTTTTTAGTGAGAATTTGTTGAAATTGGACGGAATAAGGACCGAGTCCTGAACCTGCCAAACAAGCGAGAGTTTTTCTTTATACATTATCAACATATTTTTTTTATCTTTCAGAATTTATTTTGATTTTCCAATGTTTTCAAAACAGTTTTAAGTTTTTTAAATGCTTTCAAATTATTCTTTACGAAATATCTCTATGTCAACGATGTTAGAAATAGTGACAATCAATATTTTACAAATGTATTTTTGTATTATTCGTTTAACACTTAAGTTACAGCAGTCTTTTTAACACTTAAATTACAGCAGATTATTTTTTTCAGATCCGTGGTTTAGTTTTTTAGATTGTACTATCAGCGATCTTAGCGTTGAAATAGTAGTTCATGCAACAAGTTGCAAAAAGAGGATTTTTTCAGCACGAGTCGTACATTTATTCAATGAGGTTCATCGAGTTGGATAAATACGAAGAGTGTTGAAAAAATCAAATTTTCATGTATTTTGTCAATAAATCGTTTAAATCAAAAAAATGTTGAAAAGTGTTACTTTTCGAAACAAGTGCTGAAAAGTTCAACTTTGACGGAATTGCAAAATAGTAGTTTATGCCACAAGTGGCAAAAAAAGATACGAATCGTAAATTTATCCAACGAGGTTCCCGGAGTGATGAAAATTCAAGTTTTGCAACTGGTTGACAACCTTTTTTTTTGCAATTCCAGAGCAAAGTCGAAGTCAAAGTCAAACGTGTATTTAGTTAATTCACGATAATGTACTGTTCAATACAAGTGCTCTAGTTTTCAACCTTTATATCCGAAAGTATTAATTAGCGATTCTGTTATTTTTTATGAAGAAAAGTAGGCGTATCGTCATTCGTGTAAGAAATAGAATAGTAAGAAATAGTAAGTAGTTTCAGAATGGAGTTGCAAGAATATTATAAATTAATTGTTGCATGCTTCGGGACTACAAAGTAGCCATAACTGAGTTGAGCTAATTTATCCTGTTGATTTTAATTCTAGAGTAAATTTTCAAAACAACCTATGGTTTCCTATGCAGATAGGATCTATTGAAAATTTGATCTAGTGTTTTATAATAAAAAAAAAAACTTTTATCACTATCCATGGGTCCAATTCAATATTGCTGATAGAAAACTTTATTTCGTTTTGTGATCTTTTCTTTTAAAAAAATATTAGGAAATGGTCAAGCTATCACAATATTTTACAATTTCACAAAAATTCACCTTAAATAATTATAACTAACGTAAGTTACTGACTTCCCTATTTTTGTCTGAAAATGGTTTAACAATGGTAATTATAACTGTTGTCAAACTAAAATTATTTAGATAAATTCGGCGACAAAAGCAATAGTAATGATCTAAAAAATCTTATTTTAAAATAACTGGTTAGAGGCGACATTATTGAAGTTCTAACGCGTGATTTTTTTTTCTAATTTTTGCATGTTTTTGAAATTTCAGATCGGAAGCAGAAATTAAACATAATGAAAATAATTTCATGAAAATAAAGTTAATAATCTAACAACTCAATGGGAGAGACAAAAATCTTTAATAAAATTTGCAATTATCTTTTTTTTAAACATATTTGACAACTAATTTCTTTAAAAAAATGATTTACATCATTAAGTAATTTTCGGAAGCCTATTATATTTTATCAAATAGTTGTCCCTTTATGTCCAATTATTACTTTGGCAGTTAAATCATTAACCCTGTACAACCCAATCCCGCCTCTAGACTGGCCTCGATCTAACAATTCGCCAAAAATCCGTTTTTCAACCAATTTTTGATCTTTAAAAACCATTGGAAAAAAGAACTCTTCAAATTTTAGAAAATTTTAGGATTGAAAGTTTGACTTGTTTTATGTGACTTGGCCAATATTTTTAAAAATGTATTTTTCTTAGAGGTCAACTTTGCAGGGTTTTTCGTATACATTTCCTACATTAAAAAGCAGTATGCAGTAATTTTTGTAGTGTTCCAGACGCATTTACTTATTTTTTACAATTTAAATGATAATGGTGCCATTCTAGAGCGAAAAAATGAGAAAAACAAGCAAAAATTTTTAAAAAATACTGTAGAAACATAAAAAAATTAAAAAGGCAAAATGTAATGATAGAAGGTGGTAGAATAGGCAAAATACTATCAAAAACAAAGATAAACGCAACAAGATAAATGCAAATAAAAATACCAAAAATAAAACAAGAAAAACATAAAACAAGAGAAGTAAAGTTTTTCGTAGAACAAAAATTGTTCAAACCTCCTAAACACGGGAAAAACAAAAACCTTCGAAAAAAAAATTTGGGCAGTAGAGGGTTAATTTGAAAATAGCTGTTCAAACTGGAGCATTTTTGTTTAAATTCACTTTTTTTTTGTTACAAAACAATGGAGGGTAGATTAGAAAAATGATCATCACTCTACAATTCTCTGTATTTAGTCCAATTTTGCGAATTTTTGCACAAAAATGAATCAGCATATGGGTCATTCCTTCCCAAGTGACCACGCGTCCAACATCGACCTTCACCAAATCTGCTCATATTAGGCATGGGGGTTGTTTTTGCCCCAAATACAAAGAATCCCAAGTTTGGTGACATTTGGTCCACCCCCGCGCCCGTGGCACCCCCCTCTTTTTCTGAGATTTTTGAAAAACCTCATTTTTAAAATGCATTTTGCTAAGAGAAAAGTTTACAAAAAGTCAACTTTTGGGTATGCACATTTGAAGATTTTTTGATGTAGAATCGAATGGCGTACTCAAAAATTACGTACAGTGTTGCCAGATATGAAAATTTTGCACTTTAAGTTTTAAAATGCATTTTTAACCCTTTGGACGAGCACTTACGGGAAAACTGACAATTGCATTCGATTGCTGAGAGTTTTTTACATTAAATTCAATCAAAACCTCAGGGTAAAATGAATATTTCTTGAGATATCACATTTTTAAGTTGGAAAGCTCTGTATTGCACAGCAAATGTTTTACTTAACCATCAATTTTCAACAGTACATTGCGTGAGAGCATAGTAGGCCTTGAAATTTGAATATTCTTTTTTCCAATTTCTTAACGGAAGCAAGTGAATGTCCCAAAATTGAATTTTTTTCGTCGTATTTATGTATGTAAGTATTGTATGTATGCATTTGAACCCCCGTCTTGGCAGGACTTGGCGTGGTTCACGGATATAAAAAAATGACAAAATGTTTAATTTCGAGCGCATCAACCGGAATTTTCTAGTTTTATGGCCCCAGAAGCTAGCCTGAAAATATGAGCTTATTTGGTTAGGGTTGGTGGGTCCAATTTTTACCTGAAGTTAGAATGGAACTTTAATTAATTTACTATGGGGAATTTTCACTTTTAACATCTTCTTCGAAAAAGTTTCCCAAAACACTATCAAATTTTCTTATTGTCGAAATTCTCGAAATTTATGTAAAAATATTGCATCTTCAGAAGAGCTGTAATTTCAATCATGGAAAATCCTGAAAATATGAACAACCAGCAAAAAATAAATACCGGTGTCTTACGCATATATAAACACTTTTTTCATTGAAGTGTTGAAACCATGATTTTTAATTTCATTTAGATTACTATTATTACTTTTGCCTCTACCCGACTTTAGTCAGAGTCGAAGGACATAAACTTCGAAATTTTTTTGCAGCGGCCTAAACTTTCATCTTAGATCTTCATTTTGCTGGCTTGACTCTGTTTTTTTTCGCCTATTTAGCGAAAAAAAACAGAGTCAAGCCAGCAAAATGAAGATCTGAGATTAAAGTTTCTAGCTAATAAAATAAATCAAATTATTTTATCGTACCTAGCGCAGTTCCACCAAGAACCTCACGGTATTGTGAAATCCGCGTACAAACGCACCCACTCGTGACGCCGCTTCTCAACGTCAACGTTGCCGTCCAACGCATCGCCTCACAATCAGACAACAAAAAAGCAGAAGAGAAAATTCCATGCGTTCTAACAAACTTCTTAGCTCATCCCTGCCGGTCACACCCCGGCCCCGGAACAATGGCCTGCGGGTGCGGGTTGGGTCCGAAAAATTCCAAACTTGACTCCCCCGCACGAGTCTTGGACTTGGGTTTCTTCGTTGAGGTTAGTGCTTTTTTGACACAAACGACATTTTGAATTGATTTTGACGTTTTCGAGATTGTAATGATTTGTGTTGAAAATTTCCTTTGGGATAAGCTAGCACTACCACAACATTTTTTTTAGGAGAAGTGACACGCGCCTCGTCAGCAAAGCGGTGTCATCAACCTCTTCACCGAGTTGTTGAGTTGGATCGCTGGAGACATTACGGGAACAACCATCAGCAACTTCTTCAACTGGGAACCCACGACGACTTTAGCTACTTCCGCGTTTTCTTGTTTCCAAGCTGGAAATACAGGTGCAGCGGTGTGGCCAGTTTTTTTTTTCAAGATTCGCGAGACAAAACGTGAAACAGACCATAAAACAAGTTTCTACACAGGTATCATTGCGGTGCGTTTTGTTTGCTTGTGCATCCAACAGAACACACATCACGTATATCTCCGAGTGTGGAAACATTGTGTTTGAAGTTTGTTCGGAGGACCACCAGCTCAATACTAGCTATAGCGACTTAAACAAGTTTTGTTGAAGTGTTGTATAATCCGTAATGACAGTTATTTGTTTTAGCTGAAAGAAATGTGAAACTTTTTTGCCAGCGCAATTTGCCACTCTTCAAGAACCATGAGCTTCCTTACCACAACAATGAAACACAAATCTACTTCCGAAACTGATTAAGACCTTAAAAATTCACGGTCACGGGTTTTGGACGGTGCATTGTGTTCCAACCCCCCAGAGGTAACCACCTTGCAAGTCACGCCCCTTGGATCTATATTTTGCCAAATTACCACGCTTCTCCAAGGTGGGTATAATTGCCTGAGCATTGTTTGTTTTTAACCGTGTCGTCGAGCAGCAAGTTAGTGCCGTGAAAGGTGACGACGTTTTTGGTGTTGGTTTGGATGAGAGGATCTACCGACTTGTAGTGATTGTTTGAACACGCACAGGTGGTGTGGAAGAGGAATGTCAAGGTCTTGTCGCAGTTGTCAGGTGAATGTTGTTGGCGAATAAGTAAAGTAAATCTTTCCCAGTTCCTGAGGGGAACACCCTTGAAGAGTATCGGGGCCGGCATTTACAAAGCGGATTCAGTGGCAATTTCATTCTCAACTTAATGTTAACATGTTAAGGTTAATGTTAACATTCCATAGGTCGCCTCCCTAAGGTGTTGTGATAAGGTCCAGTTTGTGACGATACACTACCTTCCCTTTACTAAGCAATCGAATCCAGAAGGGAAAAGATCACCAGTTGTGTTGGTCCGAGCCGGGATTTGAACCCCGATCTGCCGCTTACTAAGCGGGAGCGTTAATGGATCATTAGTGATCATTTTCATGCCGGGCACAACTAGGGAAGACAATGGAAGTAATTATCTTTCCAATAGTTTGTTTAATTTCGATTGAAGTTTGTTTTAATTGATAAATAGTGTGTACAAATTTGGTAAAAAATAAAAAATAAATTGATGTGTGTATTTATTGATTTTCGAGATTTTTTGATATGTTTTAGGGGACAAAAATCCGCAACTTTTGAGCCATAGAGAAACATGGTCAAAAAATCTGCCGCCGATTTATGAATTTTTGAAAAAAAAAATAGAGATTTTTGGAAAAAATCGAAGTTTCAGTTTTCTGAACTTTTCAAAAACATATTTTTAGAAATGGTTCAAGGTCACTATTTTTAAAAATCGATAAACTGCAAATATTTCACTAAAATCAAACTTCAAACCCCTTTATCAAAAAATCTGTAGAGTACTTTTCGATTGCAAATTTAATTTTGCATTAAAAAATAATGTCAAACTTGTTTTTGTATGAAACTTCGATTTTTTTCCAAAAATCACAATTTTTCAAAAATTCATGACTCGGCGGCTGATTTTATGACCATGTTTCTCTACGGCTCAAAAGCTGTGGATTTTTGTCCCCTAAAACATATCAAAAAATCTCGAAAATAAAAAAAATACGTATTTTGGGAAATTGAGTTTAAGTGAAAAAAAATTGATTAAAAAATCTGCATTTTTTTTCCGTGTACCTATTTTTTTCTCAAAGGTCCTCAACTATACCTACAACTTTGATCATAAAATTCACTCAAAAGTTACAGCTGTTTGAATATTAACATACCATTTTTGTATGGACAGCAGCCGAAATTGTATGGAGACTTGTATGGGTGAACCAATGAAGCAAAATAGCTTATTTGGTCATAGGAAAGGTCCCCACAAAGTTTGAGTCAAATAAAAAAATACAAAAAATAAAAATTGGTCGAAATCGGCCGATTTCGTAGACAGTTGCTCGGTTGTAATATTTTAGTGAGTTTTCTATTCTTTCAAACATGAGCAGTCCTTTTAAAAAGAAAAAGTCTGACTTCCAAAACTATTTTGACCTTGGTTTTGAAAGATTTTCAATTCTTTATACAAAATAATCTTAACGGTTGTAATATTTTGTGAGGCTTCTGAAATATTTTGTACGTTATTATTTCTATGTTTTAAAAAAAAACAACATATTTTTGAATGTCGTAATATTTTTAGGTTTCCAGTAAGGCCTCAGACTGGTGAATAATTATTAATAACTCTGATTTTAAGCTGAAATTCATTAATGATTATTTTCCATTTTTAAGATAGGAGTTATTTAAATTTTGCTACGATTAGAATACAATTTTATCATTTATAAAGTAGGTTTCTTTAAATGCACTTTGTAAAACAATTCCTGAAATTTTTAAAATATTTTTTATCGTTTAAATCCGCAGTTAGAATTGGCTGATTTTTAGAAGCAAAAGTTAAAATCAGCGCAAAAATCGCATGTTTTTTGTCATTTGTTAAAGTTCCCATTTTTTAGATTGTTTTTTATTTGGATGAAATTTTGAATTTACGCACCTGATGTTGGGTACAGTGAAAAAAAAATCAGATTTATCATTGGATTTTTTATCACTAAAAATTGAATTCTCAAAATTTCTTGTACCAAAGTTATATTTTTTTTTTGTTAAAAATGGGATGTTTTCGAAAAAAATAATTGTCAGACTAATTATAAAATAACTTAAAGATGCAAAATCAAATTTGGAATCGCAATTGAAAAATTATTTTTTTTATTTTGCCGTTTTCAAGTCACGCCATTGTAAATATTTTTTCAAGTTTTTGCATGGGTTTAAAAATCAAAGGGCAATTTTTTTTCAAAGATCTTTCAAATTTCAATGGAATTTGACGAATTATAATATTCATTTCACGGCGTTGATATTCAAATATTAAAAAAAGACAGACAGATATTTGTTCAGTTTTCATTTCTGAGTCGATAGGAATAAACGAAGATGGATCTCTCAGCTTTTTGGAAACCACCCCTAGTCAGGCAGTGATAGACCTAGGAGATTAAAGCTGTCTCAAATAAACAAACAAAAATATTATAAAATTTTATAAGCAGACTTACTTTTTTTTTTGTCCTGAGGCCGTCGCAAATATTTTTCAAAGTTTTTGTCCCTCGGCTCTGGCCAAGGGCAAAAAAATATAAATATTGAAATAACAAGCCGAAGTTTCAACATTTAAATGGAAAAAGTGTGTTTTAAAATGCATTTTACACTAGTACAGTTGATTTGCAATCATTAGTTTTCAATAAATGTAAGATTTGACGAAAACAAAAATTTTAGCGAATTTTTTTTTGCGATGAAAAACATCAATCTTCAAAAATTCAAAAGATTTTCAACCTAAACACGTTAAAAATGATCCTAAACGCAGGGGAATGCATTTTGAATTGATTTCAGCTCATTACACTTAAATGCTCATTGAAATATTGAAGTTTAATATTTTTTTGCCCTCTGATTTTTCGGGCCAACATTGAATTTTGACAAAAACTTTAAATAAAATTTGTACCAGCCTGATGATAAAACGAAAAATATCTATTCAAATTTTGTATGTTCAAAAAGTGCAACCCGAGTTTCTCTTGTAACTTTTCAATTTCACTCACAGAGGAAATTACTTGCATTGAATAATTATTTATCAGAAATCTAACCAGTCAACCGCTCCGAAACGTGATTCACGCGATGTTTACTACAACACAGCGCAGTGCACATCACTTATCATCAGTACGCTGATCAGCTGTGGGTGTTCGCACTCCAAGTTCAAAGCCGAAGCGTCACCATCACAACACATCATCGACACCTGAGTCAAACCCACCCGCATTCACCAAGCAGTCAAACCGATTTCGAGAGTACTTCCGATCGACATACGTCGAGTTCCGGTTGAATAACTTTCCCAATTTTAAGGTTTGTTTTAATCCACTTACACTTGATTAGAAATCCTTTCTCGCTCTCTCGCAGGTGCCGCTAATTCGCTAATCCGCTGCTCAACCGGAGGCCGACGAACGTTTCTAAATTCCTGCTCCAAACTGCTCCAATAACACCTTTTTGGGTCAAACCCAGACCCCTTTAATAGCCGCTTTTATTTGGGGTATTTCTTCGCTAGTTAAGCTACTACCATACACCTAGTTTAAAGATTAAGCGCAAATTGGTTAAGGGACCACCACCGTTATTGAGGAAAATCAGAGAAGAGGAGACCACTGAAAGCCCTAGCGAAGAAATTTCCCTCCCAATTCAGAACGCGAAACTGTCACACGTCATCTGTTGTCGCCACGATCTCTTCGGATTTTGGATATCTCTTTTCTTATTTTTTATTCGACTTCACCGACACGACAAAGGTATTTCCAAGATGGCCACCAATACAAAGACACACACAATCCCCTTGTGTAGAGCCAAGAGCATTCCCGAGCAGGCTCGCCTACACCGGATTAATCCACGCGATCCGCAAAGGTATTTTCTCGAATCCCGCCACGCACACGACTCCAGCGATCGTTTCCCCCCGCGCACAAACACTACCACAGCGCGAAAGCTCCACGGGAACTCCGGCGGGTGAAACTATGCCGCCCGTGTCTCGAGCCACTAAAAGGTGAAAACTTCTGCCGCGATCTCCCCAAGAAGAAACCTCCGCGATCAGCTTGCAGCTATCTCTTTCCACCCACCACAACAACGGCCTTACCGATCGCTCCCTTTCACGCACACAAGCACACACACACACGTAAGAGGAAAACTCGCGGAAGAGCCCTTTTCGAAAAACGCGTCCAAACCGTGCCACGACCAAACTGAGACTGAAATCTCTCCGGTGAACGTTCGGGGACTTCAACAGGTAGCGGCGCAGTGTTCAGGTGAGTAGCGATTGAAGAGATCGAGCCAGGTAAGGAGAGAGAGCGAGAGAGGTTGATCGCTCTCTGTTTTCGAGCTGGTTTGTTTTGGACGCTGCTTCGCAGTGCAGGTTATGGAGTTGGAATGGAGGCTCTGCGAATGAACTCGCGCGACGATAGAAAAAGGTGTAGCGAAGTCAACAGGTGTATCGTCGATGATAGTGATGTTCAGACGTGCATCGGCACTCAATAGCACTTGACAGTTTTTCTAAGGCCATGGCTAGGCAAAGGCACCTAATCGATTTGTTTTATACAATAAGTATGTTTTTTTCATTGCACTATAAATTACTGAACGACCGAAACCTTTATCTTCACTTATTCGCCAGTTTTAGCGATGAAGTGCTATTTGAGTGCTAAATAGCACATTTAGCACTTGAAATATTTGTTTTATTCAAATCATTATTAATTTGTTGGTAATGCACATTGTATAGTGAAAAACGATAATTATAGACATCGACCTAAAGATTGATGTGTTTCACAGTGAGCAAAGATTCACTCTGCCGGTTTGCTTTGGCCATCATCTTAAAATGTGGTGAAGTGCTATTGAGTGCCGATGCACGTCTGGTGATGTTGCGAGGAAAATACAAGTTGTGTGCAAGTTTGATTTGGTGAATGAACTTGAGCAAAAGGTTGCAAGGGGAATAGTTCCGGAAATTTTGTGAACTTTATGTAATTTTTTATGAAAATTGCAATATTTTTTATGGAATTTGAGATTTGAGCTTAACAAGAAAAATTTGTTATGTTCAAAAATCGTGAATTCCCAGCCTACTAAGCGGTCGTGTCTGAATGATGTCTGATAATCTTGAGTGTTACTTGAAATTTACTAAACCCAAGTAAACCGACCAGTAGAGCAGCTTTTTTGAAGTCATTTACTAAAAGTTATTCGAATTATTCCAGGGTGACCACTCAAATCCCATTTTCAAATTCCCGACTTTTTCCCGACTTTTTTTTCCAGACTTTTCCAGAAAGCTCAAATAATAGGCATTTCTTATCTAAATAATGATTTCGAACAAAAACTCTCTATAAGAAAAGTCAATATCGAACACCGAAAAAAAATCTAAATTAATTTAAAAACATCCAACTATTGGCATTTTTGTAAACACAAAAATAAAAAAAATACTTCAAAAATGGAAATTCATTATTATGATTCCGAGTAGAAACACAAACAATTAGTCTTCAAAAAAATCTTATAACTTTCATGTTATTTTTTAAATTGACAAATGTATATATCTCGAGTTTTTTTTTGAAAAGGTCCTATAAACAAAATTTTCACTTTTTGCTTTTTGGGTGTTTTTGAATACCCCTGACTCAAGGCGGTTCTAAAAACACCCAAAAAGCAAAAATTGAAAATTTTGTTTATAGGACCTTTTCAAAAAAAACTCTAGTTTGATACTTTGTTTCAACTGGAAATGGCAAAAAGTTAAAGATAACTGAATTTAAAATTTTATTCCTATTTCTCCCACTTATTTAAAGCAAAATGTTTGAAGAGAAAAAATGTTTAAACAAATTATGCAATAACTCCAAATTTCTTGATTTTTGCAATTTCAATATTTTCCTCATGTTTTCAAAACATAAAAAAGTTTTTCAATTTTGGATTTTATTCGATATTTAAGTTTTCTGAAAACTGAAAATCTAGTTTTATCTATAGAAGATAATTTACTTAAACTCACAAAAAAAGTTCAAGTGCAACATTTGGAAAAAAATATATTTGAAATTAATTAATGAATTTAGTTAAACAATTAAAAATATTTACATAAAAATACCATTGCCATGTTGGAATCAGTTTTCAAATATTCAATCTATGTGACAATATGAAATAGAATCATTGCTCTAAGCTGGTCATCAGGTTCTATTATATTAGTTTATATTAGTTTTTCATTAACTTTATCTCTTGTTGATAAACAAAAATTAATAGAGAACATTTGATTCACCTAAAAATATATGAAAATCTGTGTCAACTGCATCCAATATTTATTAAGATTTTGAATGTCTTAAACAGCTTTTCCATACTCAAATATATTGAAATTGTGAAAAGATCCTTTAATTTAAAGTAATTTACAAAAGCAGAATTGAGTGAATTTAATTTGAAATTGTACAAAATATTACAAAAATTTTCAAGAGTTAATGATAATTTTCCAACAAGTATGCTTGGAATTCCCGACTTTCCCCAACTTTTTGACATAAAATCATAAATTCCCGACTGTTTCCCGATTTTTGATGGATTCTGGCGAATTCCCAACTTTTTCCCGACTTTCCCGATTTCCCGACTTGAGTGGCCATCCTGCGAATTCCTTTTTCAAGCATTTTACACAAATATTTATCACGTGTATTCTAATCTGACGAGAGTGCATGAGCATTTTTTTTTTCTTTCAGCACTCTCTTGTGTCTGGCTAGTTTTTGACGGCATTTTTCAGCAAAAACTCACGAAAAGTGGCATTTATGAAGAAAGTTTCCTGGAATCACTGGTTTACTCCTATACGCGCTGCTGGTTGTGTTGGTGGCCAGCCTTTGTTCTTTATTTGCATTTGCTTCTCGCTCGGGTTGCGCCAGCCTTTGATCAGAATAGGTAAACGTTAAGTGACTCAGTGCGTTTGTTTGTTTTTATGACGCTTGTTTATCAATTACATGTTTGGGGATCTATTTTCAAGTGAGTGGCAAAACCATGTTTGAAAGAACTTGTTGTCGGTAGTTGGAATCAATTTCATATCTTAAGCGCTGTGATAACGTTAGCGCAAGTGAAAAGATAGTCATGGTGACTTTCGTTGAGCGATTAAGCTCTCGTCTTGCATGTGGATGTGTGTGCAATCAAAGTGATGAGAAACGGAGCCTCAAAAAAGAAATCTTGACCAAAGGTGCATTAAATTCGAACTTGTTGGCCAGAAAATGGCATAATCTGCGTTTGTAAACAAGCAGTCTATCCCCCTCTTACTTGACGTGAACTGTCACTTGAGCAAAAGGGATAGACTGCTTGTTTACAAACGCAGATTCGCCCTATTGAACTGTTACTGTTAACTGTTAACTTGAGGGTTGTCAAATATTCAAACTTTTAGGCCTTGCTATGGTATTTGAGGTCTTTTTCGGCCTTTTTGAAAATTAAATTCGCCATAACTTTGGCAGTGTAAAAGCTACAGCCTTGACACATTTAACAAAACAAATAAACCTTGGACGATCCCTAGGGGAGCGTCCATGAAAAAGTTATTTTAGAGGTATTGGGGTCGTTTTCGACCCCAAACTTTAAAAAATCTCAAAAAATTAAGTTTTGATCAAATCAGGATTCTCTAAGTCTCAAATGAAAGCTTATGATGTCCCTTTTCCGAAACCGTCTTGGAAAACCAGATTTAGTCACTTTGGCCATCGGGAATCTGCTACAACCGAAAAAAGACCTTTTAGAGACCCCTTCTTTGACGACCTGTATCACCGGCAAATTTCAACCAATCAGTATGCTCCGGGTTGCATTCGACAGGTATTTACTCTGGAACCGGTTACAATAAGTCGATTTGCTAACCTGTACAAAATATCCATATCTTTTCTATTTACCTTGGATAGGAGCTTTTTAAATATTGGAGAGCTTATTTTCTAATGCAAAGAGACTTTTTCTATCACAAATCAAAAATCTAAATTTTATTTTAAAATTCTATTACCCCCATACACCCTGTCCTGTTTAGACAAAGACTTTTATTTAAACATGAAAAATACTTAGAATATGTTGCCCAAACCTTTCTCAATACTCTCATCCCTGAATTAACGTCATGATCTGTTTCCAGAATAGACAAATTCCTTAATCGAATTTCTTTTGTCTCAATCGAATTTATCATCCGTAAACAAGAGTTTAGAAACGTTAAATTCGATTTTTAAGCAACTGTGTTGTTATTATTAAAAATAGCAACATGTAGCAGACGAAGAGACAGCTTTTCTTCAAACTGTTGGTAACTTAAATATTGTCATATATCATAAATATTACAAGAATTTATTGACTAATCATTACTAATTTTTAGCTCCATTCATCGTTGCTCTCTGAAAATGAACTTCATTCATCTTGAAGTTCACCGAAGCAAGCCCGCTTTAGTTGTAATTTTACCGTTTTGTTGTGATCTCCGCATCCTCACCGTACAGACGCATGCATTCATTCAAAATGTAGGTCAGCGCTTGAGACTTGTGCGTCTATTTACACCCTAAGCGACGAACCTGTCGCACAAGATTGTAAACTTCGCTAGGCAGGTGAGAGGATGATCAGACGAGGTTAGAAGAAGGAGAAAAGAATTTCTAAGTCTCTATAAGCCGCCAAGGAATGTTCCCTTCCTTTCAAACCGCTTTTCTGTCGCGCCTTGTGCATAAAGCTATTCATCTTTGGGAGGAACAGTAGCACTGCGCTACCGCATTAAACTATTTACAAAACAGGGGGAGAGAGAGCTTCCGGCTTTCGGATCTAATCGCCGAACGCCAGCTGCAGCCGCAGAAACTTACCGGGCACGGTTTCCTCGTTGAACGTGATCTGCACCGTGTGCACGCCGGACTCGTGCGGCGTGAAGCTCGCGATGAAGCGCTGATTGCCGAGGGCTCGGACGGCCGACGTGACGCGCCCCCCGTTGACCAGAATCTCCAGATTGCCCGAGCCGGCCTGCGAGCCGTCGACTAAAATAGAAGATTTTGAGGTTAGGTTTTAGTTAGGTTAGTGAGGTGTTTCAGCTTACTCTCAAACTCCACCGGTCTGCCGAGTACGCCGTCCGGGATGTCCTGGACGCGGATTGCCCGCGCGCCTGTGACATCCCGCCCGATCGGCTCGAAGCCGCTGTTCAGCGTGGTGTACTTTTCGTACCGCTCGTTCGACGACGATTCCGTTTTGTAGTTCTTCAGGTAACCCCCGGGACGGTACAAGCCCTCGTCTTCGATGATCTTGCGGTCGGCGGGACGGTGGTTGTTCTCCCCCAGCGAGAACTTGTTAAAGTGCGTGTTCTTCTCGGTCTGGCTGTCTACGGCGCGGTCGTACGTCAGGTCCGTGTTGAGTTGCTTCTCGGTCAGGTTGGCCAGCGATTCCAGCGAGTTGTGCGAAAACATGTGCTTGGTTTTGTTGATTACGTCGCGGCTGTCACGACGCGACGGTCCGTTGTTGTTTGCGGTCACCCGAATGTTGGACGAGTAGTCCACGGCAGACGGGGCGGTCTTGTACATGTCAATCGTTGGACTATCGCGTACTACGTCGCGCGTGATGGTGCTCTTGTACGAGGACTCGCGCTCGGTTACCTTGTACGTTTCGTTCTTTTCGTGCATGTTGATCGGACTGGAGATGCGGTGATCTACCGGGGACGGGACGTAACGGGTCGTCGAAGTGAAGAACTTGGGACTAGCGGTAGCATTTCTCGAGTTGGTTTCGTAGATCGTTGAAGACACCGTCTGCGGACTCTTCAGGCCTGGACTAGCGCGGATAAGGCTCGGGCTTTCCGAGTCGCGATGCGAGCGGATCGTCTTCGTTACGTGATTCTCCGTACGAATCGTTTTGACGTAGTTGTACGCGTCGTCCTTCGGGGGAGTCTTGAAGTCACTCGCCAACATTTCCGTGCTCTTCTTGAACCCATAGTCAATATTGTCGGTCGATAGATTCTTAAACTCGCTGCGTTGGATCTCCCTCGGCGAAGGACTCTCGCGTAACGGAGACGTTACACGGCTACTGTAAGTCTCCCTGGTGGTTTGGACCGTCTGCGGAGAGTAAATCTCACGCTTAAGCGAAGACTCGTTCTTCCTGTTCAACGAAGAACTGTTGAAATGATACGACGGACTCTCCGATCTCATTCGGTTGTCATGACTCGGGCTACTCCTAGTCTTCCCCGAACGACCCTTACTTCCAACCCTCATTATATACGGCGACCCCTTCACATCGTACCCATTGAAGTAGATGTAAACGCGATGCTTCCCGTTCTGCCGCGGTAAAAACGTCACCTGGTACTTGTTCTCCTGCAGCTTCTCGACCGAGCAAACCAGCGAGCGCTTCTCATGCACAATGTCCACGTGCAACTCGCCGCTCACCCCAACCCCGCGGGCGTCCACCTCAAACGAGTGCGCCCGCAGCGGCATGGCACCGTCCAGTCCGTGCACCGACACGCCGCACGGATCGAACACGGAACACGTGAACGGTCCGCCCTGGATGTGGCGTCCCTGGTACGTTATGGCAATCTCCCAGACGCCGGCCTCGTCCGGCTTGAATATGGCACTGTGTCCCGGGTCCAGCTGGAATGATACCGACAGTTATTATTTTTTGTAAAAAGATTAATTTGTCGTAATTTTCGTGATTTTTTAACTCGATTATTTTTTGCAGGGTAAGAGGTACAGAATGAGCCAACTTGGAAAACAATCCAATCCGTTTGATTTATCATTCAAGAGTGATTTGATAAAAACCATTCAACTTTGTCAAAACATTTTTTTAAAATTCAAAGGACCCCAAAGTTCACGCTTCCCTTCGAGTTGAGCCTGCGCACTATTTAGTTGGTCGGTGTGATTGTAATAAAATTTAATAAAGAAAATGTTGATTTGATCAAAAAAATAAAATTTAAAGAACGCTAGAAACGTGAAAAGCTATTTATTTATTTTTTTAACTTACAGCCCAGACTCAGACGAATCACGAAAAAAATAATTGTTGCCTTATTTTTGTTTGTCCAGCATAAGCAGACGCTAAAGTGATAAAAAAAAAATTAAATTTAAGATGGCAGCCAATATGGCGGTAGCGAAACATTGAAAAAATGCATTTTATTTTTAATAGGCAATCAACTATTCAAATTTGACTAAAATGGGGTCGCAGAACTCGAATTTGATGTTTAAAACAAGAAAAAGAAATAAAACTTTTTTTTTTGTTCGTGATTCGATTATCCGAAGTTCCATACAAACCTTCGGATAATCGAACTTCGGATAATCGAAACTCCGGATAATTGAGGCTTCGGATAATCGAGTCTGAATTGTATTTCAAAACATGGGAAAGTGTAGCATTTTTTACATTTAAATCAGACGTCTCTTAGGTAATTTAATTAAATTTTAGACATTTTTTCGACTAAATAAATTGTCTTAAACATAAGTGTGACTAGGAATTGGTAAATTTTAAGAAATTGTTTTCGTTCGTAAATTCGATTGCAAGTATTTGTCAAAGTGTTTGTACCCCCTTTCCCTATAAAAACGGTCTGAAAAGTCAGGGGGCAAACAAATATTTTTTTTTTCAAAAATCTTAAACATTTCAGTGACACATTCCGGCGTTGCAACGTCACGAAATTTTCTCTTTTTTCTTAAAATGTATCATATGATTTCAAAACCATTCCAAAACATAATTGTTATTACAGATTTGGATTGGACTATGGAAAACACATTTTTAGTCGAACTTTTCATTTGACACATCGATTTCTCCGTGATGTTGCAACGGAGTGAGAAATAGCGAAATTTCGACACTTTTTGGTTTTTTACAAATTAAGAGGCAGTATTTGTAAATATTGCTCGGTTTGTTCTAGAGGTCGTATCGAGGTGCTCCGATTTGGATGAAACTTTCAGCGTTTGTTTGTCTATACATGAGATGAACTCATGCCAAATATGAGCCCTCTACGACAAAGGGAAGTGGGGTAAAACGGGCTTTGAAGTTTGAGGCCGAAAAAATATAAAAAAAATCTTAAAATTGCTCGCATTTCCGTAAAACTTCATCAATTCCAACTATTTAACTATTTTAATTCATTCTAAATAGCAATTTTTCCACTCAAATTTACAACTCCTATACTTCTAACTTACGTGAAATTGTCCGAGGATTCCGAATATGACAAAATTGAGACCAAAAAGTGCCGCTATGGCGGCCTACAGGGCAATAACTAACGTTGTAAAATGTTTGTTATAGAGAAATTGAAAAACTATGAGAAAAACTGCGATTGGCCAAAAAGTTAATACCGTAAGCTTATAGTCCATGAATTTACCTATCTTTTGACCTATGGGAGTATGGGTTTTGGAGGCTGTTGCAAAAAGATATTAAGGTTTTAAAAAAATCCATTTTTGACAGTAATTTGCAAAAGCTAAGCGAAAAAGTCAAACCAATCCTGGATGTCTATAGCTCATATTGAAGTACTTCAAAAGACCATTCGAACGCATCTAAGAGAGTTGGAATTGATGAAGTTTTACGGAAATGCGAGCAATTTTAAGATTTTAAATGTTTTTTGGACCTCAAACTTCACTGCCCGTTTTACCCCACTTCCCTTTGTCGTAGAGGGCTCATATTTGGCATGAGTTCATCTCATGTATAGACAAACAAACGCTGAAAGTTTCATCCAAATCGGAGCACTTCGATACGACCTGTTACACATTGGTGAAAAACTCGCTCTTAATAACTCATGTTTTTGTTATGATAAACATTTGTCATTGTTTATCAAGCAGCGATTGATGAAAAACGAATAAATACTTAAAATGTTCGATTTATCAGCCAAAACGTGTCGTTTTTGTCGCTGAAGAATGTGTCCAATTTAATTTTGAGTGCAACCAGCTGAAAACAATTTAAAATGCTTTCTTCTGCGTTTATAGTCATTTGAACATGTTAGAAAGAAAGAAAAACATTTTGAGTTTGAGTGAATTTTCAATGTACAGTACCGCAAAAAGTAGTTTTTTTTCGCAAAAAAAATCGTTAAAACTTAGATTTTTCTGAAACCTTTGTAAAACTCCATGCTTATTGAAATATTGTTTGGTATCCATATCGTTTTAAAAAAAATCAGATATTTAAAAAAAGTTTAATATTTCAATTGAACTCACATTTATGAACTAAGACGTTTCAGATATATATAAAACTCTGATTAAAGAAGAGGGTTCTTTGTTTCCAAAATATTAATGAAAATAAAGTTATTAAATGCGTTATTCACGATAAAAGTTGCCTGCAATAGCAAATTAAAAAAAAAAGTTTGTAGATAACAATGATTTTTTCCCCTTCAACTTCAGCTTCAAATCCTTTGAAAATATGGTAATCTTGTTTGATAAAAATTTAATTTTTCCTAAAATCCCCCATTTAGTTAAATTTTATTGAGGTTTCAAGCAAAACAATGTAAATTTTGTCAAAAACAAAGTGAAAACAAAAAGTCGAAACTGCTTTAATAGAACCATAAATTGACATTGCTTCAACTTCGTCTTTGGCTCTAATGCATTGTTTTACTTGATTTAAAAGAGAGACTTTTTCAAATAAAATTGTACGTTTGCAAAACTTAGTCAATCCTGCTTACGTCAGTGATTGTTTGAATATAAATTAAATTTAACCCTCTAACGCCACTAATTTTTGTCTTCAAAATTAAATTTCTCTGCAACCATGTATTTTTTCGACCGTGTTAAACCTGCATAAGTTTATAGAGAATGTTAACTTATAACCATTAAAATATCATCTACTTTGGTCGATCCAATTACAAGTAATGTAGACAAAAGTAAAAAAATCTCGGTTTTGCTCTGTGCGGGAAGGGGTTAAAATTTTAATTGTTTGGCTTGAAATTATCGCCAATGAGAAAACATATGGATTTAAGATGATGACGATAGGGAGCGTTCTTTTTATACGTAACGCAGTAGGGTGGGAGGGGGGTCGGAGGCCGTGTTACGCTCCATACAAAATTTTAAAAATGTCTATGGAAATTTTGTTACGAGGGGGGGAGGGGTTCTAAAAATCCGATTTTTTGCGTTACGTAATAAAAGAACGCTCCCATATCTCAAGAACGATAATGATAATAAACTCGTCAACATCACCCTTGCTGTCGTTAATATCACCCTTGCAAAACATCAACCCTGACATTTCTTCAAACGATCTCAACCCACCTTTTTCAGCGGGCACTTCAGCGGACGCCCCGACGGGCTGTACGCCGTCACCAGGATGTCCTCGGACTTGGGTGCACCTGTAGCGTTGACCAGCACCTCCACGAGGCTGCCGAGGGCGCACGGAGCCATCCCGGGTGGGGCCACGTGCACCAGGCGCGGCAACACGCGGAAGAAATGGCCACCCAATCTAAAATAAGCAAAAAAAAGTAATGGTCAGTTTGTCCTAACAATTCACCTTCCTCAAACTTACTGATTATCATCGACCTCCAGCACGATCTCGTGCATTCCGTACTTTTCCGGTACGTACGATCCTTCGCCCTTCGAGTTCAACTTCACCGGCTGCATCGTGTTGCTGTTCGGCGTCGCAACGTACGCCTTCACCTTGGACAGTTCGACCTCCCGCGAGAGCACCTCCACCCGGAAACGGGTCTGCTCGCCAACTCGTCCGGAAGTGCTTTCCAGATGAACGGCGAGCATGTCCGCTAGCGGAGGTCTCGGGATCACCCATCGCAGCCAAGTGGTGTACGCCATGACTCCAAGGTGTTCCTCGTCCGCCGTTGCCATGTCCTTGGCGGACAGAACGGGCTTGACGCCCAGCTTCAGGCCACCCTCGATGACCTTGTTCTGGTTGCTCTCCCACATGATGGGGTCGGAGCTCAACTTGGCCGGGTCGGGCACGGGCCCGCCCAGGTCCTTGATGATTTCGCAGAACACTTTTCCGTCGTTGAAGTCCGTCTGAAAGTGAGTGAATTTTAAACGTAAGCATCTCATAAATAACGAAGTTTACTCACCGTGAAGTTGGACACAGGTCGCTTAATCGTACTGTTGACCCACCGCATAGTCGCGTTGTACCCAGGTCCGTCAGGCTTCATAAAGTACGACAAGTACGTCATTCCGGACAGTTCGTCCAGCCAACCCGACGCCAGGTATTCCGGCTCCAGCACCTTCGGTATTCCGAACCTCTCGTACGCCAGATTCATCGCTCGCTCGCAGTTCCGCACCGAATCGTGAACATCCAGCGTTCGCCAGTGCGGGAACAGCCCGGGCTCGCAGTAATCCAACAGCGCGGACAGCAGCACTCCACTATTCCAGTCCGACGTCAAATTGGAAACCTTACAGTCCGGAAGCGCGGCCTGCAGCCACGCCAACATGAGCTTCCTCGGCGGGAACTTGCTCCGACCGATCTGGTACCGCACGATCAGCGACCAAATCAGCCCCAAAATCAGCTTCACGTTCCCATTGACGATGTCCACGTTCCCGATGTTGACTAGCTTCACCCCGTCCGCTTCGATGGCGTTCAACGCCGTCGTCGCGTTCTCCAGGTAGTGGTGCTGATTGGCGGGGCGCTTGTTCCAGGACGGCTTCAGTGGACGCTTCTGAAGGCCCTCGACCAGCGCGCACAGGTACGTTCCGTCGCAGAAATCGTCGTGAAAGTCCGTGACCTGCATCCCGGACTCCCGCAGGTGCTCGTTCACCCAGTTTTTGAACGTGTTCGCCTGAATCTCCACCCACAAATCTTCGTTGCCCCGGATGTTCATCCCTTTCGCTGCAGTCCCCTCCGGCGACCGGGCGACCAACCCGGCCTGGGTAATCTTCTGGATCTCCTTTTTGCCATCGGGAGTGTGCTGCAGCAGACCTGCGTGTGTGATTTTGGCTCCTTTTGGTAGATCCATGGTTTCGAGGTTATGTCACACGGTGAATGTCGGTTGCGGATTAGCGGCTTTCGTTGATCATTTTACTTAACCTATGCGAAAAGGACAAAAAACTGTGGTTAGTGATTGATTGAACCCAGAACCAGGCGTGCCGTACTACTGAGCTGGAAGTTTTGTTCTGCCGTGGTTTTTATTTCCCCCCTCCCCCAAAAGGATGCGCAATATAGTGTTTAGAAGGGGTGGTTCGAGGATCAGTCCAACCGTGAAACATGTCGGACATCAGCGGTTCGGTTGACTTGGTTGGAGGAACAAACAAAATTATCACACGAGGTGGACAGCTGTAATTCATTGAAAATCAACGGGTTACGACTGACGAGTTCGATGTCACTTTCAAATGAGTTTCGGTAGAGATTTTATTTCCTAGGCACTGCGTGCCTTGAACCCGGTGAACTCGGTTCAATGAATGGAAGGATAATGCGTCTTGAACAATTCTAACACTTCGGACAACGACTTTTTGTTGTAATTTTAGATTTGGATGAAATTTGTGTGTACCTTTAATATGACCAAAGAAGACATTACGCGTCATTCGTCCATACAGGTCTCCATACAATTTTGGCAGCTGTCCATACAAAAAGTCTATTAACATGTTCAAAAATCTATATCTTGAATCAGGATTCTTTCACGTCTTGCAATTGTACAAAGTTGAGCAATTCTCTACCAGAACCGGAAATGGATTTTATTTGTATTTTTTGATTTGGCTCAAACTTTTTGGGGGCCTTTCCTATTACCAAAGAAGCTATTTTGTGTCATTGGTTCACCCATACAAGTCTCCATACAATTTTGGCAGCTGTCCATACAAAAATGGTACGTAAATATTCGAAAATCTGTAACTTTTCAAGGATTTTTTTTATCAATTTGGTGTCTTCGGCAAAGTTGTAGGTATTGAAATTTAACCAAGTTTCTATGTCCGGAATCTCTAGGCACGATTTAATTTTGGCAACTATTGATTTCTCATTGAATCCTGATACAAATAGAGTTTGGTATCGTGATTACAATTTTGCTGATTTACCTGCAATTCAAAATGCGTTCTATAATACTAATTGGACTAATTACTTTGAAATCTCGGATCCTAACAGATTAGTTGATTTACTTAATGAACATCTGGTTTACTCTTTTAACGAATTTGTTCCGCTTAGACTAAGCAAAACTAAATCAAATCCTTGGTTTAGCAATACGATTCAGAGTGTTATGATTGATAGAGATATTGCATATAGAAACTGGAAGCACAGTAATTTAGATACAGACCACTCACTCTACAAGACTCTCAGAAATCGTGTAAATCTGTTGATAAAAAATGCTAAATCTAACCACCTTAAACAAATAATTAACCTTTCTGCTCCCAGTAAACAGCTCTGGAGGAATAAAAATAAAAAACCTTGGCGTCACCAAGAGTAATTCATCCTCGACAGTGTGTGATAGTTCTGCTAATGATATTAATAAATTTTTTACGTCTAACTTCACTCCGTCACAAGTCTATACTAGTATTCCCAATGCAAACCCAAATGGTTTTCACTTTAAACCCGTAGAAAATCATGAAATAATTAATGCAATTTTCTCTATTAGTTCCAATGCTGTTGGTCTTGACAATGTCCCCATAAAATTTATAAAAATTATGTTGCCTTTAATTTTACCGATGATTTTCCACCTATTTAATTCAATCATTATAAGTTCTGTTTTTCCCCAAGCTTGGAAGAGAGTCAAAGTAATACCAATTAAGAAAAAAGCTTCATCCTCTTGTGTTACAAATATGAGACCAATTAGTATCCTTAGCGCACTTTCGAAAGTTCTTGAAAAAATACTGAAAGCACAAATCCAGGGTTACATAAATGAATTTGATCTATTATCACCTTTCCAGTCTGGGTTTAGAAAGGATCATAGCACTGAAACAGCCCTTCTCAAAGTACATGATGATATTGCTTGCTGTGTTGATAAAAAAGGAGTTGCTATTTTACTTTTGGTAGACTTTGCCAAAGCATTCGATCGTGTCTCACATGCTAAACTTATTGATAAACTGATATCTATCTTTGGGTTTTCCCAACATGCTGCATCTCTAATTCAATCTTATTTATCAGAACGTAGTCAATGTGTCTATCACAATGACTGTTATTCGTTGTTCGAACTTATTCTCTCTGGTGTGCCACAAGGTTCCGTACTTGGTCCTCTTCTTTTTTCATTGTTTATTAATGATTTGCCATCAATTTTAGATCATTGTTTGGTACATTTATTTGCTGACGACGTTCAAATTTACTATTGTGCCAAGAAAAATTCAAATAATCTTCTAATTTCGAATGAAATCAACCATGATCTGGCCAAAGTTCATCATTGGTCCGAAAATAATTTTCTTCCTATTAATCCAAGTAAAACAAAAGCTCTTCTTATAAGTAATCTAAAAACTCCACCTTCCCCGCCTCCATTAGTTATGTCAGGTGAAAGAATAGAATTTTTTGAAAGCGCCAATAGCCTTGGTATAATTTTTAAATCTAATCTGGACTGGAGCTCGCACATAAATGCACAAGTTGGAAAAGTGTATGGAACACTTAAAAAGCTTAATCTAATTACCAAAAATTTCGATATAGCCACGAAGCTTAAATTGTTTAAAACGCTAATCTATCCTCATTTTATCTATGGAGATTTCGTTCTTTCCAACGCTTCAGTAGCTGCAATTGATAGACTCAGAGTTGCCCTGAATGCATGTGTTCGATATGTATATAATCTTTCAAGATATGATAGTGTTACAAACTACCAAAGTAATCTCTTAGGATGTCCGTTTTCCCAATTCATAAAATTTCGCTCTTCAGTTACACTTTTCAGAATAATTCATAGTAAAAAACCCAACTATCTTTTTACCAAACTAGTTCCTTTTCGTAATCAGAGAACGAATAATTTTATTATACCTAATCATTCCTCTGCTTATTATAATGGTTCACTGTTTGCAAGAGGCGTATCTACCTGAAATTCTCTACCTACAAACTTAAAATCATGTAGAAATATTCCTTGCTTCAAGAGACAATTGCTAAACGTACTCAACGATTAGGATTAACAAAACGCATTCGAGATAAAATAGTAATTATAAATAGTATTAGTGTTAAAGTTACGAAGCTGTGAATTTATCATACTGAATCAAGATGTAATATTTTATAAGACTGTGTCTTACATTACATGAATAAACAATAATAATAATAATAAATTGTTGAGGACTATTGAGAAAAAAAAAGGTCTCAAATACTCAATTTCCCAATAAACGTATTTTTTTTTTTTGAGATTTTTTTTTATATGTTTTAGGGGACAAAAACACGCAACTTTTGAGTCATAGCGAGTATGGTCAACAAATCTGCGCCGCGTTATGATTTTTTGAAAAAATGTAATTTTTGGAAAAAATCGAATTTTCATACAAAAAAAAAGTTTGATTTTAGAGAAATTTTTGCAGTTTTTCAATTCTTAAAAATGGAGAAATATTTGCAGTTTTTCGATTCTTAAAAATGATGACTATGAGCGACCATTTTTTATTTTGAAAAGTTCAGAAAATTAGCTATACAATTGCCAAAGAGATATTGAAGGTTGGACCTCGGGTTGCTGAGTTACAGCGGCTTAAAGAAACAGAAACAGGAAAATTGAAGATTTCTAAGTCTCACCCAAACAACCCACAATTTTGTAAATTCATGAAATTTTTCGATCTCTTCGAAAACAATATTTAAAAAAAAATTGAATCAAGATTAAAAATGTTAAAGGGCCCTTGTGATGCCCTTTTGAAATGTTAGTCTTGATTTTTTTTTTCAAAATGTTGTTTTCGAAAAGATCGAAAAATGTCATTCATAAAATTCATAAAACTTTCCGTTCTTTCAAAAAGAATATTTTCGAAATTTTCAAATCAACCCAAACATTAAAAAACACTATAAAACACTACATTATTACACTTATAATTACGAAGACGGATTTTTTTTTACCAAAACGGCAAAAGTTTTAAAATTTAGGCGATGGCACTATTTTTTGCAGTTTTCAAATGTTAGGCTAGATTTTTCGAACTCTAAACTAACCTTCCTTGCAATCCCATCTAATCGCCTTCGATTTGCAACCTGAAGCACTATAAGTCGGGAATAATTTCGCACCAATCTAGTTATTTGTCAATCATTAATTTCAAAATATCTACACTGAAATAAAAAAAAGTACCAAATTCATAAATTCTAGGAATTTTGCCAGTTTTCCTTATCGGGTTTTTTTGGATTACTTAATAAGGAAAAGAGGCAAAATTCCTAGAATTTAGGAATTTTGAACTTTTTTTTTTATTTCAGTGTAAGCATTGAGCAAAATTCACGATAACATTTTTTTGCTGAAATTTATCAAAAAATTAAATAAATCTAAATACAGTCCAGACTCGAATATCCGAAGCCCTTGGAAAAAATTTACTTCGGATATTCAAATCACGAAAATATTTTGTTTTCGTTTTCTTTTTTTACTGTCGCGCTTAAATATTTTTAAATCCAGGATGGCGGCCAAAATGGCAGTGATGAAATTCTGAGAAAATGCATTTGGTATGCTAACAGGCAATCATTCAGCCAAATTTGATTAAAATGGTGTCACAGCACTGAAATTTGATGTTAAAAGTAAGAAAACAAACAAACGATTTTTTAAATTGTTTTCTGATTGTTTTCTGTTGATTTGGCTTCTATTCTCATAAAAAAAACAGATTTTTGGAAAGAGATATTTTTGTTTCCGGATTTTATAGGTAGGGGCGACATAATCTTTAAAACTTCATCATCCCGGTACGAGAATCGAACTCACGACCTCTGGATTGGGAACCCAGCACGCCGCTAGTCGAAACCGTTCCCCTACCGGTCAGTATTCCCAGTGAGTATATTTACTCTTTTAAGGGATCTGACTTTGCCGAGCCAGACAGGAATCGAACCAGTCACCTTCCGCTTACTAGGCGAAACCCGTAACCTCACGGCCACGGAAGCTCGGCTTAAAAAATATTTGCAGCGGTCTTAGTTGAAGAACATAAAAAAATCAAAATTAATCATACCATTTTATTTGGCAAAAATGGTAATCCCATCGATCAAAAGTTCTCATGTCTTGTCACCTATATGCTACTAATCACCTATCAAGGCCGTTCGATGTGTGGTGTGGCAGTCCGGCCGTCAGACAATCCACCAATCAACCGTACGGCAACAGTATCGATCACCTTCACCAAAACGAGCCACACACGTACTCCCTTCATTCTACGACAGTCAGCGCAAAACCGCGCAACAACTGGACATCCGATCATAAAGCAATTTGTTTATAAATTCCTTCGCAACAATCAACAAACACGCAATGCCGCAATTTTCGTGTGTGTTGTTGTTGTTGTTGCTGGTCACATGCAGTGCAAACAGGTTTTCCTCCCCCTCCCCTCGTATGTGTGAAATGTGTCCACCTTCACTAGTTTGACCAGTGACGTAATCCAAAATAAACACTTCTCGCCGCCAAGTTGTGTGTACCTTTGATCGCGACAAAAGCTCTATCGGAGAGTAAATCGAGAGAAGAATGTTTTTCTCCCACAAATACAAGAAAAAAAAGATGCATCTCTCTACCTTCAGCAGTATTGATACCTCGAGAAAGTGTTGGTAATTCAATACACTCTCAAACGCGCACAACCACCGAGCAACTCCACCGTTTCGCGCTTGTGTTCGTAAATGGGAAGCGTTTGTCGCTCTCTCTCAGAACAGCTTTTTCTCACGCTTCAAGCGTTCGTTTGGCTGCTGCTCTTGCAAACACAAATAAACACTCACGCTGGGCTCTCCGATCTCAAGATCCCTTTCGCTCTCGACGGATCGGACACAAAAAAAGCATTGCCATATTTTTTGCATTTTGTTTCTTTAATGATTCGTCGCAAGATCATCAAACCGGTGCCGTTTTATTTCGTAGACGACAAACCCAACATTTTGTTAGGTCACTAAGATTTTTGTTTCTAAAATTATTTATAAAACTTAAAAAGAGATGTAAAATATATTGTTAATAAGATAGGAAATTTCGAGGGAAAAAACCGGAATTCTCGATTCTCATGCTTAAATCTTCCGCGTTCTTTTAAACATAGTTTATTTTGTTCATTCCTCCCTTTTCCCTTATTATGAAAAATAAGGATTGATGTTTTAAATTAATTCAATCCAAAATTTCATAATTTTTATGCAAAAAGATTTGTTACTGCAAATAAATCAAAATATCTTAAAATTTAGAGTTTTTTAAAAGTTGCATCCTTTTGCGTTCAAAAAGGGAGTCAATAGGGTCCTATAGCCCGATGTTAATTTTTATGTACCGTAAACCGGGGTGACTTTGATAGGATTTCAATTTGTTTTTGGAATATTTTCCAACAGGTAAGGTTTTTCTCAAGATTATTCTTTTTAAAACATGTACTGGGGTAGGCCACACAAAGTCCATGCACTATTTTGGAAAAAAAGTTTTTTCAATAGTGTTTAGAAAAATAGTTACGTTAAAAATTCTTAGATTAAATTCCGGGGTGACTTTGATAGTCATAGTTTTTCTTGTTAAAATCATATTTAAGATGTTCAAACTTAATTTGTACGTTAAATGTACCACCACTAAAGTAGCTGATATAGTTTTTAAGAAAAAAATCAATGTTTATATTTAGTAAACTAAGTTTGTAAACTTTTTAACTAAATACATATAAATTTAATGTAAAATTGTTAAAAAGTAGGAATTTGGACTGAAATTTGTTAAAACTAGTTTTGTTTATAAAATTAACGATATATATTGCATTTTAAACTAAATTCGAAGCACGAATCACAAGTTTTCCCATTTTACATGAAATTTGTCCAACTAAAATTGCCTATAAATTTGGAGATTTTTTTTAATTGTGTTTCAAAAACACATATTATTTATTATTTAAAACTTATTTAACCTTCTCCTAGTGGAAAATTGTCCAAAGAATCCCAAAATGCATTCCGTTTTCCAATTCGAAATCATGTTCATTGAGAAAATCATGACACTTTTAAAAGTTGAATATAATGACTTTCATCAACATTTTCTTAGCTAAATTTTTGAACTTTTCAAAATTTTATGAAAAGTTCTTTTTGAGGTACTTTAAACACTTCTCTACCACGGTCAGTATGATTCTAAACAATTCCGTACGTATTTTAATTGTTCTTTTCATTTTGCGGAAAAATCGCTAGTCACCCCGTTTTACGGTACATCGGTAAAAAACACGATTTCAATCCATTTTTACCTTTTTTCATTTTCATGCAAAAAATAAATTGACAAGACAATATTTTGTCGATGGATCAACTATGGTCCCCTTGGAACGAGCTGTCAAGTAGGACCTTTTCTGACAAGAAGGTTTTGCGTTCGTACGAAGAGTCATTGCACTCAAAAAATAAGCTTTATCGTTGTGAGCAAAAAATAAAAAAAGCACAAACTTTAACTAAGTTCTAGGACTCCATTCTTGGATCTTGATTTTATTTTATGAAATGGTGCATATCTCTGTTTGATTGAACCAAAGCTGATTTTTTTATTTCGAGAACTTGTTCGGTAAACTGTTTTCTACAATCTGAATGCACTTATGATTAATATAATTGGCATGGTGTAATATGTACACGGATAGAAATCTTGTAAGCAAATCCGGTAACACTGTGTTTTTTTGTAATTTTTTCTCGATTTCGACAAACTTTTTAATGAAATCCTCTAAGTTTTGCATTGATTAATGCTCATATATGTAAATATAAGGGGAAATTTTAATGCATTATCATGACAAATTGTGTGTGTTTCTATACCGTCTCGTTGATACTTTCAACTTAAGTTTTTAGGGCTATTTCAAAACATGTAGAAATCTGATATATTTGGTATCGGAAATATTTTATTTGAGATCAAATGATGGAGAAATATGTTATTTAGAAACTCTCAAGGTACTTTGTCAATTCAATAGGTCAAGAAAGTCATACAAACGTGTATAAAAATGCATGAAATTCTGTATCTCGAGAAAAGATTCTCTGATCGATTTGGTGTCTTCGGCAAAGTTGTAGATTATGATTGGGATTTTAAAGCAAAAAATTGATTCATGGAAAAATAAACCCAATTTTTTATTTAACTATTTATGACTATAAGATGAATTCCCATTTTTTAAATTACGGATTTTTATGATATGTAGTACCTTAAAAAGCAAACTTTTGAACTTAAGTACGTGATGGAGCAGAATATTATTTTGGCGGTATATTTTTTTAAATATCTTGTTTTTTTAATGTACGAAAAAAACAACTAAAAATCATTTTTAAAAGTGATATCGAAAAGTACTTTGAAATTCTTTTTGATAAAATGTACCGTTCTCAAGTTATAGCCACTTTTGGGTATTTATTTTTTCTTCATTATTTTTTTCCAGTTCAAAAATACTTCTTGAAAGAAAATATAATTTTCCATAATTTTCTCTCTGGAACTTTGAAAATCTGGCAATAAGTTTCTGAGATGCAGCCTTACAAAGAATTCGAATCGGCGAAAATTAATTTTCTCTAAGCTTCACCCGTATCCTGTACCTGTACCTCTATCCTGTAATTTTTAACTGACGATATCTAGGAATCTTTCGATTCGATTTTCAATGTTAAATATTGAAACTTTTGTGCTTATTTTTTGAAAGTGTCTAAAAAACAATAATTTTCCTCATTTCCCATTTTAGACCAGATTATATTATTTTGAAATATTAGAAAGATCAGAAAATCAATTCAATGAAAATAAAATTCTGAAAAAAAATAAAACTTATTTCTTTTAATTCAATTATTTTGCAGAGAACTGCGCATGTTTGAGAGATTCAAAAACTCCCAAAAAAGTCCCTTTTTTAAATTTTATTTAAATTCTCATTATATAGTGCAATAGCTGTTCGAACTCATTAATGAAAAATACATGGAATGATTGCGATTTTTTAATGAAAATTTCAAATAAAGCATTAGATAAATATATAGTTGAAAGACTTTGGATTTCTATTGCATCTTCCCTCCCCCCCTCTCCCCCTCCCCCAATTATGGTCCAATTCCGCCCTTGGGGGGAACTTCCCACTGGCTGAGAAACACTGATTTAGATTTTGATAATTGGAATTAGTCTTAATATGAATACTATATTTTAATATTTTTTCTTAATTTATTATTTTCAGATAACTTAAATAAAATACATTGATTTAAAACTTTAAACTTCGATTAAGGTGAAACGGGAAGACAGCGCCATATTGAAACTACGACTCAAGTTTTTGGAAGCACCTTTAAGGAAAATGCCGTAACTTACTAAGTTTATTTTTGCAGACTCTGAATAGGTCGATAGCAAATAACCTGTCGAGTTCAGAAATTGATTTAAATCGAACAGAAGTTGTCCAAGAACTGGCGTCCCGTTTCACCTTAAATAGGATTTTTTTGATTTTAAAGTACTATTTTTAATTAATCACTCAACTATTTAATTAAATTAAGCTCAATAAATATTTGAAACCTTGAAAATTACAATTTTTAATTTCAAAATTTTTAATTATCCAGTGCCACAATAAAAAGCTAGTCCATTTGTGTAAGTATTGGTCACATAAAAAAGTCCCCAAGTACACAAACGTCTCCACTGCCTATGCAATGTGTACGTGCAGAGCGAGTGCTGTTTTTATTATTGCTCAATTAAACGTAACTCTCGAGCCGCAGCTCCATTTCCAGAGATTGTGCCCACAGGCACAGGCCAGCCTAGTGCCATTGGGAGTTGGTGAACCTGCAGCTGATTAAATATTGCGGGGGAAAAATGCCACCTTGAGAGTGTTGAGAGTGGTTGGTTGGTTGATTAACTCCTCTATTCGATATTTTTTATTGTTTATTGATAGCTTGACTGGCGGATGAAGGAAGGCGATACCGACTGCTGTTTTTATTGATTTCCTTCCGTTGTGTGTGTTGTCTACTGAGTCAGCTTGAAAAGGAAGCTTCAATAGCTGTAGCTAAAGTTAAACCAGGAGGTTACTTTAGAATCGTGTTGATGAGAATTTTTTGATTGAGAATCAAAGGGGCTGTGAAGTCTAAGCGATTTCAACAATAATCTCATATAAAGTGGCTTCTGAAGATTGAGTGATTACGGATTTGTCAACTCTGACTCTGGGTCTTCTAAAAGTGCAAACTCTGACTCCACCGATCTGATTTTTCATATTTCAATCCTGCATGTAACTCGGATTGTGTTACTCAACATAACCTCAACCTATGCAAGGACCCATGTATCATCGCAGAGCTCAAACAACGTCTCAAGACCGTGAGATATCCCATCTAGGGTGGTGCACAACGTACGTACAATTGTGACAACATCCTCCTCTCAAAGGAAACATCGTCGCCGCGGTTGTTCAACGCGATGCATTCATATCTCATTGTCATATTTGTCCGACCCAAGGTTGTCTGAGGTAATTTATGTGGAATATCAATAAACAACCTCCGACAGGTCATTCACGTCGTAGAGGGCACCCTCCTGCCCCCTAAAACAAACGATGGACGCTGGGTTTCTTTTCTAAGGATGAAGTACGTTCAAGTCGAGACTGCATTCCTTGATCGGCATGAGTTGATTTAAATTTCAAAGCAGTAGCACTTAGCAGTGTGTCACTTAACAATACCCGCCTTAGGTCCCGGCTTCCCGGGTAAATACAATCCAGACTGAGAGTGCCATTGTCTCAAGTCTGGTGTGTCTCGCTTATTTACCAGATTTTTATTCTGGATTGCGACTCCGGACTCCGGTCACATTTCTAGAACGATCTCCTTCTACAGCGACGCCAGACTCCTGGCTCTGAAGCTCGTACAACCATTAAAAAATACCTCGGATTGTTCAGCTTCATCATCATCGCCGTCGTCGCCGTAATCGTTGCAAAGTCTCGAAGAATGTCTCTCTCGTGGCCGCCCACAACCATACATAGTTACGGACGGAAAACGGCGACTCACGTCATAACTCGGCACGGCGTGGGTGCCGCCACCTTCCGGGAAGGACGTTATGGTAAACATTGCTCGTTACGCCACCGTAACGAAGCGCTCTATTTTTAGACCGTGATCGGAAAGGAAGTCGTTTATCATGGACGACAACATTTGGTTCAGTTTTTGGGTGAACTTTATGCAGTTTAGCATGGAAAAAAGCTTCAAATCCCAACATGACCACATGGTTCGCGAACTAGCGGCTCTGGTGTGTGACTTAAGTCACTGCCCCTCAGTCAGCTGAGTCCGGCTATCCAAAATCTACCTGGCACGGCTAAAGACCGGTGGTTCACGTTCGCGCCTCCATTTTTTTCTGCTTGACCATGCGATTCCCGCCCGAAACTGCCCCAACCCAACCAAATGGCCGGCACGGTTCGGGCCGGGCCGCGGCGGTGAACGCGCTTTGACCTTAAAAGCCGGTGAGCTGTGACTGCGGGATTGGAAAATTAAGCTGAATAAATATGAGAGATTGTCGCGGCGCTGCAGTCGTGACGTGACGAGACGCAGAGGATTCCTGGGTCGTGTGTAGGTTCGGATCTTGTTAGGCTGCCCAACTTTATACAGTTGCGCAGCGATTAGGGTCAGTAGGTGCGTGGTGGTGGAAAGTGTGTGGATTCGGTTGTAGGGTTATGTAATGTTGTGACAATCAAGACAACATTTGACACGTGATTCATCATATTTTTGGCATCTTAACTTTGAGTGTTTTGTAGTCGATACTGAGCAGTTCTCAAACTTGTATTTCTGCCCATGCAATTTCTTAAGACCAAACCATTGTGCATAATTGTTTTTCTTGCATGTAAACTTAAAATCACCAAAATTTGCCCTCAGTCTTAAAAAAATATTTGCATCGGCCTTATGAATTGAAAAAAATAATCTTTGGATCGCTTTTTGCCTTCCTCACCTCACTGAGGCAAGGCTATAAAATCACTCGAAAAATGAACTTCTTAAATACACCTCCTAGATATACTTTCACGTATACCTATCGACTCAGAATCAAATTCTGAACAAATGTCTGTGGGGATGTGTGTAGACATAATTTTTTTTCCACACGATTATCTCAGAACTGGCTGAACCGATTTTGGCCGGATCCGCCTTATTCTGTTTGTTTTGGGGTCCCCTAAGACCCTATTAAATTTTATTCTGTTTAGTGAAGTACTTTAAAAGTTATGCCATGAAAAAGTTTTTTTGTAGCTACAAAAAAGGGTGATTTTTGCATAACCTCAAAGGCCGGGTCTTTTTGCTTACGTGCGAGAGTCGTATCGCCCGGTTGCCACATTGCTTAAGCAGTGTCTGCGTCTCTTCTGGAAAAAGTCTGTATTAATTATGTTGCTGAATACATCATTTTGTCTCGACAACGATTTACACGAACTTTTTACTGAAATATACAAACCATAAAACATTGTTTACTAAGACTAGGGGGACAGCATGCAATTCCATCCTGCACCTAATGTTGGCATATGAGCACTTTTAAATTCAATTACAGAGCCCCCCCCCTTTCTCTTTTTTTTGGAGAGTTGGTAAAAAAAGAATTGACAATTGCTGTTCTGATAAAAACAATAACTATTAAAAAATAAATGAAAAAAAATAAAAAAAAACTCTTAAAATAATTTGTAAATACAACCTAAAATACAACATGAATGTGAGGAAGGCACCAACCACCTTAAGGTGGATTAAGTAACGTTTTTTTTGTTCAGTTATTGTTATTATGCAGTTCAATTCACAAAACATCAGATATGTATTGAATTTTTTTATTTTATTTTTTTTAATCTGTGCACTGGGTTGAAATTTTTCCATAAAATTTATGTTTTGATTAAAAGATTTAAGAATTTTTTTCGAAGCGTTTTAAGAATGAGTGGGTTTTTTTTAAACTTTGAAAAAACAAAATGTTTTCACATTAAAAACTCCTTTCAAACCGTCACCAAGTTTTATCATGCCGCGGCCAAACTACTATCTTGAAGGCAACGATGTCAGATTATTTTATGACAGATCTGTATTTTCTTAAAAATAAATGTGTATTTTATCTGTTGAAGGGCTCCTGTATAACTCCTGAAACTGTTTATTAGTTAGGATAAATGTTTATAATATTCAACGAGTTCTTGACTGCTTAATTTTGCTTGTATTTATTTACCCTATCAATAAAAATACGACCAAATTTAATAAAACTTTTAACTAAAGAGGAACTCACACAGACATCTTTAGGGAGCGTTCTTTTATTACGTAACGCATAAAACGGATTTTGGGACCCCCCCCTCGCAACAAAGTTTTCATACAAATTTTTAAAATTTTGTATGGAGCATAACACGGCCTTCAACCCCCCCCCCCCCCTCTATCCCTGCTGCGTTACGTAATAAAAGAACGCTCCCTTAAACCCGAGAAAGAATGTCTGGGAGATATGAAGTTCTTCATTTATTAAAGCAAATCATATATTTCTGTGTTGAAAGAAAGGCAAACATTTATGAGGTACATAACAATGATAGAGGTTTCAATATAAATATAATAATCACTGGTGTTGGCAAGATATCAGAAAAATAAATAATTATTACCAGTAACGTCAGTGGGGGTGACTATGGGTCAAAAAACGATACACCTCTCGTAATTACTTTATAACAAAAACAATTTGCATAACATTGATCTTTTAACGTAGAATTGTTCTTATAGACAGTTCACTATTATTTTCCCAAAATATGGTGGAATTAGATGAACTCAACCATAAATGCCAATCGTTTGAAAATTGACCAAATCTCACCCCATAGAGGGGGTGACATTGGGTCAAATGAAACTAAAATTATGCTCAAATAAGCAGTTCTCTACGAAATCGGCCGATTTCGACCATTTTCATTTTTTTGTATTTTTGGATTTGGCTCAAACTTTGTGTCGTTGGTTCACCCATACAAGTCTCCATACAATTTTGGCACCTGTACATACAAAAATGGTACTTAAATACAGGGCTGCGGAGTCGGGTCATATCTCAAGCGACTCCGACTCCGACTCTGACTCCAGCTTTCTAAGTTTAGCCGACTCTGACTCCGACTCCGGCTCCGGCTTTCAGCTCCAACCGACTCCGACTCCGACTCCAACTCCGACCTACAAACTTTAGCCGACTCCGACTCCGACTCCAGCTTACAACAAATTGTTGGCTCCGACTCCGACTCCGACTCCACATATTTTTTAATATTTAAAAAAATCATTAATTATTATTTTGAAAACATTGATAAATAGAATTATTTGAATACTCTCTAAGTATCAAGTTTTTCTCCAAAAAAATAAGTTCGAATAACAAAATGGTAAAAAATTGTAGGTTACAAGTTGTATACGTTATTAAACCAGATACAGTTCAGACTCGATTAACCGAAGGCCTCGGAAAAATTTCACTTCTGATATTCTAATTCGGTCTTAATTTTAATTGTGGGGTTCAAGTATGAACACTTAACTACGCTAAAGTGATTTAGAATTTTTAAATTCAAGATGGCGTCCAAAATGGCGGTGATAACATATTTAAAAAATGCATTTTGATATTTAATAGGCAATTTACTATTCAAATTTTACTAAAATGGGGTCGCAGAACTCGAATGGAAGAACGAACATATTTTTTTTAGAACGTGATTCGATTATCCGAGGCCCATACAAATCGAACTTAGGATAATCGAGGCTTTTAATAATCGAGTCTGGACAGTATCAAAAATATTTCCAGTTTTGAAGGCATTTTAGATGAACAATTTTGAAAGTAAATTTGGACTCATTAACATAACCACAAATTTACACTTATTTTATTAAAAGCAAAAAAAAAATATATTTATATGTCATTTTTTTGTAATGAATCATTAAAAGTAACCTAGCCGTAATGATCATTTTAAATATCATATATATTTAATTTGCTCACTTTTAGGCTGACATTTATAAGAAGCACAGTGACAATCAAAGTCACCTTGGTTTTTTAAATAACAATTTTAAACGAAACTATTTTTAAAGCTCCATTGATTTTTTTTTTAAGACGTACATGGACATCACACCATAGCTGTAGAAGAATATTATCGCAAATCAATTTACCTAAAAAAATATTTGTGGAAAGGACGCTTAAGGGCTTCTTATCAAATATCCGTGACCTTTTCTATTGAACCCAGAGATTTTTGATTTATTTTAATTTTAAAATTTTCTATGTATAAGGAAGCGCGCGATACTTCTTGAATCTTCACCTTTGGTCAAATTTGAATTGAAAGGGTTCAGGCAAAAGGATGCAGTTAAGACTCAATTGAATATTTCTGAGTACAAAACTAATATTGTCTATTATTTTTTAATTAATTAAATTTTTTATGAGACTACAAATTTGGGTTAGAGAGGATTAACAGGGTATCATATAGTGATCAAAGTGAAATAACACAATAAGAGCATTCCAACCACAATAAAAATGCTCAAAAAACATAATGGCATCTACACAGAAAAAAAAAGTTGAATTTTGGAATGTTGAAAATTTGGTAGGTTGAATATTAACTCTATTTTTGAGTAATATTACATAAAAAATGTGTAAAAATGTGAACCTGATGAATATTCATCAAAAACTGATGAAAATTCATCATTTTCTGGGGTAAAATTTATCATTTATTTTGCCACAAAATCTGTCACCATTTCCTGATGAATATTACCATCATTTTTTTTTCTGTGTAATAAATCTCCTGAATAAAAAACATAAAAATATAAGAAGTTCTGTGAAACCTGCATTATAACAAATACTGAACAGGAAAAAAAAATGTTGAATTTTAGATAACTCCGACTCCGGGTTATCAGAAATTTCCGGCTCCGACTCCGACTCCGACTTCAGCTCATAAAATTTAGCCGACTCCGGTTCCAACTCCGACTCCAGCTGTACGAGTTTTGATGACTCCGACTCCGACTCCGACTCCAGGTCCCCAAAAAGACCCGACTCCGGCTCCGACTCCGACTCCGACTCCACAGCCCTGCTTAAATATTCAAACATTTGTAACTTTTGAGTGAATTTTCTGATCAATTGATGACTTCGGCAAAATTATTGGTATTGTTGAGGACTATTGTGAAAAAATAGGCACACGAAAAAAAATTTGCTTATTTTCTAATTAGCTTTTTTTCACAAAAACTCAATTTCTCAAAATACCAATTTTTAGACTCACGAGATTTTTTGATGTTTTTTAAGGGAACAAAAACCCGCATCTTTTGATATAATTTTCTGAAAAATAGTATTTTTTGGAAAAAATCAAATTTCATACAAAAAAATTGACCTGACTTTCATATGTAAAATCGAATTTGCAAATCGGAATATTTCACGAATGTTTCATGTTTTAACATTGAAAATTGGACTATTAATTGCTGAGATATCGTCATTAAAAAATGGTGGGTTGTTTGGGTGAGACCTAAAAAAAAATCCTGTTTCTTTTTAAGCACTGCAGCGTTCTGTTTCTCAGCAACCATAGGTACAATCTACAATGTCTACAACAATTTCACAACAACAATCTTTACAAAAAAATTTCTGAACTTTCCAAAAAAAATGTTTTCAGATGTGGTCACGCATAGTCACTATTTTAAAAAATCGAAATATCGAAATCAAATATCAAAAACACGTATTTTGGGAAATTGAGTTTTTGTAAATAAAAAGTTAATTACAATATCGGTAATTTTTTTATTCGTGTGCCTTTTTTCTCAATAGTCCTCAATAATACCTACAACTTTGCCGAAGACATCAATTGATCAGAAAATTCACTCAAAAGTTGCAAATGTCTGAATATTTACGTACAATTTGTACATGGACAGGTGCCAAAATTCTATGGAGACTTGTATGGGTGAACCAATTACACAAAATAGCTTCTTTGGTCATAGAGAAGGCCCCCCCCAAAGTTTGAGACAAATAAAAAAATACAAATAAAATCCATTTCCGGTTTTGGTGTGATTCGAGTTTTTTTGCCCCCTGATTTTTTGAGCCAGCATAGAATGGGGAGCGAAATGAACTTTGAAAAAATATGTGCATTGGTCTTAGTTATTTTGTGCATTTGTTTTTTTTTGGTTTGAACAGTAAGGTCTTTAGGGTAGTCCTTGTAGATCATACAAGATTTCAGAAAATACCAAATCGATTATAAATATCGCTCTCTTGGAACATATTATTAGTTCAGTTTCAGCAAATTAAAAAAAAAAACATAAAAATGGGTATTTAAATTTAACCAATATTTTTAAAGTCAACATTAACTTCTGATAATAGGTTCCACAGTTTATTGCGATTTCTAACATCTGAACAATCCTAACCTCAAACGAGTCACACCTCCACTCTGATGGCGTCATCGTCACACTTGATACATTTTCAGTAGGTCGATCGAGATCGTATAAATCTGCAGTTGTTGGATACAGTAACATCTCGATTTTTTTGTCTTTAATTCAAATTCAACTTTTAAAACAATTTTTATGATCTTTTTTTCAAATTTTTATTTGTTTACTAAAAAAACTAAATTGACATTTGGTTAAACCAACCTTCCACTTAAACGACTAATCTTTGAGTACTAACTGAGTATACCACCATCGCCATTCAGCAAAAATCTGGGGGTTGTTCCTGGTTACGCCAGCTGACAGCACACCGGCAGTTGGTCCATCAAGCACACAGAAAAAAAAAGTTGAATTTTGGAATGTTGAAAATTTGGTAGGTTGAATATTACCTCTTTTTTTGAGTAATATTACATAAAAAATGTGTAAAAATGTAAACCTGATGAATATTCATCAAAAACTGATGAAAATTCATCATTTTCTGGGGTAAAATTCATCATTTTTTTAGCCACAAAATCTGTCACCATTTCTTGATGAATATTACCATCATTTTTTTTTCTGTGCAGTTCGTCAACTAGCCCAACCCGGCTCGTTCCATGTGGGTGGATAAATTTGCATTTTTCGCAGAATGAAAACCGTGGGATGAATGAAATCGAATTTGTTTCACTTTCAAGCACAGCTCGCTGCCCGCAGCGCTCCGAGAGGTAAAGTGACTTAACCTGTTGCTGCCACTTGAGGTTGGTGTTGGTGATTGAGTAGGTTATAACCTTCCTCTCTCTCTCTCTGTGTGTGTGTCGGTGGGTCAGCACGAGAGGGTAAACAAACAAACAAACATTGCCCTCGACGGCGTGCACTATGCTAGAGAGACCCTCTAATTTGGCAAGATCATCGAAAACATATGGTCGAGTGAGTGTGTTTGCTCAATCTGCTTGCCGCTCGATTGGGTTGTAATTACCTCATCTGAACGTAATTATTCATAAATGATTGGTTTTCTGGTGGAGGTTCGGAGCTGAGTAATATCAATGAGAAAAGGGTGGTTGCCGCAAAACAATATCAATAAAATTGTCTCCAATCGCTCACTTTGAGTCATAGTTCATGTGACCTAGAAATTCACCTAATCGAGCAAAAATAAAAAAGGTGTAATTTCGCCAATTACGCCTCAATTTTGAAACAAACGAGCATCTAATTTTCCCGCAGGAGTGCGCGCGATTTGAAATTAATATGCCATCAGATGATTAAGTGTAATAAGGCGGCAATCACAATCGAATTAGTGTTCTGCACTTCCTTTTTTTCTGGGTGAAAAAAAAAAACGAAAATATATCGAGGTGACAGACGTTTGGACGGATAAAAAGGAGTGAAAAAAGATCCGTAACTGACGACTCTTGCCATTGTCTTGAACTGTAAAGATGCAACAGTATAGTGAGGCCAACATAATAGAAAGTTGTCTCTTAGTTATTAACTAGTTTTTTTTTTTTTGAGTAAAATATGAACAATTCTCAAAGTTTTCGCAAATCTGCTTTTCCTTGTTTGTTTTTAATTGAATGAGGCTGGAAATTCGAAGCATTCAAACTTATTCTTTCACATTTTTGAAATGTCGGTCGTGATTTCAAAATAATGAAAATATTTTTTTAGAATTCTTAATGGTTAAAATTGTTTAATATTGGAAATCGACTCAATAGTTTTCAAGATATCGTCGATTGAAAATGAATTTGAATTGGGTTCCACCTAAAAATATCTGTTTTTTTTCCTTATTTTTTTTTTCTTCAAGAGCTTGAATCTCGGATTATTTGAAATTAATTAGATATTGAATGGATCATCTCTGCTAACTCACACGAAAACAGAAAAAATGCCCTGACTTCTCTTTAATATGCATGAAACTTTGTCCCAAGGGGTAATTTTGATCCCTTATATTTTTGAGTAATCGAAAAAGACGTGTTTTTCAATAATTTGCAATGTATTGTCAAGGGGCCATCCATAAACCACGTGGACACTTTTTTTTTAAACTCACCCCCCCCCCCCCCCTTCGTGGAAAATGTCCATTCAAAAAAAAACTTTTTTGACGTTTATGTAAAATTTGACGTCCGATTTGATAGCTTACTCATAATTGCGACAAAGCGTATTTTTATCGAATAAAAAATGCAATAATCGTTTTAAAACCAATGGCTTTTTTTGTAACCCAACTGATTTTCTGTGACAATTTATTTTTATATTTTAGTAAAAAAAAATTTTAATGTTCTTTACGAATCGGCATTAACCTAAAGACTAGCGCTATCTGGTGCCATAATCCTGAAACGATATTTTTCTCGATCTATTTTAGCGAATTTTTCCATGGGATCATCCATAAACCACGTGGAAGTTTTTTTTAATCGCAAACCGGCCCCGCCCCCTCGTGGACAATTTCCATACAAAACAAATATTTTTTTTTATGGAGCGTGGACAATCGCTGGAAACCCCCTCCCCCCAAAGTGTCGTGGTTTATGGATGGTCCTCACGAGAACTTCAACGATCAATTGGAACCCTTAAAACTAAACCGATTTGGCTTAAAATTGGCACAGTTACTTACTTATTTTTGCCTAAAGACTCAAGCCAGGGTATCTTGAGATTTAAAAATAAAAATGATTTTGTTACCTTAATAGGTAATTGAAAGACCTTCCAAACAAGTATAGAAGTTTTAAGATCTGGCTACCCTGCCTCAGGTTATGACCACTAAAGTGATATTTATGTAATTTAAAAAAAGATCTTTTAATTACCCAGCGGATGTAAACTAAAATGTTTTCAGTTAAAAAAACAGATTTTTTGCGCATTCGCTTGAAAATGAATAAATATTAAGATTGAGGTCTATTTTTGGTTGAGAGTAAGGAAGGCACGAAGCACCCAGGTGGATTTAGTTGGTTTTTGTGAAAAAAAACTAATTTTAAGTAAAATTAGTTTTAATTTGCAATCAAAAAGACTTTACACATTTCAAAAGAGTGTACGTTTTTAGAATTCGATACTTTGATTTTGGGATATAAAATCAATTTTTCGATTTTTAGCAATATTGCACATAAGTGCCCATTTCTGAGTTATTTTTTGCCAACCAGCTGAGAAAATTTTCAAGTTTGCTCTATTCGATCCTGAGTAGAGCCACTCAAAAAATAAAGAAACGATAACATTGAAGTTTCTGAAGTGTCACCCAATTTGCACTCAATTGTTAAATGCGATCCAAAAAAAACATATATTCAAAAATAACGATTCAACGAATAATTTACAAACAAATTAACAAAACAATAATTGTCTAAAAGCATGAAGCGTCAGCAGGAATTCATTCGGGTTTAAACTCGGAATTACTTAGACATTTCAAACTTCAGGAAGATAAATTAAAATTAAAAAAATACAGTCAGCATCAGGGTTTATTTATATTTTTTTTGATAATAGATTTTTTTTTATTCAGATCCGTATTAAAAACGATATCTGAACAAAAACTGAACATTTTTCAGACGGGTCAAAAGCTGAGGAATGTCACCAATAAATGAATAGCTAAATTTTGCGTGAACTTTAGGAATGGGAATAATCTTAGCACCTTGAGTTGCATAAGTTAAAGATTCCAAGTCTGAATCAACATCAGTTTGAGTTTCTAAAATAAAATTTGAAATCTATCCCAATTAGCTTTGCGGCACGGTTATTACACACAGAATTAGACAGCTTCATGAGAAAGTGAGATGATCGAAATCAAAACCAGCATGAGGCAATGAATAAGCATAATGCTGATTTTGTTTGTCAACACAAAATCAAATTTTGGACCATTCAGGTAGAAAAACAAATATTGAACAAAAGGGCAAATCTACCGCAAAAATGCAAAAGTTTGTTGATGCTCGAAGTAATTGTGTGAATAAAGAATTGAATAATTTGCGGGAATTGCATTTTCGAATACCGCAACAATTTAAAAATTGAAAATAGAACTTCAACTATTTCGTCCAGGTTCTTATAGCGGCCTTATGAACGAATTGTAGCAATAATTAAATTAAGTAAATCTATTAACGTCAATAACATTGAAAGCAAAATATTCCATTCTATCAACAAAACCAGCAGCATCATTCATCTCGCACCTTGATTCTGACCGGGGAGTTCGCTATAGATTACATCTCCCAACTCACAGCAACCTCGAAACCACCGCAGAATAGAGCTAATAGAATCAGCCACGAGGAAGGTGAAACGAGCTACAAAACGATTGTAACGAGCAGATGCATTTTACTGTTTTTAGTGCAGTTTTACGGCCATGCTTTGGCGCGGTTTTGTTTTTATTTTGTACACTCACTAACAAGCCGAGAACAATGGGCCTGGCTACGCCAACCGCGGAACCGCGCCCACCTCAACACGTGCGGCGGTCGTCGCAATTATGGTGGAGTGATCGTGAAAATTTCTGCTGAACTGATTCTGGTTGAGATTTGCAAAAGTTATTCAAATTACGTGTAAAATTTCACCCCGGAATGGACAGAGTGATGCATATGTAACGTTCTTGCGAGTATTGCTCACTCGACTGCTTAATTAAGGGATCGTTAACACATCTCGCTAATGAAGCTGACGGTCAGACACTCTGTTAGAAGGTTCGTAAAACAAAGTTGTAACTTGTTGGGCCGTTGTGCTGTCTTGCCGTACGTCTGGTTGTTAAAGAACTTCTCAAACTGAAGTCGACTAACTTTGTCCGAGTTTTAGAAGGTGAATCAACTCTTCAAAGTCAGTAACTTTGTACGACCGAATAACTGACTAAGCGTTATCACCTTCCTCATGACCAAAAAAGGGTACCCGTTGAAGGTAGTCGAGGTTTGCCCGGTGGTCAAAAGTCAAGGTTGTGTCCATTGATGTGCGAAAAATGTATACACAATACTAATTTATTTTAAAAGTCGCAGTCCGCGAAGCCCCATGGAGAATTGTTAAGGTAGTAAAGCAGAATTTATGACCTCCAACCGGGTGCCCGGGTCGAGTCGTGATTGTACGGTACGTCGCGAAGAAGACAACACGCCGAGAGTTTCACCGAGCTTGAGCACCCAAGTCAACGAGAAAGAAGGCTTGACAATTCAATGTTGACGGTCGTGGCCACAACTCCGCTACGGGTACCGGGGGACACCGGAAGACAATGCACAGACTTTTACCAGGTTTGGCTGATGATTCGAGGTTGCGGGTCGAGGCTTGCGAATTTCTACGACTCAGATAAGATTGATGATGGACAAAACGGGACAAGTTGATTACTTGGAGTTGCCGCGTTGGGAGAGTTTTGGGAAAACGTTTATCTTACAAATGAATTATGTTTGGTCGTTTTGTGTTTGTTTTACTGATATTACTTGGCCGCTTGAGTTTGGGAGTTTGAGCAAATTTAAAAGATAAGTTGCTTATCAAAATAAAAAATAAACCAAATTGAACTGCCAAAGAGGGACTCTAAAACATCCCACTCAAATCTAATAAACTAAAACTCAATTTACATAACACATTAACCTGAACCAATCTACACGTCGCACCAGATCAGCCCGAGCGTAGGAAGTGTTTGATGCTGGCAAAAATCTCGCAGTCGCTGTCACTTTTCTGCGCCGAGGCGTCCATTTGAGGCCGCAGCCAAAGTCACCACCACCGCCGAGTAGATCAATCGAATTGTAAACACACACACACACACACACACACACACACACACACGCCATCCACGCAAGATTACGTTATCCCATCAGGCGACGAACCCCGGTTAGACCTGGCTGGTACAAGTATTCGAGAGACGTTTTGCGACCTGAAAACGAAACCACTTTCCTTTTCGGTGGACGGAAAATTGCCTTAAGAAGATTACTGAGGAGGGGTTTATTAAATAAATTGAGAAACACATGTGTGCCAACAAGGATTCCAAATAAACTCTATGCAAAACGGTAGTTAAACATCAATATTTTACGATATTTTTGCTCCTTTGATTTCATTTCATTTATTGATATAAACTTTGAAAAATATTTGCGACGGCCTAAGGTCCATGTAAACTTTTGTTTATTTCCCCCAAAAACAGAGAGCCAAACAAATAATGATTGCTGAAAAAAAAAATGTCAATTCAAAAAATCTTGTAAAACGTCTGAAAACTAATAACAAAACATTACTCAACGTTTATTTGTGATTTTTTAACCATCTTTCGATACTTATAACAAATTTCGGGACAATCAATCAGAAACAGACATAATATTTCAAGAATTATTTTAAAATTGATAATTTGCGAAATTTCTGACAGTATAAAAATGATGTAAATGTTTGAAATAAAAAAAAAGTTTCATCCCAATTTTAAATTATTTAAAAATATTTGTACCAGCCAGGGGTGCCAGGTTGCCAGAAAAATCTGGCATTGCCAGATTTTTTGAGTGTCAATTTGAAAAAAATAATTTTCTGTTTCTTCCACACATTGTTTTATTAATGTATTTTGTTTATTTTGTGAATCTATAATGTATAAAAAGTGAAAATACACTGTTTTTGAACACAAAATTGCTTATTACTTTGAGAAAAGTGGCTTGCCAGATTTTTTCCAGATTTTTTGCCAGATTTTTTTCCTTTCAGGCCTGGTAACCCTGGTACCAGCCCAACACAGCAAAAAATAATGTAAATTTGGAAGCTGTAATTTTGGAAGGTTGAATATTACCTCTTTTATGATGTAATTTTACCTCAATTTAGACTAAAAAAGTGACATTACACCAGAAAAGTGGTAAAATTACACATTTTCAGAGGTAAAATTACACCTTTTTTCGGACGAGATTTCCGGTAAAAATATTTTCGAGACTGAAAAATCAAGTCTGTCATATAAAAATTGCCAAAAACCATAAAAAACCTATTTTTTCAACATTTTTATTTTTAAAACCGTTGTTACTTCACAAGGATTGAACTTAGGATAATGGTCAATATGGAGATTTTTATGTAAAATTGTCTGGAGAATCGACTCTCGTGTTCGGTTTTTGAAAATGTTGCTCCATCCTGCTTTTTTGGTGAGTCTTTTTGTAACATCTTAGGCTATTTTTACAAAAATTTTGAACGAAAAAAAAACGTAAGTTCACCTTCAAATTTGACTTTTAGACTTTTTTTTTTATTCTTTGTCCTCTATCTTAACCTATACCCTAACTGGCTCAATCGGCCTTGCCATCACGGAGCCGTGCGTCTATTTATAGATCCGAGATCTATTGTTCTTCGTCTTGATGGTAGATGATAATCTCCTGTGGGTCTTGTTGGAAGAGTCTTCCTTCCTTCCTTCACGCGTTGTGGTGTGGTTGGTTGGTCATCTTCCCGTCCATTCCCCACTCACCCACCGCTAGTTGTTGTAGTGGGGGGAGCGGCATGTGTGTGTGTGTGTGTGTGTGTGTGTGGTAATTAATTACCGTGTGTGTATCTGTTGCTCCCAGAAGGAGCAGGGGATTCAAGTTGCCACCGAAAAATCGGTGGCGAGGTGACCGGGCGGGATTCGATCCCTGATCGTCTGCTTGAAAGGCAGATCGCGACTTTTAGACTTAAAAATCAAAAAATCACATAGAAGTGACGTGTATTTTTGTTTCAGTGTATTTTTTCGGAAAGCCCGTCAAATTTCCTACAAGTTTGTCTCTGACCACTTTTTGATACGATGCAGCGGCTTCGAGATACAGCAATATTTAAATTACGAAATACAAAAATATTTAAAACACTTACGCCCTTCTCTATTGTCAATATCGAGTGTAACTGGCTTCATATACACAAAAATGGCTTATATAAGCGTAGGATAACATGTCTACAAAGTTTCATTGAAATCGGAGAGGGTCGAGAAAAAAGTACATAACTGAAATGATATTTTTCAAGTTCAAAATCATAGATATACGTAAATATACTACCAAGTCTAAAGCGCTAGGCAGTTTGCAGATGTTTAAACTAAAATTTTAACAATTTTCCCTAATAATCCAAATTAATGCTGGAATATGTTGAAAACAAATGTTAATGCTTAAAATGTTTTTACCGATAACTAAGTATTCAATTGTTCATCTATTTCAACAACCCATCTGAATTTATAGACCAAAATTTGTTTTGTTTTTTCAATTTCAGGAATTTCCGGGACAAAATATAATAAAACTCGGGATTATGGGATTCCCGGTATTGAAAAACCCTCGGAAATTTGACCTGGGAACTCCCGGGATGGACGCACTAAAAAAACGATGAAAACAGAAAAAGTAAGGCAGAACAATCTGGCAAAATCTGGCAAGCCGCTTTTCTCAAAGGAATCAGCAAAATTGTGTTCAAAAATTGGGTACTTTCACTTTTTATACATTATACCTAACTTAATACAAATTAATTAATATACATTAATTTGACTAAGTCTGGAAGAATCATTTTTTTTTTCAAATGGACGCCCAAAATTTATCCTGCAACCTGGAAACCCGGCTTACAACAAACACATGAAAGCTCAACAAAATTTTAGTGTGTGTTGTTTTAAAATATGAGTTTTTTTTCCAATAAAAAAAACCCCATTCCATCATTTAGAACAAACTCTAGCAAAACAATATAAATGACAAAGATGAAGTCTATACAATAGGCCGTCCCAAAAAAAATGAAAAAAGTGCATTTTTCGAGTATTTTTCAGAAATGCGAGTAATAATCATGCTAAAGTCATTCAAATTTAGTCGCCTTGGGCTTCAACTTATAGTTTAATGTCCCCTGAACAAATTTCTGTACAGATATAGTCCATAAAAGCTTGTGTTTTGGCATGGCAGGGCATTTTAGGGAGAAAAAATTGTATTTTTTAGCCAAAAATTTCAAAAATCACTCCCCAAAACGAGCCACAAAATTTTGCAGCCAAAACTACTGCATTCAGCTTATAGGAAATTTTACGGAGATCATTTTGCTTTTTTTAACATTCAATTTATGTCCACGCAAAGTCGAGATATTTGCATTTTAGTGAACAAAAAGTGACGAATTTTCAATATTCTTGGTATATAAGCGTTTTTAGCATAAAACATTGGCTACTATGATTACAAACGGGAAGGCATATATTTTGGATATTTTTATTTTTCTCGCTCAAAAACGATATTTGTTAATAACATTTCATGAAAAAACATGAGATTTTCTAACAATGTGACGTAAACGACAAATAATCGTAAATCAAAATTAATTTTATTAAAGTTCATATCTCCAAGCTGTGAACGTGATTTTTTTATGTATGTACATTCGAATGAAACAAATTCATTTATAAAAAACTTTTTTTTTTCAAAAAAAGTTACCCATTAGAGCTTTATTTGTTCATATCGAGAAGAGCACAGAGCAGTACTTATAAATATGTCGTTGACGTCACATTGTGAGAAATTAACAAATATCGTTTTTGAGCGAGCAAAATAAAAATATCCAAAATATATGCCTTCCCGTTTGTAATCATAGTAGCCAATGTTTTATGCTAAAAACGCTTATAAAAAGCAAAGCAATCCACTTTAACGACCCCCGGGTCTTTTGTGGGCTCTGTTGCAAGTTTCTGCTCATTTCTAGGCGTACGAAGGTTATGTGTGGTGAGTCACCCAAAACCTCTTTTACGCAAATGGACCGACGTTTTACTTCTCCATCCGATAGAAGGCCAGGAGGATAAGGCGGGAATCGAACCCGCGCCCCATAACAACTTAGGGATCGGCAGCCGAAGCCGCTAACCACCGCGCCTCGAAACGCTTATATACCAAGAATATTGAAAATTCGTCACTTTTTGTTCACTAAAATGCAAATATCTCGACTTTGCGTGGACATAAATTGAATGTTAAAAAAAGCAAAATGATCTCCGTAAAATTTCCTGTAAGCTGAATGCAGTAGTTTTGGCTGCAAAATTTTGTGGCTCGTTTTGGGGAGTGATTTTTGAAATTTTTTGGCTAAAAAATACAATTTATTCTCCTTAAAACGCCCTGCCATGCCAAAACACAAGCTTTTATGGACCATGTCTGTACAGAAATTTGTTCAGGGGACATTAAACTATAAGTTGAAGCCCAAGGCGACCAAATTTGAATGACTTAGCATGATTGTTACTCGCATTTCTGAAAAATACTCGAAAAATGCACTTTTTTCATTCAAGCTCCGCGCGCGAGTTGTAAACCATTTTTGGGAATTTTTTGTTGTATGAAAACATTGTTCCTGACATCCTAATCTATCATTCTAGGGGTGAGCACCGAAGATTTGACAACTTTTCATTTTTTTGGGACGGCCTACTATACAATCAGTCCATCCTGCTTGTTCCTAATATAAAAATTAATGACATGAGCATGATAGACAGTTTGTCTACATTTTGTTTTTGGCTAATTTACATTTTGTTAAAATTTTGTCATTTAAACAAAGAAAAAATACTAAAGCGAGGATAAACGACAAAACTGTAGGACTATATCATTTCTAAAAAAAAACATTTTCTCAAGATATTTCTCTTAAAACCAGCTGATTTCAACCAATGCGTGGACTATCTGACATGACCCAATTTGGTGATTTTTTACTGCTCCGTCGATCGGCGACGACGTGTACAAATTCCGTGCGCCGATGCGATTCATTCAGCTTGACCGCTCGAGAATGTTAAAATCGCGCCAATACCTTCTAATTACGACGGTCGACCGCAACAGCAACAACTCTACCAAACTGTGGACTTGTGGGACAGCTTTGTGCATGTGTGTTAGTGAGTGTGCCATTAGATCATAACTTAGAACGCGATTGCCCACGCAAATTGGAAGAAGAATTATTATAAAAAAATAAACTGTAGATAATGAAAGCCAAAGTTTTCAAAGGTAAAAATATTTTTTTAAATCCAAGCCAACATTAAAGAGCTTGACTCAATGCTAAAGTGTTCAACAAAACAGGCGACGATCACCGCCAGCAACAAAACGATCGTGTGTCATACAGAATGTGTGTGTATGCGAAGGAATGTGCGCGCAGTTCGCGAAGACCCTCCTCTCATGCACGTGTTTATGGTCGCTCTCTCTCTCGCTCGCGAGGTTCGTTTCGTGCTACTGCCACAAACACATGCTTCGGCGGAACAAATCTTTGACGCTTTGATTGATCGCCATCGCAGTAAGTGTTGCCTTGTGTGTGGGACTGTTTTGCCCTACAGCACACACCTTTGCGAGACATCATGCAACATCGCAACTCAAAAATAATATATAGAAAATGTCGAGACACGGAACGATGCTGCCGAGTTGGGTTGTGTTTGGTCATTGAATTTTAAGTATTTCGGCAACAATATTGAACCATTTTCCATTGAAAATTAAAAATATTTATTATAAAGTGCCCCGACCCCTTTGCAATTAACGTGAAACTTTTTAGCTTGAAACTGACGCTTAAATAGATAGCGTACTGAAAATTCCGAAATAAACGCATTTTTCTTATAAAAAAAGTAGAAAATAGTTTTAAATTCGCTGTTATTTTCCGTTACACTGTACAAAATTTTCATTTTATGGTAAATTTAATAACAAGCAAGATATTTTTTTGATAAATACCATTTTTGACCAGTTGTTCCGAACTCAATCATGTGCTTTTGAAAGTATTTTTTAAGGGTCAGCTAATTTTGTATGAGAATGACCCTTTTGACGTTTGTTGTGGCTTGTGCATTACTTGGATGTGGGGAAGTCCTTTCACCGTTTCGAGCTACTAATCACTGAAAAGCGTGTCTAAGTAAAAATCCAGAAACCACGTCACGAGATATCGAAATTTGCCTCTTAAAACTAAGTTTCAAGGAAATCGAAGAGGGGTCGGGGCAACTGTTGTGTAAGTTGGTGGAGAATGACCCTTCAAAGAAATTTCAAAATGATACCCTCCAGAACCCAACCCCGCCTCTAGACAGGTTTATCACTAAAATTTCCTTATTTAATATAAAATAAGTATAAAGTAGTTTTTTCATGTTTCATACTACGGATTTACGATTTTTTTTAAATTTAAATCAGGGGTGCTCAAAGTTTTTGAATGGCGGGCCAAATTTCAAGCTCACATGAGCTTGCGGGCCAAATAAGAAAACAAGAAAAAAAATCAATCTAAAAAAACAAAAAAACATCAAATGAGAAAAAATAAAAATCAAAAATCTATGAAACTGAAAAATTATCTATCAGTTGAAGTTTTTTTCTTAATTTCAGGTATTTTTAGAACATCTTCGTCGAAATTTCAAATATTTCAAATATCCTCGAATTACCATTAAATTTTATTTTGGCATTATCAGATATTATGTATAGAGTAATCTACGTGCGTATGTATTGCGTGTACATACACGAAAATAAAGTGAGGTTAAATTTTGTCAGGCAGCAAAATCAAATGGTGCGCTAGTGTGCGTACGCGAAACGTCATAAAGCTCTATTCAGAATCTTTACCCACACTTAATGAGTTTAAATCACAAATTGGAAGGTTCTAAGTGCAACATCAGTTTTAGTCCAAGCCTCAGATGTTAACAAATCCTACGCAATGATTTTTGATTTATTATATACCTATATTTTTTCTGCTTTTATCAATTCCAACGTTCTATACCTGATTTCCAAAAATGTTTGATGAAAGTTTTGACAAAATTTACTCTTCTCACATTATATTTTTTACATTATTTCAATAAGATAGATTTTTCAACACAATATTTGTTTCATATAATCGGGATCAAAGTATGGAAAAATCATTACTTTTATTCTAACAAAACCTTAAAGGTTCATAAATAAAAAGCATCAATTTAATCTTTAGTTTTAAGAATTATAAAATCACTAACCAACACTTTTAAAGGATTATAAAATCACTAACAACAAGAAATTTCCAATGAATCTAATGTAAATTTCCAATGAACCTAAAGTTAAAATACATCATTTATCATGATACCTTTTGGTACATGATGAATAATGTAAATTTACAGGAATATTTTTGTCTGTGTATTGTCTTGTATTGAGGATTTTAAAATAATTTTGCTTCAGTGTTGTTTAATCGAATTAAATTTGTTCAAATTATTCTACACTCAAAACTGGCAGCGCTAGTCCGAGATAATGATGGTCTCGAGTCGAGAGAATAGTGGTACCATTCACGGACACAGAGAACACAGCTCGAGATGGGCGATAGAACTATTCTCTCGAGGTTCATTTGCAAAAAAAGTTCATCCGTCAAACAAAAAACTAAAAGTGTTGACTGCGGGAATCGAACCAGAGACCTTTGACATACCATTCCAATGACTTAACTGCCTCGGCCACCACAGCTTGGTGACCAAGGAGAGGTCAGAAGTCGATGTATGACACTTGTTGGAAATTTATTGATTCAACTAACGAATGAACTCATTTGTTATGATGGTGTGAGTTGGTACCATTATTCTATCGATTTTGGCACTGATCGCTCAATAAATTTTGAGAGAACGATTATCTCGACTGTGAATTTTGGGTGTAACATTATATTTGAACTCTTAAAACATAACCTTAAATTCATTTGATAACGAAAACCTTTTCCATCTATTCTGCCTTTCCAAACTCACAGTAAACCCTCTACTGCCCAATTTTTTTTTTCGATTTTTTTGATTTTTCCCGTGTTCAGGAGGTCATTTTGAGCAACTTTTGTTCTACGTAAAACTTCACTTCGCTTGTTTTATTTTTAGTATTTCAATTTGCATTTATTTTGCTTAGTTTATGTTTGTTTTTGGTAGTTTTTGGCTTATTCTACCATGTAATATAATTACATTTTGCCTTTCTAATTTTTGCACGTTTTACAGTCACTTTTTCAATTTTTTGCTTGTTTTTCACATTTTCTCCTATAGAATGTCCCCTTCATCATTTAAATTGTAAAAAATGGGTAGAGGAATAGTCTGGGGCACTTCAAAAATTACTGCACACTTCTTTTTACTGAGAATATAAGAAATGTTGGTAAAAAACACAGCCAAAGTTGACCCCTAAAAAATGACTTTTTTTAAAAACATTGTCAAAGTCAAGTTAAACATCCAACCCTAAAATTTTCGAAAATTTTAAGAGTTCTTCTTTCCAAAGCTTTTTGAAGATCAAAAATTGGTAGAAGAATGTTTTTTTGGCGATTTTTTAGATCGAATCCCATCCGCGCGTTTATTCAACTCTGTTCATGGACATCAGCAGTGGAAGCAACGAAATAAATCTCACCAAACCTTGCCCGGCAAGGAACGGCTTGTAGTAGCTGGTGTGGCTGGTGCGACACCGGACTGTGCCAGATATTTAAACAATTGCGTAATATTTGTACTCACACACATCGAACGGGGGTGACGGCGATTGTTACACAACAGTTGCGCTAAATGTTCCTTCTCTTTGTCACTTGCAGTGTTGCCGACACTGCTGGAATGTTTCACCGATTTCGATCTGCTTGATCTGACCCTTAGCAGCAGGGTTGCTGTTCTGCTTCCTTCAACAACTTACACGCCCAATCACGGTTTCTCAACAGTGAACAGTCGTCGGTGGTTGATTGCTTCCAATTATCGGAGGTGCACACTCTCTCAGAAGTACCTACAGTCACGAGAGGTTTTAAAACATATACTTTTCTGCCTCCTGCCGATTGAGAAACAGCGAAACACACATTCCTCGTTGCACTCTTTTGGTTTGACACGAGCATGGGTGGTGTTTCAAGAACAACAACTCGCTGTCACACTGACAGAAATGTTGTCGGAAGAATTGCGCGAACATGTGTTGACGATTCTGAAAGCAGTGTTAACGATGTAGAAATCGATGACAATGGGGCTAATTTTGCTGACAGAACCTTCAAAGTCAATTTTGACAGCAATCACGCTGATTTCAGATTCGTAAACACTGTTTCCGTTTCAGATTTCTTTCCGTGTGACGATATTAGTTATGAAGGTTCGTCGCTGACATCACGTTCAACTCCAGTTGTCTAACCAATCTTCACCACGCACTTGGCTCACTACTTTGCATAAATTTCAACCTCTTCACAGTTCATTAGTATTCTTGGCCCGTTTCTAAACGAATAATCATTTCCACGCTTCATTTCCAGCACTGATTTTCATCCAGCTCCGCCGCTAGAAGACACACCTGGCGCAAAAAAACGGATTTTTCCTCGTCCAACCGCACAGCAGGTCCCAGAAACCGATGTCAGCGCAAGTGTGGCCTTCGAAAGAAAGACACCGCCCGGTGGAAACTCACTCTGGAGGCACTTTTCCACTCCTTCAAGTAATGATCTTCAAGCCCGAACCCCACAACTTCACGACAGAACCTTCCTACAAACCATGCACACTGAGTCATCTTTCCCATACAGATCCGTCGACCAGCTTGACGGCGTTGTCGTAGGAGGAACGCGACTCACCTGTAGCAAAAAAAATAAATGATAAATAACACGAGCGCGCGCACCAACACAGAAAACACTAAACACAGAACAGAACAATTTCTTCCCGCAGAACTTCGCGAACTAACTCTCACGGCTGTCAAACGCGAACTAAACGGTGAGCGACGAAGTTCAACAAAGAAATAAACGCGCGCGCAACTCAGTGCCTGCGCCCGGCTGTTGTTGAACACGCGCGCGTCAATGTGTTGATCTCTCTGAAGAGAGAGATTAGAGAGAAGTTGGCACGACGACACACAACAACAAACGATATCGTGACAGACCTTTGGGTGGATGAGCGGGGTGGTGTTTGTGACGCTCCAAACAAAACGGTTCAAGAAACGCTTCGATGCAGAGAGGAAAATGATGACCGTGCGTGCGAGGCTGAGATTGTTGATGAAGTTGCGAGATGACAATGGGGTGGGGTGGTTCCAAAAGACTTTGCTGGCTTATTTTGATAAATCATCAAACATAAGACAGCGATTTTTTGTTTTTTGCGTGATTCAATTATCCGAAGTGAAATTTTACAATCATTATCTTTTGTCTATACAGTCCAGACTCGATTATCCGTAGGTTTGTATGGGACTTCGGATAATCGAATCACGAAAAAAAAAAAATGTTTTCGTATTTTTTTCTTTTTCTTATTTTTAGCATAAAATTTGAGTTCTACGACCCCATTTTAGTAAAATTTGAGTTGTTGATTGCCTATTAAAAAATAAAATGCAATTTCTCAATTATGCATCACCGCCATATTTAATCATTTTAGCGTAGTTTAGGGGTAAGCTCGACAATCAAAAATAAGATAACGAAAAAATTTTTTTTTCTTGATACGATTATCCGAAGTGATTTTTTTCCGAGGTCTTCGGATAATCGAGTCCGGACTGTTTAGTTTTTTTTTTAATATTTCAGTAATTTTTAATTTTTTGAGTGTTTCTAACATTTTTGCAACACTGAAATAAAAAAAAAGTTCTAAATTTCTTTATTCTAGGAATTTTGCTTACTATCCTTATTTAATAACTGGGTTTTTCAAAATACTAAATAAAGAAAGGAGGCAAAATTCCTTTAATATAGGTTTTGTACTTTTTTTTTATTTCAGTGTATAAAATTATACCATCAGCTTTCAAATTCAGAGCGTTCAATTTCCAGGGATTCCAAATTTCCCGGGAAACTGTAAATTTTCAAACAATTTTCCGGGAAATGCCGGAAATTTCTGGGAAATTTAAAATTGATTGTTTTTTGTGATATTGGTTCTGATATATATTTTATAATAATAAATCATTTTTTTAAATAAACATGAGTGGTTTTATCTGCAACTGTAAACAAATCTATTGTTTAGTTTCGGTCAACCATTTATGTAATTTATATGGAAAAAATTGCATCAAAATTACTTTTTTAATTATTTTTATGTTTACAGTAATTTTTGAAACGTTTTCTCTGATCTTTTCGGAAATTAATGTGTTTAAATGTCTGTTAGGTTTTTTTGTTGTTTAAAGCCAAATTGGTTAACAAAACATATTTGTTTATTATGAAAAGTGAGCAAAATCCATCTTTTATTCATTATATCTGTCATTAGACCTACACCATGCATCAAAACATCAAACATCGGTTAAATTTGGTATAAAAATGACAGTTTGCCTATAGTGGACCCGGGTCCACAATCGGAATATGGACCCGGGTCCACAATAGGAAAAGGGGGTCCATAACAGGCAAAAAAAAACTTTTTTTTTGCAAATGGCTATTTTCTGCTTAAAAACTAACTTAATCCACCTATGTGGTTGATGCCTTCCTCACTTTTTACCAACATTTGGTGATATGATGGGTTTGGACGGACACATTCCATCTATTTCTCAATAAAAAATACACAAATGTCACTTAAGCGATCATAACTTGAGACTGAGCGTTGCCAGATCTTCAATGTTTTGGACTCATGGGAGAGACTCATTACCTAACCAACGATGGGTCGGATGATTAATCCGGACATAGTTTACATATATTTTAGTGGGATCCGGCATCAAAATTCCAGCACCCGATTCGCAACTTTGACACTTTTTTATAAGTAACTTTTGAACTACTTATCGGATCTTCAAACAATTCAATAGTGCAATATGGGGCACCAAACCGGACCGAATGCAACTAGTTTGACTCAAATCGGATCAGCCAGTGCCGAGAAAACTTGGCAAGAATTTTGAGCACCAAGGGGAATACGCACACACATACACACACAGACATTTGTTCAGTTTTCGATTCTGAGTCGATAGGTAAACATGAATATAGGTCTACGAGCAGTTTTTCAAAAGTTTATTTTTCGAGCAGGATTATAGCCTTACCTCAGTGAGGAAGGCAAAACAAATAACTGATGAAACAAATAGTCAAAATTGTTCAGAAGACTTCAGATTTCATTGTTTTGTACAAAAAGTTATAGAAAAGTGCTTAAAATATTGAAAATTTGTGAAAAATGTGCTTCGGCTCTACTAGGGGGTCCACTAATGGTTAAAATACCCAAGTGAAAAATAAAATGGCATGCTAGGTATACTGCACCGATCCTCTTTTTATTTCCTCCAAACCGCTTACCTGTACAAGCTTTTTTTTCGAAAGCTTTACGCTACATTTTCTCAGCTAAAGCTTTGTGTTTAGTGTTGGTGAAGCAGCTTGCTGAGTATGAGGTGTTGAGTTTGAAATGTGTTGCACTGCCTTGCAACACCTTTAATGTATCGGGAAAAGTGTTGCACTGTTGCATCGTTTATTGTAGGTTTTGGACAAAACTTATGGTTAATCAATTGTTTATTGAATTAAGGTTAAATAGAAACGTAGACTATCATAGTTTTTTTCTTTTAATATTGTAATAAATAAATTTGCTAAAATTTGTAGATTTGATTGCAGTTTCAGACTTATTTTGATAAGTATGACGATCTAGATTTTGAATATCAGCCAAATCTATGCAGCTATTTTTTAAAAGGATTATCTCAAGGACTCACAATCCAGAGGTCGCCGATTCGAATCCCGCGGCGGGCGCTCTAAAATTCTTTGTGTAAATATGGGTATTCGGCGCCGTCGCTCCGTGCCATCTTTCATACACTTAGGAGCCCAGGGCGGCGAAGTCCTTGTAGATAAAAAGGAAAACACTAGTGGTTGGTACTAGCAATGGTGGCCGAAAGCTATAAAGTCAACTTCGTTTCGTTTTATCTCAATTATTGATATGATTTATAAATGTTTTTGATATGAATTCATAAAAACAGCTGTTGTTCGGGCCGACTTCTTGGCCCCACAAAAATGGCGGATTTGAAGTGCCGGTGGACACTTCCAAGTGGACTGTATGATGCGAATGGCCGTGGCTGTGGTGAAGAAGAACGCACTAGGTTTTTAAACACTAAAACTATTTATTTCTAGATTAGATTATGTTAAGCGATGCGAACTCGCGCACGGGTGAAAAGTGACTGCTGCCACAAAATGGCGGATTTTTCTCTCCTCGTCTTTGCTCGTTCTTCGTCGTCGTCTCGCCGATCGTCGATGCGGCAACGTGGCGCCGTTGCGCGCCAGAAAGTTCGTGCAAGGTTGCTAGCGCTACAGTTTGAAATCGAAGCAATCTGGTTGCAAAGTGTTGCTAGTTGAACTGACACATCCAGTAACCAACAGCTGTAAAGGGAGCGTTCTTTTATTACGTAACGCAAAAAAAAGGATTTTTAGACCCCCTCCCCCCCTCGTAACAAAATTTCCATACAAATTAAAAAAAAATTGTATGGAGCGTAACACGGCCTTCGAACCCCCCTACCCTCCTACTGCGTTACGTAATACAAGAACGCTCCCAAAGAGTATTGACAAAATGGGTTTATTTGTTAGGTTTGTACAAATTGTATTTAAAGAATTTATCCCTCGAGCTTGAAAGAGAGGAGGAAAGGGGGGGGGGGGGGGGATTTTATCTCAAAATACTTTATTAAGCCGGAGTCGGAGTATTTAAGGGTTTTGGGAGAACTGGGATTGAAGTTGACAAATTATTAAAATCCAGAGTAGGATTCATGAAAACACGACTCGACCACCTCGCTTATTCTTTCAATGATACAATCTAACAAATGAGTAATTCTCGCTGAAAGTGGACCACTATTTACACAAGGTGCTCAAAAATCAAAAGCAATGTACTTTTCCAATAGCCCCCACCAAGTTATGAATGAAACCATGTTTGGTTGGTTAAATTTGTCCTCACCTCGGCGCCACAAAGCTAAAACATTTTTTTAAATTGGTAATTTTTTGACTTAGGCGCGTCTACAAAATTGCTAATAACTTTGCAAAACTTCAACGAACCCATGATGTCTAGGGGTGTTTTGGAAAGGAAATGAGCAGAGCTTTCGAATGCACTTGTCAGAAAAATACCGTTCCATACATTTTTTAGCCACAAATCACCAATGTATTTTTAAAAGTCATTTTTGAAGGCCGGCGCCCCGCTTTATCGAAAAACTGACAAATCCATTCGAAAGCTGAGACGATTTCACATAAAGGACCAATAAATCTAAGGTGTATGTTCCTCCTATCTTTTTTAATCTAATTTTGATTCTGCGAGCGCAGCGCTCCGTTCGCATTTCGGGCGCCCAAAATGTTGCAATTCGCTTGCCCATTTTAAGGTTTTGTAAAAAAATATAGGTGTTCACTTTTTGAATGATAGTTTATTGTCCAAGGATCAAGATGCACTATCGATAATTGACCAATTTTGAAGTTTTTGGGTTCTTCCAGGGAATTGATTCCGAAAAATTGTTTTTTTTTACTTTTTTTTTTTTTGTTAAATGATCACTTACAATTGGGTGGAAATTTTTTCAGTAAAACGAATGAATGTAGCATGTAGGAAATTTCACCACGAACATTTTTCTCGAAAAGAAATCGTAATTTTGATACTCCAGTGTCAAGATATTTTAATTTTAGTGAAAAAATAGTGCCAATTTTATAAATTTCTCAGAATTAACAAGCACGACGTATTATTTACATGCGGCACATGTTTCGGAGGCCAGAGTATGGTTTTTTTTATAGTTATTTTAGTTTATTAATGACTGTCAACTGAGACGTAAACAATCGACCCACAAAATCATATATTTTTTTTTCCAAAAATTTTAATGTTTTGATTTATTTTTAAGTTAACATTGAAACCAGCCAAATCAAAAAACAACAATCTGACATTCTCAAAACAATCAGAACTTGAAAAAAAAATCTCCCTAAAAAAATCTGTGAGTAAAATATCAGTTAAAGGTGAGCGATAGATGAAACATGGCCGAATTCACTTGCTATTACAATTACAGCATATTACTGCAAATAACATTAGGGCGTCGCTCCAAATCTTCACTGTTTATCTGAAATTTGATTCCAGTTCCGATTTCAGCGACCAAAATAACTATAAAAAAACCATACTCTGGCCTCCGAAACATGTGCCGCATGTAAATAATAGGTCGTGCTTGTTAATTCTGAGAAATTTATAAAATTGGCACTATTTTTCTCACTAAAATTAAAATATCTTGACACTGGAGTATCAAAATTACGATTTCTTTTCGAGAAAAATGTTCGTGGTGCAATTTCCTACATGCTACATTCATTCGTTTTACTGAAAAAAATTCCACCCAATTGTAAGTGATCATTTAACAAAAAAAAAAAAAGTAAAAAAAAACAATTTTTCGGAATCAATTCCCTGGAAGAACCCAAAAACTTCAAAATTGGTCAATTATCGATAGTGCATCTTGATCCTTGGACAATAAACTATCATTCAAAAAGTGAACACCTATATTTTTTTACAAAACCTTAAAATGGGCAAGCGAATTGCAACATTTTGGGCGCCCGAAATGCGAACGGAGCGCTGCGCTCGCAGAATCAAAATTAGATTAAAAAAGATAGGAGGAACATACACCTTAGATTTATTGGTCCTTTATGTGAAATCGTCTCAGCTTTCGAATGGATTTGTCAGTTTTTCGATAAAGCGGGGCGCCGGCCTTCAAAAATGACTTTTAAAAATACATTGGTGATTTGTGGCTAAAAAATGTATGGAACGGTATTTTTCTGACAAGTGCATTCGAAAGCTCTGCTCATTTCCTTTCCAAAACACCCCTAGACATCATGGGTTCGTTGAAGTTTTGCAAAGTTATTAGCAATTTTGTAGACGCGCCTAAGTCAAAAAATTACCAATTTAAAAAAATGTTTTAGCTTTGTGGCGCCGAGGTGAGGACAAATTTAACCAACCAAACATGGTTTCATTCATAACTTGGTGGGGGCTATTGGAAAAGTACATTGCTTTTGATTTTTGAGCACCTTGTGTAAATAGTGGTCCACTTTCAGCGAGAATTACTCAAATATAAAAAAAAATAGGAACAGTTAACAATTGAATATAAAATTGGCACAACCAGTACCGGTAAACATTGCTATAGTATCTTGATAACGAACAAAAAAAAATGTCATTAATTCTAAAAATTGCTAAATAAATTAACAATATAGCAAACTAGATCAGCTGGACATAACAATTGTGGTTATTTTTCCCTAGTCTATTATAACCACTGCATACTAGTTGCTGTGAATCAGCAACTCGAGGTACCACTTTTTCCCAAAAACCAAGCTGACACTTGTCGATTCGCCCCAAAGACTTGTTTTGCGAAACCTTTTTTTTGTTGTTTGTTTGACGTGGTCCACTAACGGTGACTGCCATACGAATATGATCGACGGGTTCAAACGTTCACAGCTCGTAACCATACTAGACTAGGCGTAGTGACTAAGTCCCCAAAATCAATGCCATTTCCTACAATGAATGGAACATGTGCGAGACAAAAGTTCATGACACGCGCTAAAGTTCGATGGCGGATGGGAAAGGTTTGGCCATAAAAGTATGACAGCTCTGAAAGAATGGTTTTGGGTTGAGTGAGAGGACATGACTGAACAGGAAGTTGATTCAAGTGTGTACTTGAACTATTTTGGGACGGTTTAAAGTCCTTTCTAATGTTTATAAAACGTGCGTGTGTGAAAGGATTTTAGGGAGGGATGTTTTTTTCATTTATTTATCTGTTGTTGTATAACATTCCATCTTCTGATTTTTTTGTAAATGATATTTTAGTTTTTGCTTTAAAAAAATATATTTACAAATTTTAATATTTTTGGATAGGTGTGCATTTTAACACTCAAACGCTCAGGTAGTCATTTGACCCCTATTTTTTTTTCTTAAAATCGCAAAACTTTTGGGAGAATTGACCAATTTGGATGCTTCCGGTTGCAAAAGATCCAGATTTGTCTATATTTTGAACTGTCAGATGGGGGACAAATATGGTCCACTTTTACCGGAGATATTTCGGATTCCCTTGGGGTACCTCGGCCCTCCTATTTGGGGTTTTGGTCAATAGAACAAAAACAATTTCACATAACAATGCCGGAAATGATGCAAAACTACAAGGCATCAATCTAATACATTATCCAGCAAAAATAATTCGCTACCGCACATGGCAAAAGCTCTAGAACCCATGAGAATTATTTCATCTACTACAGCCAGCTCTACATTTGTTCTCGCTTCAAATAAAAGAAGAAATGAAAGAAATAATTTGATAAAGTGGGAAGAAATCAGGAACTAGGCAAAATATAAAATTAATTGATAAATAATAAAAATAAAATAAAATTGTATTGTAAAAACTCAATAGCATTTGCAAATAAATATAAAAAAGTTCAAATTTTACTTGATATGGTTCAATGACACTGAGATCAGGAAAAACAGTGCATTGAAAATTACCCAATAAATATTCCTTAAAAAAAAAAATGTTGTTAATCTCAAAATCGTATAAAATTATACAAATAATTCATCTTATAGAACACCAGGTAGTAATTATTGATCAGCACGACTTACTGCTTCTAGCAGATGCGGCGAGTGTAGCTAATGTAGGTAATCTCAAATTCTTAAAACTTTAAAAAGCGATATCTCTGGAACGAAACATATTCCTTTCTGTCGATAAGTGATTCTTATGTAAAATTGACCGGGGAATACGATGGTGAGGTCAAATTTGAAAAATAAATAGGGCTGTTTTAAGATACGGCCATTTAAAGTTTTCAATTGCGCAATACAGGTACAAACAATATTTCAAACCAAATTTTGATCACGGAAATGGATTCTACGTCCAATTTCCTTCAAAATTGAGTGTAAGACCGGCCCTCTAAGATTTGTGGTTCCTGAGTTATCGTCGTTTCAGATTAGGGGTTTCGCTCAAAAATTGCCAAAAAGTCGATTTTTTGGGAGGGTACAAAAATGGAGGGTGTGGTCCGATTTGGATGAAATTCGGGATTTTTGTGTAGTCTTGATGTAGTGTTTTGATAGTCTCAACAGCTCTGCCAAATTTGAGCAGAATCGGAGATGGTAATTTTCAAATGCTGTTCCGCTTCAGATGGAATGACCCATGTTCTAAATAATTCTGTTTCACAACATTGTTTAAAAAATTGCTTATACTGAATAAAAATGCAAAAAAAATATATGAACTATATTGAAAAAAAGATTTTATTGATACAGTCCAGACTCGATTATACAAAGTTTCGATTACCCGAAGGTTTGTATGGAACTTCAGATAATCGAATCATGAACAATGTTTTTTTCTTTTCAAATTTCAATTTTAGATCTGCGACTCCTTTTTAGTCAAATTTGAATAGTTGATATAACATCGGATAATCGAGTTTGGATTGCATATGAAACTAATTAATTCGATTGCATAAGTTTAGACCATTTAGTAGGCTTTAAAACAAAACAATATAGCATTATACAATGCAGGGCTGTTGGAGTCGGACAACTACGCGCTCACTCAGACATCAATAACTCAAACTAAAGAAAAATCATCATAAACTCATGAACAAAATGGAATTTATATTTGTTGAACCAATTATTGAAAAAAACAGAGGCATGTCATCAGGGCCGTAGCCAGGATTTTTGTTCGGGGGGGGCTTGGGTGCAAAAATTCAAGGAGTATAAAAATCAGCAAATCATTTATACCATCACTTGGTTTGTGGTATAATTATTGAGATGAATTGTAAAATTGTTATGTAATGTATGCAAAAAAGTTTTCGAAGATTTTCATATTAAGTTTTCAATGTTGAAGAAACTCCTTCGTCATTTTTTTCTCTTTATTTTAACAGCTAGTTTGTGTTAAAGGAGTAGAGAAAGTGTTTTTTTATACATTTTCTTGAATTGTTTAATTGTAATCCAATTTCGTGAAAAACGTCGCTAAATTTAAAATATACTTAACTTGAATCAAATTTTTTAAAGCAAAAATTTTTTTTAAAAGAAATATTGATTTATCTAACCATAAGTATTATGTTTTCTGTATTTTATACTGAGAGAAATTTTAAACCGTCTGGATTTATATTTTCAGCTGTGTGATAATTGTGATGGTTTATCTAACATTTTTTATTTTTTCTAGCACAACATAAAACTCATAACTGGAATATTTGTTGTTCTTAAAATTTTATAAACAAACATAAACAATGTTTTATTTTAATTGTTCTAAGCTAATGAAGCCATTTCATATTTTGCGAAGCTCCTGGTGCTCTCAAAAATAAATAATTTTAATGAAATACAAAAAAAATATAATCGATGAAATGTCAGCTTCTGAAGTGTCTCCATGGTAATTGGACGACACTATAGGCCTATAATAAATATCTGTTAATAAATAGATTTGAAGAAAAAATTCAGTGCCTGTGTTTAATTTCAATGTGTTAAAAAATTTAGATAAATTTTATTAAATTAATTTTCAACGCCAAAATATTCACTGGAAGAGTTGTTAATAATGCATATGTAATGCATATGTAATGCATATGTAACCGTTAAAATTTTCCTCGATTGCATCAAACATTAAAACGATTCATGTTTAACTATAATATTCCGACTAAACGCCATATTTAAATTCATTACTCATTGTATTCTGAAAATTGGTCCAGAATTTGAGCAAAAATAAAATTTTAAAACATGACAAAAAAATTTAATCAGATCTTCATTCTAAAGATAATTTTTTAATAAAATTTAAATCTATCGTTGCAGTGCTGCTTATCTTCGAAATTTAAAAAATAAATAAATTAAAAATAAAATTTTCTGATCAAATAAACGGTTAAATTTAAACCAAAGAGTATCAAAAAGACATTATTAAAGATATCCAGAGTCAAAATATTTAAAAGTCTATGAATTCATAGAATTCATTAATTTTTTATCGATAAAAAAAATAAATCCACAGTAAGCTTTAAAGTGCATATTTCGTTAAAACACAAAAATTAACATTATCCAATTTATTGAAAATAGTGTACAAACTGTTTAACAAGTATTTCAATGAAAATGATATAACAACAACATCAAGCAAAACTTTTATTGTTCTTATCGTGTAAAGACTCAGAACCATTGGAGATTGATCTATTAGTTCCTGAGACACATCTTCTCGAAATAAAATAAAATGTACGATAAAAATTGTAAATGCGAACACGATTAACAAATTAAAATCTTCAATTCACTTATTTATTTATTTTGAAATAACTATCAAAACTATACTATTTTTAAAATAAGTTTTGATAACCAATATGATTTTACAAGATAAAAAGGAAAAATAATGTAAATTGGCTGTGGTGGTTCTAGAAAAGACTCTCTGAATATTTCTAAGCAAAACAAAAAAACACACAAATGAAATCCTTTTTTTCTATTTCTGGGATCTAATCATGTTTAATAATTTAGGATTGTAACCATTTATTAAAATCGATGTTTGTTCAAGCAATATCTTGACTCTGGGAACAAAATCCTGCACATTTTATGGTTTAGAAATTGTATATTTACGAAACCTTGCTAAATTAAAAATAAAGAAAACTTTATGTAAGAATTCATAAATCGATTAGTTTTATCCTGTAAATCTAATCTTAGTCTGCACTAGAATTCAAACTTACCAATATTCGAAGCATCAAAAAATTAAGATTATTAAAACATAATTTATTGAAATGATTGAATATTATTTTTTGAATATCTTTATTTAAAAATGATAAAAAATGTTTTTTTTTATAATTTGAGGATTATTTTAGTTGTAATTATTTTATATTTTTTTATGTTTTTGATTTTTTTTTCATTTTTGGAATTTCAGATTTTTTTTTAAATTATCATGTGTAATTATTATCTTAAATTTTTGTTTTAAAAGTAAAGAATACTTTATGTAAGAATTCTTAAATCGATTACATTTTTCCTGTAAATCAAATCTTAGTCTGAATTTTGCTGCAAGAACCATATTTTACATTCGAACGAAAATTTTAAAAAATGTCCTGGAGACTATTAAAACTCCATATAAAAAAATCTCAAGAAACGCTCAAGAAAAGGTTTACGAAAAGACTTCTCTCAAGCGGTACGCAGCTGAAAAGGAACAGAAACAAAAAGCGTCGTTTGATATTTCTTCGGGTGCAATATGTGTTGATGAGATTTTGATTTGTTTATTTGGATGCGACTGAAAATAACATTTGAAAATAATGTATTCGCTTAAATAATATTGAAGAATTGCCTCATGAAGCTGACTATCAAAACGCTGAATCTTAAAATGCTGAAATAAGGGAAAAGCTATTACAATAATCACCTAATTTTCTGGTAAAAATAAATAAATTTAGGAATACTAGAATTCAAACATAAAAATATTTAAAGCATCCAAAAATTAAGATTGAAAAAAACATAATTTATTGGATTTTGAATAACTTAATTTTAAAATGATATTTTTTTTAGTTTAGGATTTCTTAAGTATTAATTATTTTATTAATTTTTCAGTTTTAGATTTTTTAATTTTTTGAATTTCAGATTTTTTGATATTATTCTGTTGAATTGTTATCCCCGGGCAGACGGTAATAACAAAATTCATGCCATTTCAATAACAAATTCTGTTAAAATAACAGAAAGTGTTATGGAATCTTCCTGAAAAATCCATTTTTGCATAAGTGTTTAATAACAGTTTATGTTATCATAACAAAATTTGTTATTGGTCTGATATTGGTTGAAAGCCAAAACAACTTTGGAATAACATTTTTTGTTATGGAAGAATAACTCCAACTGTTATTGGGATGGTCGGATTAGTTGTTAAAATAACAAAAAATAATAACAAAGATTTGTTCCAAGAATAACTTAAAATGTTATTAATTCGTTATTACAATAACAATCCAATAACAAAAAAATCATAACGACGAATAACAAATCTTGTTATAAATAACATAAAATGTTATTGGCCTAGTATTTTCAAATATCAAAAAATGTTATTCCCAAGTTATTTCCGTCTGCTCGGGTCTTACATTTTTTATGTTTTTATTATTTTTATTTTTGATTTCTGGCATTTCTTTGTCTTATACCAAAAAATCTGAAATCAAAAATTATGAAAATTTGGAAATTTGAAAGTGTAAAATGTTTAAATCTTTATTTAGCCGTTGCGAATATTATTCTGAAGTTTATGTCACTAAACTCTGACCAAAGTCGAGAGGGTTAAAAATCAAAACTACAAGCTATGGATTTATTATTTTAAAAGTGTTTCAAAACACACTTTAAATCAGTACAGTTGTTTTGCATCATTAGTTTTCAAAATATCTAGCTGATGGCGAAATGATTTTTTCGTGAAAAAAAACTTTCCGCGGTTCCGCAACATGTTACAAAAATTCTAAATATTTTTAAACGAGCCCAAACATGTCGTATATGATTATCAAAGCAGGAAAAACATTTCAAATTTGTTTTCCAAACTGACCTGGTCGCTGGTCCTAAAAAGACTTAATCGAAATAAGTTATTTCCATTAAAATTGTGAAGCTATTTTTTTAATATTGTTTTTGCTCTCTGTTTTTTGGTCCATTTTGAAAAGGTGGCAACATAAACTTTGGAAAATATTTACAATTGATATTCAGAAATAAGAAATTATAAAAAAAATAATAAAGAAATTTTTAAATTTTCAAAATGCAAATTCTAATCTGTAAAATCCAAAAAATAGAAATTAAATAGTTTGAAAATGAATTATTGATCAGAAATTATACAATTTGAAAATGATGTTTAATTAATTTAATTTCAGAGTTTTTGAATCCAAGCTTAAATTTTTTTAACGTTTTGAATGTTTTTATCATTTTATTTCTTCCTTTAAAAATCGCAAGCTCATGCACAAAGTGAAAATTAGTTGATAATAAGGATTCACTTAGTTGATCTTCCGATTTTTTATACCCGACAAACTTCGTTCTGCCTTTTTTTTCGTTTGTTGACGTCTTTAACTTTTTTGCTTATTCAGCCTCCTGTGATCAAAATTTGATTTTACGTAACTTTCTCCATACAATTTGCCGATGCTCCGGAATCGGTTCCAAAGTGACCAAAGTGTCAATTAAATAGCTTATAAACCTTCCTTGGGCTTATACAAACCCAACGCAACAAAAAGCACCTCGATCCGACGCTCCGTATTGAATTGATTCGCGTTCGAACAAAACCGTCGAAATTTTTTATATATATAGATAGATAAAAATTGGAGATTGGCCACGGTGGAAACTAAAAAATGTGACCAAAAGAAAGCATTTTGGACGAGTGGTTTCGGAAAAAAGGTTTACGAAAAAGTAATAAAAAAATACACACAGATATTTCTCAAGCATTTTTCTCTAAGGTCTCAGATATGTAACTAACCATATTCTAAAACCCAAAAAGATAATATTAGAAGTGTATTTCTGATAATAGTCGAAATTCACTCAAATGTTTTTCATATTAAATGCTTTCGTTTTTGAAAACAAAATCTAAATATTTTTGAGAAATTATGATAAATTTTGAAAAATGTAGAAAAAAACATTTGTTAACAGTTTAAAGCAGGGGTGACCAAAGTATGGCCCGCGGGCCAAACGTGGCCCGCGAGGTGATTTTTTGTGGCCCGCGGACCCATTTTGAATGATCATGTAAAATGGCCCGTAGACCACTTGTAAAGTGATTTTATACTTTTTTACCATTAATTTAATCTTTTTAATGCTAATTTTATTGTTAATAAAAAATGACTTATCAATATTTTGATCCCCATTTTAGAACACAAATATTTTGTTCAAACATTTTAAAAATTAAAACAATTTCAAAGGTTTCAATGGGAGTAACTATTAAATACCGTCAAACATTTTATCAAACATTTTTGAAAGTAATTATAAAACGTTCAAATTTGATTTTGGTAGAAATATGTAATAATTGCATAATTTGAAATTGAAAGTAATAATGACCCTTTCATGAACTGATCCTCAAACTTACTTTGCACTTAGGAACCTTCCTTCTGGATTCGAACTCATTACAGTTAGATAACGAATCTGTTTGACTACCATCTGATTCAGGCAGGCAAAATGTTGAAATCGGAGGATCAAGGCTGTTGCAAATATTTTACAAAGCTTTTTGCCGATTAACCCTTTCCCTCCATTTAAAAAAAATGCTCAAAAAACCAGGAGCAAAATATTTTTTCAAAAAACTTTAAAAAAATCAATGGAAATTTAAGTGCAATCAGCTGAAATCAATTAAAAAGGCATTCCTCTTTGTTTAGAATTATTTGAGCATGTTTGGGTTTATTAAAAATAATTGAAATTTTAGTGAATTTTGCAATAATAAATGTTTTTTTTTAATAAAATGATTTTTTTTCGTCGAATCTTTTCTTTTTTGTTGAGAATAAAGATTGCAGTTTAACTTTACGGGTGCTTAAAACTTATTCTAATTTTTTTTTCTATGAAATGATGAAATTCTGGCTTGTATTTTCTATTATTTTGAATTAACGAAAATGTTAAAAAATAACAGAAATAAAAAATCAACTTATAGATTTATTTTCCAGTCTTTTAAATCAAAACGTTATTTAATTTTGTTTATAACCTATTTTGTAAATTTGGCCCGCAAGCTCATTCGGGTTTTTAATTTGGCCCGGCCTCCAAAAACTTTGAGCACCCCTGGTTTAAAGGTTTTAATGCAAATAAAGGAGGGCTATTAATTTTACAGTCCAAATTCGACTAGCCGAAGCCTCGATTATCCAAAGTTTCGATTATCCGAAGTTCAAAGGACTTCGGATAACCGAATCAGGAACAAATGAAATCGGCATGTTTTATTTGCTTATTTTTAACATCAAATTCGGCATCTGTTTTTTTAATGGTCCAATACACCAAATTTTCAGTTTTTGCTTTTTGGGTGTTTTTTAATACCCATGACGGTTTCAAAAGCACCCAAAAAGCAAAAACTGGAAATTTGGTTTATTAGACCTTTAAAAAAAACACCAGAAATATTTCTTGACCTCCATTTTGGCCGCCACATTGAATCCAACTAAATTATTTTATGGTTCTTCAGGGGTCATACTTAAGTTCTACAATCAAAAATAAGACAACAAGATCTAAGGATTTTTGCTGTCCCTATTCAGACTGTAGTCCCAATTCGCCCCAGATGACGGTAATTATTTCTATGTAGCCCCTTAGAGCAGTCCGCTCGGAAATTGCTATTTTCGAAGGTTAATAACTTTTTAGCAAAAAACCCAAAAAAATAAGGTGTCTTCGGGAAAGTTTTTCCAAATTTAATGAAGATATTAGTTCTGAAAATTGGTAAGAACTGGATAGTTATTGCGCCTTTCATTGGTCAAAAACTGAAACAGTTGCTTTTCTCCATACAATTTGACGATTTTTCCCAAACTTGGTGGTCAGTGGTCAGAAAATGCTCAAATTTTGGAACTTAGACTAGTGATCAATCTTTGATTTTAGGGGGTAGCCCCAAGTAAGCCCAGATTTGGACCATCCTAACCAATGTAATGCTAAAACTACAAGATAAATGAGATGTTACTGAATGGAACAATGTTCAAATCTGCAGCTCAATTTTTAAATATTGGATCCATAATCTACAAAAACTGAGCCCAGCAATGGACAGGCAAATTACTTAGTTTGATCAATCTATTCTTGATTCTCTATCTTGCAAATTATTTCTGGGAAGAGAACACACAATCATTGATTTGAGATTTTTTTAAAGTAGTTCAACTTAAAAAAAAATTGGAAAAAATTTCGGGGGGGGCTGGCTACGGGCCTGCATGTCATTTATTTATCAGCAACAAACGAATTTCGAAGAAATTATGACAAAACAACACAACTATTTAACTTATTTCAAAAAACATGTTTTATTCGTACACGATTAAATATAATCACATTTTTGTAGTCGCTCCTCGCATTCAGTATCTGTACGCGTCAACGTCAACAACCGTTCGACCGTTCTCCGTCCTTCACTCGTCGTCACATCCTCTCTCTTTCTCTCTATGATTCACAATTAATTAAAAGGCACAAGTAGTAATAGTAGTTTCGTGTCGTCTTTTGGCAGGCAACGGCGTTTCTCCATCTAAAAGAAAAATTCAAAAAAAAAGACTCCCAGAAAATCACTTTCCCTCCCACTTTAGCCCGCTTCTCCGCTCAGTCGTAGATGACTTCATCGTCCTCGCGCTCCTGGTGCCGCTCGTGAACCGGAGCGGGCGTGGCAGGTGCCAAGGACTTTGGAGCGGCCGCAACTTCCGTCGAGACGGGCGCCGGCGCTACTTCCGTCGGGGCAACCGAACTGGTGCTGGTGCTGCTGCTGCTGGACGACACCGACTGTGCTGAACCCTCTTCCGTGGCAGAGGTCGATGTCGATGTCGTTGAGCTTGAAGAGCCGCTGCTAACGGTTGAAGTGCTGGTACTTGTGCTGCTGCTGCTGCTGCTCACGCTAGTCGAAGGAACTGGGGTGGTGGTTGAGGTTGTTGTCTGGTAATGGAAGAATAATAGATGAATGGATGATTCAACTTTTAATTATAATATCTTAGAGAATACAAATATTATGGGACTTTGTAAATTATTCAATTTATGGCACTAACAAGTTTACTCTCTTGTTTTGTTTTTTTTTTCTTATGTAGTGTTTGTAACCGTTTTTTTATCTATCCAAAACTAAAAGATCTATACAAAATCTAAAAGGTACCGTAGTTCTAAGAATACTAAAATTTTCCTTTCAATTTGCAATAAGAAACGACGCAACATATTACATAGACATATTCATAATATGCAAGATCAGAATCTAACATAGCAAAATTTAAAATTGTCTTCACTAGTACATAATTTTGAAAACATTCTCAAATTTTGGCAATAAACAGTATTTTTTGAAAATATGTACTTAAAAAATAATTTTGCAATATGGATATTGAACAACGAAAAATTTTGTAATCGTTATCGTTATCGGAACACAAATGTTCCACCGACGATAAGTTATCGACTAGAACCGACGATAACCCATTTAAAATAACTTATTAAAACAAAATCCTCTCGGACTTAGCAAGGCTTTTACTGAAACCCATTTAATTTTTGAAAAATAGCCCATATTTTTTAAAAATGCCCTAATTTTAATATTTTTGATATGTGTAGTTTTTTTTGTTTGAAAAAAGTACGGTATTTTGTGGAAATTCGTTTGGAAACTCACGCCAAACAGCTGAGTTCTATAAAAAGCTCTTTGAAAAATACTTTAAAAAATGTTCCTATGGTTTCGTTTTTGCAAGCTGCCAATAATGGCGAAAAATGTACACGCAGAAAAAAGATTTCCCAAAATCGTAAACAAGCGTTCTTGAAAATGGGAACCACGAACAAAATGTTCAAATCTCATGGTACGATTTTGAAAAACGTACCATGGCATTTGAACACTTTGTTCTTGGTTCTGATTTTCATGAACGCTTGTTCACGATTTTGGGAACTCTTTTTTCTCCGTGTATGGAGCAATTCCAGCTCAAATCAGGAATTTTTCTGGTACTTTTGTACCCGACCCTCTCCGATTTCAATGAACATTTTTAGACATGTTATCCTAGGCCTATATAAGCCATTTTGTGTACCGTAAACTGGGGTGACTTTGATAGCCCGGGGTGACATTGATAGAAATTTGATTGGCCACTCATTTTGATACATCCAATGTAACAGTCACATTTTTGCATATATTTTCGATAATAAGATCCCTTAATGCTTACATTCTCAAAATTCTCAAAAATGTTTCGATATTCATTTGACGGCCATTTGAAAATCCTATCAAAGTCACCCGGGCTATCAAAGTCACCCCAGTTTACGGTATATGGAACCAATTGTAATCAAAAATTACATTTGAGAAGGGCTTAAGTTATTTAAATATTTTTGTATTGTGTAATTAAAAAATTACTGTATCTCAAAGCCGTTGCATCGCATCAAAAAGTGGTCGAAGACAAATTTGTAGGAAATTTGAAGGGCTTTCTGAAAAAAAATACACTGAAAGATAAAAACACGTCACTTTTGTGATATTTTTTAATTTATAAGCTTAAAAGTTAAATTTTAAGGTGATGTTACGTTTTTTTTTGTTCAAAGTTTTTGTGAAAATTGCCTGACTCACGAAAAATGCAGGATGGTATGTCTCTCCTAAAAATATACAAAAATAATTTACTAAAACTGTTTTTTTTTAAAGTGGTCCGATAGTGGGAATCGATCCCCAGACAATTTTACATAAAAGTCTTGGTCTTGGTTTTTTGGCAATTTCTATATGACAGACTTGATTTTTCAGCCTCGTAAATATTTTTACCGGAAAGCTCGTCCAATTTACTATAAGTGTGTCTTTGACAACTTTTTAATTTGGCTCGTTTTAATATTTATGTAAGCTTTTTTACTATCCAGGTTTCTACCACAATGAAAAAAATAATCTATTTTCAGTTATGAGCAATGTAATTAAGCTTATATCTGTAAGCCCATACATTTGTAATGCTGTCAAAGACAAACTTATGGGAAATTGAGCGAGCTTTCCGGTAAAAATATTTACGAGGCTGAAAAATCAAGTCTGCCATATAGAAATTGCCAAAAACCATCAAAAACAGTTTAAGTAAATGATTTTAGTATTTTTTTAGGAGAGACATACAATCCTGCATTTTTTGTGAGTCTTTTTGTCACATTTTAGGCTATTTTCACCAAAATTTTGAACGAAAAAAAATCGTGACATCAACTTAAAATTTAACTTTTAAACTTAAAAATTTAAAACATATCATAAAAATGGCGTGTATTTTTCCTTCAGTGTTTTTTTTTCAAAAAGCCCGCCCAATTTCCTACAAGTTTGTCTTTGATCACTTTTTGATTCGATGCAATGGCTTTGAGATACAGACATTATTCAATTACAAAATACAAAAATATTTAAATAACTTAAGCCCTTATCAAATGTCATTTTTGAGTACAATTGGCTTCATATATACAAAAATGGCTTATATAGGTCTAGGATAACATGTCTAAAAAGTTCATTGAAATCGGAGTGGGTCGGGTACAAAAGTACCAGAAAAATTCCTGATTTGAGCTGGAATTGCTCTATGGAAAATGGTGATGTGTCTGGAAAAAAAATGACGGTTCAAACTAAGTTTTTAGCAAGTCATACAATTTTGACAGCTGTCCATACAAAAATGATACGTAAATATTCATACATTTGTAACTTTTGAGTGATTTTTCTGATCAATTTGGTGTCTTCGGCAAGGTTGTAGGTATTGTTGAGGACTATTGAGAAATAAAATATGAACACGGAAAAAATATGCCGATTTTTTAATTAACCTTTTATTTACAAAACACAATTTCCCAAAAAAAAAAATATTTTCGAGTTTTTTTGATATGTTTTATGGGAAAAAACCCCGCAACTTTTGAGCCATAGAGAAGTATGGTCAAAAAAAATGCCGCCGAGTCATGATTTTTTGAAAAATTGAGATTTTTGGAAAAAAATCAATATCAAACAAAATTTGATCTTACTTTTTTATGTAAAATCTATTTTGCAATCGAAAAGTACTTGACAAATTTGTTGATAAAGGGCCCCGTTTTCAAGCCACCAAAAGTTTGATTTTAGCGAAATATTTGCAGTTTTTCGATTTTTAAAAATAGTGACCATGAGTGACCATTTCAAAAAATATTTTTTTAAGGTTTAGAAAATTTGCTATACAATTGCCTAAGAGACATTGAAGATTGGACATTTCTGTTGCTGAGATACAGCGGCTTAAAGAAAAAGAAACAGAAAAATTTAAGTTTTTAGGTCTCACCCAAACAACCCTCAAATTTCTAATGTCGATATCTCAGCAACTAATGGTCCGATTTTCAATGTTCAAATATGAAACATTCGTGATTTTTTTCGATCTTTTCAAAAACAATATTTTTAAATATTTGAATCAAGACTAACTTTTTAAAAGAGCCTCTATAACTTTAAAAATTTTTTTTTAAAAGTGGAAAAAACTAGAACGAGAAAAATTGCTAATATTTCGCTAAAATCAAACTTTTGGTGGCTATTTCTTGAAAACGGAGGCCTTCATCAACAATTTTGTTAGTACTTTTCGATTGCAAAATCAATTTTACATAAAAAAGTTAGGTCAATTTTTTTTGTATGAAATTCAAAAAATCATAACTTGGCGGCATTCAATTTCAAATTCAAATTCTTTTTTTGTATGAAATTTCGTAATCATAACTTGGCGGCAGATTTGTTGACCATATTTCTCTATGGCTCAAAAGTTGCGAGTTTTTGTCCCCTAAAACATATCAAAAAATCCAAGTTTTTTTTGAAAAATAGTTAATTCCTTTCCTCTAACTATCCCACATCTATTAGCTATTTCGAAGGTTATTTTTGCAATTTTTTTCCTTCTCTGTCCAATTCGTTCTCCTTAGTACCAGTAAACTCTCTCCCCATTTCGAACAAATCAGCTGTTGAAAGGTAGTCCATATCTCAGCTCAGGATAAAAACTGCACCAATGTAATTGTTAAAGCAGCCTAATAAAATGAAAATTAGCAATGAAAAAAAGTTAATTAAAAAATCGGCAATTTTTTTCCGTGTACCTTCAATAGTCCTCAAAAATACCTACAACTTTGCCGAAGACACCGAATTGATCAGAACATTCCCTTAAAAGTTACAAATGTTTTAATATTTACGTACCATTTTTGTATGAACAGCTGCCAAAATTGTAGCAAAATAGCTTTTTTGGTCATAGGAAAGGTCCCTACAAAGTTTGAGCCAATAAAAAAATGGTTGAAAACGGCCGAGCCGATTTTGTAGATAATTGCTCAGATGTCCTTTCCAATGGTGCATAAAAGAGCTTGCGAAACATGGACCAGTTCGGATGCCGGCGGATTTTCCGACGACGTAATTCCGGGTTGGTACGAAATTTTAGCAGAATGAATTTTTTACTAAATAAAGTTAAGATCATTTTTATATAGGGTTTCCTAAATCATATTAGCATTTATACTAAGTAAATAGTAAACTTTATATTAAATCCAAATTATTTTCTTAATTAGTCAAGAATGACCATTGTGGTTTGGGGCACACTAGGTTTTGTCAAACTTTCATCGTTTTATACCCTTCGACATGGTTGCAGCAAATTGATTTTCCTAAAAGAATCTCACACTTGAACAAATTTGACAGAAGTACCATCAAACGGAAGTTTATTAAGCTATGTTTAGAAAAAATCCTCTTTGCATGTTCTAGCAGAATTTTAACTAAGCTGGATATTCTAACAGCATTCTAGCATAAATGGAAAGGTAAGCTGAAATTTACACTGGGAAATGGTAAAAAATAAGATTACTACTAAAAGTAGATTAAATTTATAAAAATGTAACGTAGGAATTTTCCTTACCGTAGTCGTGGTAGTTGTTGGCGCTGGCGTCGTCGTCGTCGTCGTCGTAGTAGTAGTCGTGGTGGTGCTGGTACTGGTGGTAGTAGGTTCCGCCTTTGCCGTTGTACCGAACTTGTTGGGCCGCGTTGGACGTCCCCGGCGTGCCCGGGTCGATCGCACCGTGGTGGTGGACGCTTCCGTGGTGCTGGTGGTCCGCTTGGTGGTGGTTCTAGGGGTGCGCGGAGAGGTCGGTGCCCTGCTGCCCGTTACGCGTCCTCCCAGGGGACGGGTCGGCCTCGTTCGGCGGGTGGTTCCCGAGGGGGAGGTGGGCGAGACATCCGAGGAGGAAGACGAGTCGGCGGAAGAATCCGCTGCGGAGGTTGCGGCGGCGGTAGTGCTTCCGGCTTCGGCTTCGGCGGTAGCCTTGGCCTTGTGCTCCTTCGAGGACAGTTGGAACTTTTTACGCGCCAACAGCGGGTGCAGTCCCTTTTTGGTGAACGACGGTTGAACGGCCGGGGTGGCTGAGGAGGCCGAGGTTGACGGGTCCTCGGTAGTTGTAGTGGACTTGTCTGCGGCCGACTTGGGTTCGGTGATCGCGTTTGCTACCGGTACTCCGGGACGGCTTTGGTCCTCGTGCTTGTAGACTGAAAATATGGTTTGAATGCGCTGTAAGACATACTCCAAAACCGGTCCAAACTTGGACTCGCTACCTTCACCCCACACTTTGATTACCGTCGTGAACGTGGTTGGAGCGGTTTGATCTAGTGTTAGTGAAGCTGCCGACTTGGAGTTGGAGTCAACTGACGGCGACAAGTCTTGCGCAAATGCAAACCTTACCGCGGTGCTGCTACTCTTCTTCAGGTTATCGAGAAAATAAGCGCTGAAGGACGTGAGGTTGGTCCCAAAAGCAAGCTGTCGCAACCGCTGATCGTGCACCCGGGCTACCGTGCTGATCTCCGCGTCCAAAAGCTGCCTTTGTGCGTCACTTAACCCACCGTGACTACTACTCCTTTGTGGTGCTCCACCCAGGTTATCAACGGCGATGGATTTATGATGAGATAAGCGTGAATTATGCTGAACATGATTTGCATTAATGTGACGATTACGTCTACGGTGGTGAACCTGACGGTGATCGTGATCGAGATGACGATGATGTTGATGAGCTTGATAAAGGTTAGTGTGTTTATGAGTGAGCAGGTGAGAATTACGACACAACAACGAACTCAAATCAAGCGCCACCACTGCTGGCACGTGAGCAGTGGGTTGACCGTCACCAGCACTAGCACCAGACTGACCTTTGTGTCCCTGGCGTCCCCGCCGCAGCAACAGTGACCTCAGACCGTCTTCGGGCTGCTGCGGCTGGCCAACTGCGGATGTTACCAGCAGGGATGCCAGCACGCAGCAACAGATCACCAACGTGGGGTTCATGTTCTGTGAAAGAGCGATTAGAACAATTCTTGTATTTCAACGTGTTTCTTCGGAATATTTGGACTCTAGCTTTTTCACAGATTTAGTAATTTTATCTTAAATTTTGCTGAATTTTTATTTGGTTTTACGGTATGGTCAGTGACACAGAACCACTAATAGGATAGGTTGACAAGTGTCTTGGAAGAAGAATCAATTTGATGACATACAGGGATGATATCCCAAGTAACATTTTTTTCCAAGAGTTCTACAAGAGCTCTTCAAGATAGCTACAGCATAGCAGTTTGGACCGCGGTAGGATAAAATTCTCTTCAAAACTTCTTCAGGAGTTTGGAAGAGTACTTGAAGAGAGTTTTATCCTACCGTGGTCCAAACTGCTATGCTGTAGCTATCTTGAAGAGCCCTTGTAGAACTCCTGGACAAAAATGTTACTTGGGATGCCTTTGTACACTTACTGCTTCTCAGAACTTGCACACAGCCAAATAAGAATGTTAAAAGACTTGATCACACCCAAACGCTTTCTCATATGGCATTTCTCATATGATACTAATCAATCTATCCACCTATAATTTTCATAACTTTCTTATTAATTAGGGGTTCTGTGTCACCGACCATACCGTAAAACAAAATAATAATTTAAATTAACGGTGAGAAACAATTGGGTGAATTAGTAATTAATAATACCTTGCAAAGAACGTTAAATGCTGCTGGTTTGACACTAGTTAGTGTATACCTCGATTGTTTGAAAATTATAAGCAAAAAGACCGTTTTGTCATTGTGAAAAGAGATGAGCTCTTATCATAAAAGCTTGATTAAAATTAACGAAACTTCATATTCTATGATAAAGTTCAGAATCGATTATCCGAAGTCCCCACAAAAATTCATATCAGATTATCAAATCTTGTGAAAATTGAGCAACGATTTTTTTTTTGTCGATGAGCTTTTATGACATTGAAACCTATTTTCCTTTGAAAGTAAAAAAAAAGATAGAGAATCTTCTAAGCTATTCTGACAAAAATACTTTCAGAAATGGATAAAGACTTTTTCAACTTTTTCTGTACAACTTTGCCGAAGACACCAAATTGATCGGAAATGCCTTCAAATGATACAGATTTTCCAAACTGGAATTTAGCCTAGTTATGGGTAAATTCCACGGGGTAGCCCTGAGAAAGCCCGGATTTGGACCACCCTAATAGACATCTACCAAATTGTGTGGAGAACTGTACCTATGACACAAAATGGCTTCTTTGGTCATAAAATGTCCCCAACATAATTTGAGCCAATTAAAAGAAAAAAAAAATACAAAAATAAAATTCACGATTCCGGCCTATTTTGTTAAGAATTGCTCAACCCTAAAATAGTATTGTAATAAATAACTTTTCGATACAAGTGCTGAAATGGGTGATGAAAAGCACCAGTACTTTTATTCTTGGAGATGATGTTTGCCGTTTTGTCATTCGAGAATTCGATTTCTGTGAAATTTTGGGGGTAAATTTCTATCATAAGGGGTAATTTTGGTCCTTGTTTACAATCCAAGGTCAATTTTCTGATATCTCGTAACGTAGGGGGAGTACGACCCCTTTAAGTTTTTTTTATTTTTCTACGACACGTTTTTCAGTGATTTGTAGCTGGAAATTGTGAAAAATAGACATTTTCTATTAAAGGGTTTCTTTGTGTAAAATTAGACGCCCAATTTGATAACGTTCTTAAAATTCCGGAAAAAAAACTAAATTTTCATCAAAATAATTAGAATTAGTTTTAAAATCGTTTAAATTTCTTGTCACTCAACTGTCAGAAATCGAGAGACATCTTAAAATGGGAAAATTCTGGAGTAACATTTGAAAAGGGCAGATAAGCATTTTGACAGCTTGAACAATTTTGAAATTCCGAGCCAACAGGTAACTTTTCCACCAAATTCGAAATGTAAACCCATAGTCGGCCTTCCCAGCTACCGTTTAACACTGCGGGTTTTGTTAAATAGTTAACTTTTGGCCCAGAATTTGCAAAATAGTGCTGGCTGTCAAATTGCTTATGCGCCCTATTCAAATGTTGCTCCAGAATTAATGTACTTTTCGAATCTTCAAATAACCCAGGGAGCTATTTTTTGATCCAAAACAAAAATAAATGATTTTAGAATCACGTGTTTTCTAAAATAATATTGCAGGGTAACTTTTTAGAGTGTATCAATTATTCACAAAGTTATAGAGTAGACAATTTCAAAAAAATATTCATAAGTACATTTTTTCAAAAGACAGTTTTTGACAAGCTTTTCGAAATTTTGATCCCTTAAACACAATTGTGTGCTTTGCATAGAATTTTGTTCGAAATGTTCAGCAAATTATGCATAAGAAATTCTTAGTGGATTTTTGTTGTGACTTTGAAAAGTTGCAAATAAAGTAATTTTTAAATAAAAATTTTGTTCTAAATGTCAAATTGTCAAATTGCACTTTCTGGCAGTTGAGTAACGGAAAACTGCAACGATTCGAAACTATTTTTTTTATTTTTTTTATGAGCAATACTTTTTTTGCAGAATTTCACCAAATTGCCATACTTCTCACGGTAGCTTTTGAGCTAAAAGCCACTGTCTTAGTAAAAAGTGGTCGCACGAGGTATTGAAAAAAAAAATCTGGAGTTCTTTTTGAAAAGGTCCAATAACTTTTCAGTTTTTGATTTTTGGGTGTTTTTAATACCCCTGACTCAAGGCGGTTTCAAAAACACCCAAAAAGCAAAAACTGGAAATTTGGTTTATTGGACCATTAAAAAAAACTTAAGAAATGGACTTCGGAATCGTGATCAGGGATCAAAATTACTCCTAAGAGCAAAATTTCCTTCAGTGGTCTTGGCAACTTTTTCTGATTTCGTGTGAGTTTCATGAATCGAGTTGAAATTAATTGGCTTTTTATAATGATATCCTGTGGCAAGTGCATTTTATTACGGTTAAACCTTTACAATTTATTTGGGAAGAAATAACTGATATAAAACACATAATTTGGCGTCTATTTTTCAAGCTCATTGAAAACATTTTATAGTACAAAATAATTGTATGATAAAATACGTTCCTGACACACTGTGGGGTTTTGCATAAAAATGCAATTTTTTCCTACGAAAAGTTTGACCTCAATTAGTTCACTACAAAATTTAATGTCAAACCGCAGTAAACCACCCCCTGTTTCACAAATTGCACAATCCCTTCTCCTTTCTACCCCGCCCCCCCTCCCACCCCTCACTCCCCAATTCACTCAGCTAGAGCCCTTTCGTGTGTTCTAGTTTCGAAATCGTGGCCAAACCGCCACCCGCCATCGATTGTGTCTCTTCGTCAGCTCACCTCAAAACTATTTCTTAGTCACACACTGCAATGCACACCGCCAAAACCTGCGGGGAAGGGAACAGCTCCCTAGCGAAACAAGCACGCGCGCGCGAACGAACCCACCGATCCGATCCGATCCGAAACCTTCAACAGGCTGAACACAAAAGAAGCACGACGATCACGATCCTTTAGGTCCTACGAGCCTACGAGTACGGGCGCACGACAAACACGACCAGCCGCGCGAACGATCGATCACAGAATGAAAGGTGATTTCGATACAGGCATGGCATTTCACTATGCTGCTGGTCGATCGTGGAGTCACTCTCTTGCGGTGACTCTCTCTCGGCCTCTCTTTCTCTTGATCGCTGAGAAGAGAAGGTGGTAGTAACTGGCTCTAGTGAATGGCATACTAAGCGCAGCATTGGAAGAGGAAGGGTGATCTAGGGGATGCTAGGGGATATCCCGAGAAGGTTAGGAGTAGCTGGGTTGGGCTGAAGTAGAGACTCGTATGCGATGGGTGATTGGTGACATTGGGGTTTTTCTTTTAGGTGTTTGTAATGTAATAAGTCATACAACTCAAGAAAATTATATTTTCTTAAACACAGTAATTTTTTGGAAAATTATTTTAAGGCGTGAGATTTATATAAAGAAAAAATAGAAATTTAACAACATTTGATGAGAAATGAATGCTATAAAAAAACTAACTTAATCCACCTATGTGGTTGATGCCTTCCTCACTTTTTACCAACAATGGGTAATATGAGTGGTTTGGACACATATTTCAACAATTTTTTTTAATCCAGAAAAAAAACGTACACACATATAACTTGAGTAATCATAACTCGAGACAAGGTTGCCAGATCTTCAATGTTTTGGACTCGTTGGAAAGGTTTTTTGATAACCTAACCAACGATGGGTCGGATGGTGGATCTGGACATAGTTTACATACATTTAAGTGAGATCCGGCTTCCAAAAAGTACCTAAATATCACTTAAGTGGATATATCTCGAGACAGGGTTGCCAGATCTTCAATGTTTTGGACTCATTGGAAAGGTCATTTGATTACCTAACCAACGATGGGTTGGATGATTAATCCGGACATAGTTTACATACATTTAAGTGAGATCCGACTTTAAAAAAGTACATAAATATCACTTAAGTGGTCATAACTTGAGACAGGGTTGCCAGATCTTTACTTTTTTGGAATCATTGGAAAGATCTTTTGATTACCTAACCAACGTTGGGTTGGATGATGGATCCGGACATAGTTTATATGCATTTAAGAGCGAGTTTTTCACCGATGTGAAACAGGTCGTATCGAGGTGCTCCGATTTGGATGAAACTTTCAGCGTTTATTTGTCTATACATGAGATGAACTCATGCCAAATATGAGCCCTCTACGACAAAGGTAAGTGAATTCCGAATAGGTCAAAATTGAGACCAAAAAGTGCTTCTATGAAGGCCTACAGGGCAAAAACTAACGTTGTAAAATGTTTGTTCTAGAAAAATCGAATAACTATGAGAAAAACTGCGATTGGCCAAAAAGTTAAAACCGTAGGCTTATAGTGCATGAAATTACCTATCTTTTGACCTATGGGAGTATGGGTGTTGGAGGCTGTTGCAAAAAGATATGAAGGTTTTAAAAAAATCCATTTTTAACAGTAATTTGCAAAAGCTATGAGAAAAAATCAAACCAATCCTGGATGTCTATGACACATTTTGAAGGGCTTTAAAAGACCTTTCGAATGCAGCTAAAAGAGTTGGAATTGATGAAGTTTTACGGAAATGCGAGCAATTTTAAGATTTTTCATGTGTTTTGGACCTCAAACTTCAATGCCCGTTTTAACCCTTTTCCCTTTGTCGTAGAGGGCTCATATTTGGCATGAGTTCATCTCATGTATAGACAAACAAACCCTGAAAGTTTCATCCAAATTGGAGCACCTCGATACGACCTCTAGAACAAACCGAGCAGAATCTACAAATACTGCCTCTTAAGTGAGATCCGGCATCAAAATTCCAGCACCCAATTCGCAACTTTGACACTTTTTTATACGTAACTTTTGAACTACTTATCGGATCTTCAAACAATTCAATAGTGCAGTATTGGGCACCAAACCGGACCGAATGCAACTTGTTTGACTCAAATCGGATCAGCCAGTCCCGAGAAAACTTGGCAAGAATTTTGAGCACCAAGGGGAATACGCACACACATACACACAGACATTTGTTCAGTTTTCGATTCTGAGACGATAGGTATACATGAATATAGGTCTACGAGCTGTTTTTCAAAAGTTTATTTTTCGAGCAGGATTATAGCCTTACCTCAGTGAGGAAGGCAAAAGCGGTACATCTTTTATGTCAGAAAAAAGCTTTAATTTTACCTCTTATAATGTGTAAATTTACATCTGGCAGACGCTAGGAAAAAATATGTGTAATCATAAAAAAATATCAAACCGGCGATAGTTATATCTAGCGTACTAAGTCCGCGCCCCACCCGCACGGCCAACTCGCCACTGTGAAATCTGGACGATCAAAGCCAATGTACCTCATGTATTATAATTAACGCGATAATTAAGAACAAGGGTTCGTCTCTTGTAGTTGAAATCTCTTGACTATTCTCTCGTCTCTCCTGTCAATCTTTTTGAGTAGAAGCGTTGAAAGTCTTGAAAAAAAAGTCATTAGGGGAACAGCATCTAGTATATCAGCTCCTTGACGTTCAATTTCAGCTATAAAAAGTGTTTTTATTTGCTAATTTTTAATTAGCTTAGAAGGAAGTGAGCAAACAAGTTCTTTTTCAACAATTTTGCAAAATTCGCTTTTATAAAGAAGACATCGGTGAATAGGATGGAATAAGGATCAGATCTTTAGCTTAAATATACAGTCAAACCTCGCATAAGAGCGCCTCGCATATGCAACTTTGCATATACGAGTCATTCCACCTGATTCGGTTTTGTCGCAAGAGTTGCATATGCGAGGTACAGGGCTTATGGGATTTTGGCTATATGGGAGACATGGCCTATATTTTTGTAAAAAATTATCTTAACTATACAAATTTATAGTGTTTTGGAATCGTTATGAAGTAAGCTATACAGCTACACCAAATTTACAAGGTTTACGATGTTCTAGGTCATCCGAAACTTCCTCAAGTTAAGGCCTATGTGTTCACCGCCGTACAAGTATGAGGTAGGCGATTGTGACTTTGGTTTTTGACCTCAGATCATATCCGGATAGCCTCAGGGAGGTTCAGGGACTAGTCTACCGATATGTGGTGATGTTCTGGGTCCTCTGAAGAGTCCCGGGAGTTACGACCGATGGGTCTACCGCCGTAACAAGATAGAGGTCGGAGGTTTTTGACCCAAGATCATATCCGGATAGCCTCAGGGAGGTCCGGGGACTAGTCTACCAATGTGGTGATGGTCTAGGTATTCTGTAAAGTCTCGGGAGTTACGACCGATGGGTCTACCGCCGTAACAAGATAGAGGTCGATGGTTTTTGACCTCAGATCATATCCAGATAGTCTCAGGGAGGTTCAGGGGCTAGTCTACCGATGTGTGGTGATGTTCTGGGTATTCTGTAGAGTCCCGGGAGTTAAGGCCGATGGATCTACCGCCGTAACAAGATAGAGGTCGGAGGTTTTTGACCCCAGATCATATCCGGATAGCCTCAGGGAGGTCCGGGGACTAGTCTACCAATGTGGTGATGGTCTAGGTATTCTGTAGAGTCCCGAGAGTTATGACCGATGGGTCTACCACCGTAACAAGATAGAGGTCGATTGTTTTTGACCTCAGATCATATCCAGATAGTCTCAGGGAGGTTCAGGGGCTAGTCTACCGATGTGTGGTGATACTAGACTAGTCAAGTCTAGTAGACTAGTCTCTGAACCTCCTTGAGGCTATCTGGATATGATCTGAGGTCAAAAACCACTGACCTCTATCTTATTACGGCGGTAGACCCACCGGCCGTAACTCCCGGGACTTTACAGAAGACCTAGTACATCACCACATATCGGTAGACTAGTCTCTGAACCTCCTTGAGGCTATCTGGATATGATCTGAGGTCAAAGACCACTGACCTCTATCTTGTTACGGCGGTAGACCCACCGGCCGTAACTCCCGGGACTTTACAGAAGACCTAGTACATCACCACATATCGGTAGACTAGTCTCTGAACCTCCTTGAGGCTATCTAGATATGATCTGAGGTCAAAAACCACTGACCTCTATCTTGTTACGGCGGTAGATCCACCGGCCTTAACTCCCGGGACTCTACAGAAGACCTAGAACATCACCACATATCGGTAGACTAGTCCCCGGACCTCCCTGAGGCTATCCGGATATGATCTGAGGTCAAAGACCACTGACCTCTATCTTGTTACGGCGGTAGATCCACCAGCCGTAACTCCCGAGACTCTACAGAAGACCTAGAACATCACCACATATCGGTAGACTAGTCCCCGGACCTCCCTGAGGCTATCCGGATATGATCTGAGGTCAAAAACCACTGACCTCTATCTTGTTACGGCGGTAGACCCATCGGTCGTAACTCCCGGGACTCTACAGAAGACCTAGAACATCACCACATATCGGTAGACTAGTCCCTGAACCTCCTTGAGGCTATCCGGATATGATCTGAGGTCAAAAACCACTGACCTCTATCTTGTTAAGGCGGTAGATCCACCAGCCGTAACTCCCGAGACTCTACAGAAGACCTAGAACATCACCACATATCGGTAGACTAGTCCCCGGACCTCCCTGAGGCTATCCGGATATGATCTTGGGTCAAAAACCTCCGACCTCTATCTTGTTACGGCGGTAGACCCATCGGTCGTAACTCCCGAGACTCTTCAGAGGACCCAGAACATCACCACATATCGGTAGACTAGTCTCTGAACCTCCTTGAGGCTATCTAGATATGATCTGAGGTCAAAAACCACTGACCTCTATCTTGTTACGGCGGTAGATCCACCGGCCTTAACTCCCGGGACTCTACAGAAGACCTAGAACATCACCACATATCGGTAGACTAGTCCCCGGACCTCCCTGAGGCTATCCGGATATGATCTGAGGTCAAAGACCACTGACCTCTATCTTGTTACGGCGGTAGATCCACCAGCCGTAACTCCCGAGACTCTACAGAAGACCTAGAACATCACCACATATCGGTAGACTAGTCCCCGGACCTCCCTGAGGCTATCCGGATATGATCTGAGGTCAAAAACCACTGACCTCTATCTTGTTACGGCGGTAGATCCATCGGCCTTAACTCCCGGGACTCTGCAAAAGACCTAGAACATCACCGCACATCGGTAGACTAGCCCCTGAACCTCCCTGAGACTATCTGGATATGATCTGAGGTCAAAAACCATCGACCTCTATCTTGTTACGGCGGTAGACCCATCGGTCGTAACTCCCGGGACTCTACAGAATACCCAGAACATCACCACACATCGGTAGACCAGTCCCTTAACCTCCCTGAGGCTATCCAGATATGATCTGAGGTCAAAAACCAAAGTCACAATCGCCTATCTCATACTTGTACGGCGGTGAACACATAGGCCTTAACTTGAGGAAGTTTCGGATGACCTAGAACATCGTAAACCTTGTAAATTTGGTGTAGCTGTATAGCTGACTTCATAACGATTCCAAAACACTATAAATTTGTATAGTTAAGATGATTTTTTTCAAAAATATAGGCCATGTCTCCCATGTGTGTGTGTGTGTGTGTGTGCAACCAACCAAACGGGACCACGCAGTCGCTTCTTACAAATTGAGTTGTTTCCATGTATTTTTTAGATTTAAAATCCTATACATGCAAATAACTCGCATAGGCATTTGGCAGGTGTTAGTTCTGCCGAGCTTCGGTGACCCATTTCTACGCAGGCTAGCCGTGCGCGAGGTACTTCAGCTTGAATCGACAAGCCCCGCCCTAAAGAACGTTTGCATCAATCGGATTCAAACGTTATTTAGCACTTCCGAGTCCTTGTCAAATGGACAAAGACCCAGCACGTATATAGTTTGTAGTAATAGTATTCCTAATTCTACCAATCCAAAGGACGGGGGATCGAACCCCGGTTCGAGCGACTTTGATGTTTCGTTCATGTTTAGAGTTTCAAAAATTCATATTTCCTGATCTTTCTCGTTTGGAGCAGATGGGAATCGAACCCAGGATCATTCGCTTACAAAGCGAACACCGTAACCAGTCAGTCACGGCTGCTCCATATTTCCAATTGGAAGTTTCTCACCCGAAAAGCAGCATCATCCGTCAAACCGGCAGCGATTACATTCACTATTTCGTCACGCATCCGGCGTCTACTCGAGCCGCCTGCATTTTGAGCCGCTCAGAAATCGAGCCGCCAATCTCAGCAAACGTTGCCTACTCCCGCCCCCTTCACTCACTACTCAACTCCTTCAACATTTTCCTCAGCAATTTTCACAACTTTACAACAATGAAAACTTGGAAAATCCACCCATTTTTCTCTAGAAGGCCACCTACTGTATCGGCAGAAATTTCTGACCAAAATTTTACAAATGGCTTCAAAAAACTCCGTTTGGTGACCGAGATTTCTCATCAAAGTGTCACTTCTTCACAACACCCAAATCACATGAAAACCAGCAAAAATCCGTCTGAATTCTTGCACCACTCAAAATCACTACACTACCGAAAGAACTTCTCACGGAACTGTCCCGCCGGAAAGTCTAAAATCGCGAACCTTAAAACGTCAATTCGAAACGAGGAGAAACCAAAAAAAAAAGCGGCAAAATATAGGCCATGTCTCCCATATAGCCAAAATCCCATAAGCTCTGTACCTCGCATATGCGTGCTTCGCATAAGAAACCCCCATATGAGTTGCATATGCGAGGTTTAACTGTATGGGTAATTCTCCGCCAACTCACACAGCAGTTGCCCCGACTCCTCTTCGATTTGCGTGAAACTTTGTCCTAAGGGGTAACTTTTGTCCCTGATCACGAATCCGAGGTCCGTTTTTTGATATCTCGTGACGGAGGGGCGGTACGACCCCTTGCATTTTTGAACATGCGAAAAAAGAGGTGTTTTTCAATAATTTGCAGCCTGAAACGGTGATGAGATAGAAATTTGGTGTCAAAGGGACTTTTATGTAAAATTAGACGCCCGATTTGATGGCGTACTCAGAATTCCGAAAAATCGTATTTTTTCACAGAAAAAAACACTAAAAAAGTTTTAAAAATTCTCCCATTTTCCGTTACTCGACTGTAAAAAATTTTGGAACATGTCATTTTATGGGAAATTTAATGTACTTTTCGAATCTACATTGACTCAGAAGGGTCATTTTTTCATTTAGAACAAAATTTTTCATTTTAAAATTTCGTGTTTTTTCTAACTTTGCTGGGTTATTTTTTAGAGTGTAACAATGTTCTACAAAGTTGTAGAGCAGACAATTACAAAAATTTTGATATATAAACATATGGGTTTTGTTAATAAACATCACGAGTTATCGCGATTTTACGAAAAAAAGTTTTGAAAAAGTTACTTTTTGCGTTTCTCTTTGTTTCGTCGTCCGTGTCTGTCGCGGGTGACCATGAACGGCCATGATCGATGACGACCAACTTTTTCAAAACTTTTTTTTCGTAAAATCGCGATAACTCGTGATGTTTATAAACAAACCCCTTATGTCTATATATCAAAATTTTTGTAATTGTCTGCTCTAAAACTTTGTAGAACATTGTTACACTCTAAAAAATAACCCTGCAAAGTTAGAAAAAACACGAAATTTTAAAATGAAAAATTTTGTTCTAAATGAAAAAATGACCCTTCTGGGTCAATGTAGATTCGAAAAGTACATTAAATTTCCCATAAAATGACATGTTCCAAAAAATTTTACAGTCGAGTAACGGAAAATGAGAGAATTTTTAAAACTTTTTTAGTGTTTTTTTCGATGAAAAATACGTTTTTTCGGAATTCTGAGTACGCCATCAAATCGGGCGTCTAATTTTACATAAAAGTCCCTTTGACACCAAATTTCTATCTCATCACCGTTTCAGGCTGCAAATTATTGAAAAACACCTCTTTTTTCGCATGTTCAAAAATGCAAGGGGTCGTACCGCCCCTCCGTCACGAGATATCAAAAAACGGACCTCGGATTCGTGATCAGGGACAAAGTTACCCTTAAGGACAAAGTTTCACGCAAATCGAAGAGGGGTCGGGGCAACTTTTCCCGATTTCGTGTGAGTTGGTAGAGAATTACCCATATGAGAATTTCCCCTAATATACCACACCTTTAACCGTCCTATTGGTAAAACTCCTGACAAAATTATATTGTTAACTGCTGAATAGGGAATGATGATGGGGTTGGTGCTCAGACTAGCAGTTACCTTCGCAGAGAGAGAGAGGAAGAGAGAGGAAAAATGCAGCAGCCAACATCGGCCAACTTTTATGTCGCGATTTCTTCTTAGTATTTGACTGTTGGTGGTGTTTGGCATTAGGCGGTTTGATCTGGATCCAGCTTGACTCAACTCTTAGCAGCAATAGTAGCTATGCGGTAATGCAGCCAGCAACACGCGAGAGAGCCGGAATGGTGAGTTCACGTAAAAGAGAGGAAAAAGAAGGCAACCGCAAAACTCGTTGTTTTTGTTTTTTTTCTGTTGTTGTTGCTGTTTGCCGTTCAAGTCACCATCGAGACGATCTAAATTTACTATGCAGAAATAGAAGGTCTGCTAGCAGCCGCCACCAAAACTGGGCACTTTGGAATGTTTCAAGGTGAAATGTGCTCGCTGATTTCCTATATGAACGGTGGGGAATTCTGCCATGATCGGCGCGCGGTCAAGTTGATGAGCAATACACTCTTCTTTCTTTGAACACCACACACGGTTATGTGTTTTTCTTTTTTTGCCATTATTGGCACTGTTAATTAAGCCGGATTCAATTGGCGAGTGTCAGCGAACAAACGGAATGCAAACAGGAAAATGAATTGAATCATGTGTGGTACAGTAGAGTGGATGGTGGAAATTGAAAATGATCAAATTAACGAGCACATCTGTTTTTTCGAACACTTGTGAGTCCCAATGAAACCGTACTAACTTTGGTAATTTTAGGTTCTCTATTCTATTGTTTAAGTCTTGGTTTAAGTCTCCGACATTGTATCGAAATTATCAACAATTTTGACAGTTCAAAATTATGTTCAATGAACGTTTTGTGCCAAATTGAGTTAAGAACGCCTCACAGATCACCAAAATTCGATTTCAATCCTGAGATATTCAATAAAAACCGATGAAATTCCGTACATTGTTGTCACTCTTATTGAAATAAGTTTCAATCTTGTCGTGCTATCTTAACACACCCTGAAATTTGCTGTATCTGCGACAGCTGGTCATAGGAAATTTAGTCAGAATGCGTTCGACACACGTACATGACCGACGACTGTAAACATAATTTTAACTCGAGACTCCGGCAGCCAAATTAAATCAAACTTTGGGACAATGCACAGAATGGTAAGTGAAACAAAACGTGTTTGTTGTTGTTTACATTGCGTGCACAAATGTACGTTTTTGCAAAATCAAACATTAAAACGCGTTTTTCTCGGAACATCCAAAAGCGACGTGCGACAAATTTCCATACAAAATTAAACAAAATGCCTAAGTGAGGACGCTACCAATCGTTTTTAAATTTGAGGGGGTTGTTTTGAGGCCAATAAGGCACGAAAAAACTTTGTTCTGGTTTGATTTGATCATTTCCTTTCTTCATATAACCACAGACAACAGACGTAGCAGCTAGAACAAAATAATTTGAAAATCTTGTGTAAAACCATGGCGGGTGACACACTAACGCCATCTCGTAGTCTATTGCCACTTACAAGAATAAGCCTGAATGTAGACTGCAGTGCACCACAGTTTTCGCAGGAGCCGTATTCTGATTCTCACCAACTTGATTTTGATGATGCTAAGTTTTTTAAATAAATTTAATTTTATGCTCTCAAATTAACTAACACTTATCTGAAGCGATACTCAAAATAATTACTTTCAACATTTGAAAACTATTTTTTGATCTACACATCAATTTTCTCGACGAAAAGAAGTATGAAACTTTTGATGAGAATAAGAATACGGCCAACCACGTGCTTTTCAATTTTGTTGTTTACACTTGAGAGCAGGGCGGGAGAGTTGTCAAATCTCTTCTGCGACGACAGCGCCACAAATGGCTTGCCATTCTCAATAAAACCGTTGCATGTTTTTACACAAGGTGGTGATCGAGCCAAAACATCTGTTGTCTGTGATATAACGACGAACCAGTCTAATAACCAGTTTAATTCTAAACATTCAGCTCTTTTCTACCAACAAATCGTCAAGGCATGAAATGCCAACACCAACCGGTATCATAGTTCAATAAAGCACATCAAACGGTATTGTCGGTCACGATGCGGTCGCTGCCAAACCCTAACCCAACCCGCAATGAGTCCTTTGAAATTATTTGCCCCACCTCTTTCCCCTCACTCCCCGTTGCCAGAAGCCGGTTTAATCAGCAGCAAGAGCAAGCGGTAGTGCTCGTTACACGACTCATTTGCAACCAAGAACCAACCTTCCACCGAGCTCTGTCTAACTCTCCTCCGCCGGTGACGACCGAGCTGCTATTGCTAAAGTTCATCAGCTCCATTATATTGAATCGTTATTACCAGCTTGCACTTGTTCCTGCTCTACTAGGCACCGCATCCACTCACCGCGAAACTGTTCGTCGCCGTTGTGCTAGCTTGTCCTACGTTTTGACATGCTTTTCCATAACATCGCAGCTTGGAGGGCATGACGACGTGGTTACTATAGCAACGCTGCTCAACAGGCAGGTATTTGCAAAAAAAGTACAATTCAGTTTGACATCAAAGCAGACATGCGACAAAATAGCACAACGTTACAAAGTTGCTTAGTCTGGTTGCTCTTCAATGTGGCCAAATAGCAATTTGCTTACGTGATGGCACGACTTGGTGTTGCTGATCGCCAAATTCGCCTTTCCTTTGGTGCAAAGTTTTTCGAGGGTTGGACCTGGGCTAGAGAGGCGGGTTTCGACTAATTATGTTGTTAGCGTGACAATTGCGCCCAAAATTTGGGCTGCAGCCCACCTGCGGCGTTGTGCCGCTGGGCATGACCATCACTTTGGGTCTACAGGTTTTCACGCGAACCATACCTGTCTGGGCTGTGCCCGTAATGTTCCTGCTGAACAACCCCCTAGATGAAGCGATGTGGCGTGATTTACCATTCGTTGAGTGGTTACTGTTTTAATGAAGCTTTAATTTGCCATCATGAAAGAATTGTAAAATGATTAAACGTTGGATATTGAAATTATTAAATCAACTAGAAAATGCTACTCCTAGCAATTCTTACTGAATATTTAAGCTACGCTTGGAACAAATTTATGTTTTTTGAGTTTTAATACAATCAAGCAAACCAAAACTTGGTTTTAGTTAGTTTTAATTTTCAAGAATAGTTAACCCGAAACATGCCAGTTAATACTGGATTTATTTTTAAGTAATTTGTTTATTCTATGATTTTTTGAATTTTCTTGAAAATTGTTGTTTATAAAGTCGAGCTAAATCATGAATTATTTAATAAAAACCGTAAAATATAAAATATAAAATTATGGATCGTCCCAGATAAAGTCCCAGATTTCTTTCTAGCAGTAACTTAAAATCTCCGCTATATTTTTAACAACCTGTTAATTCACGTTTCAAGGAGCGAACGACCTTTCATCACACACTGCGCGCGCCGGCTCTCTATCAGCTATCGACATCGCGGGCTGCGCGAGCGCGCGCGCTTTTCTGCATAAATTCAACGAATCGAATGTTTGTGTGTCTTTTTTGATCTTTTGCTCTTTTCCAGGCGGTGTGCCACCCCCAAAAAATGCAGTCTGCCTTCCACAGTCGTTGAATGTCTGGCGGCGCCAGTTTCGCACACCTGTTTGGAGTCTGGCCGCAGACGGGAACCGTGCGGTGGGGTGAATCGGGACATGAGTTTAAAATTTCCTTGCTTAAATATTGTCCCGATTTGCCCCAGTTTACGGCTCGTGGAACCTTTTTCAGGTGAAATTGTTGGAAAACAAGATCAACGAGCAACCAGTAGTGGCTTGTGGCGGGGTGAACCGGCCCGGCTGCCGAGCCGGGGTTAGCAGGATTGGGTGGCAGGTCGGTAGTGTTACCTGGTCTGGCTCGGTGCAATCCGGTTGCAAAGATGCACTCTTATTGTGTTTGGATTGGATGTGAGGAGAGTGCTGAGTATGACGGTAAACAGCGCGAACACGTTTTTTAACTGTTTTGTGAGCATTAGATGAGCAGAATCAAATATTGATATTTGCAGAATATCACATACCAGACCAGTCTTCAATTCTCCAAATCTCTCTTTTGCATAAGGTCTTTGAAAGCACATCAAACTTGCCATATTGATCCTGAAGTAGCTTTATTTTTTTTTAACTCATGCAAATTAGGCCGTTACAAATATTTTTCAAAGTGTATGTCACCCCTCCTTCAACATTGGTTCGAAAAATCAGGGGGCAAAAAATATTTTTTCAAAAAACATCAAAATTTCAATGGAAATAGAAGTCTAATCAACTGAGAACAATCTAAAATGCCTTTTTCTGCATTGATAATCATATTTAGCATGTTTGGGCTCGTTTAAAAATATTTTGAACTTTTATGAAATTACAATGTACAGCACCGCAAAAACCTTTTTTTTCTCGCAAAAATAAAATATTTGTCAATACTTAGAAATTTTGGAAATCAATGATTGCAAATGTTGACACCGTGGCCTGTAATTTTTTTTAAACTTTTTTATTTCTTTGTCGCCCCCCTCGACTTTGATCAGAGTCGAGGGACATAAACTTCAAAAAATATTTCCAACGGCTTTTGTGTAAAAAGAGATACATTTAAAACTACAATATCCTTTTGGGTCAAATGCAGGTTAAAAGAATATTACAATTCATATTATATGGTATATTTGGATTATTATAAAAAATCGAATTATTTTGAGAAAGACATCCAGTAGCTCAAAAGTGAATACTATGAGTTAAAGGATCATATAATACCAATTTTTACAGAATTTAAAAAAAAAATTCATGCAAAAATGACTTTTTTAAATCGCTAATAACTTTTCAGGATCGAGTTTTACAGCTTTGGTGTGTTCTACAATGTTGTAGAGCATTAAATTTTCAACGAGAATCTCATTTTTGGGAATATTTGGATGGAAGAAGTGCACCGTGCAGACCAAACCGTATGGGTTTTCCATACATTTTTTCGATTTTTTCCATACAAACTTCACCCTCGAGTATCAATGGGTAAATGTTGACCGATTTTGCTCATATTTGGTCCAGAGTCCTAAAATAGGTCCAAACACAATATACAGCTTGTTGAGCGAAGTTTTGTGAAAAAGTCCCATATTCTGGGCACCCTATTGCAGAGGCATCGATTTTTGACTTCGAATTTCTCAAAAGCCCAGTTCCGCCGACATTTTATTCTTAAAAAAAAGATTGATCGATCACAATGCTTGCTTTCTCTTGCTAGCAGTAAATTGGTTCCACTTTGACAAATCTAAATTGAGGCAGCTTTGCGAACCACCATTCCACACTCAACTTTTAAATATATCAAATTCTACAGAACCAGAACAGAAAAAAATAGCAGGAAAAAATTCAAGAATATTGTATCCTTATCTAAACATTTTTATGACTGATTTTTTAAATCATCAAAAGGCAATTTGTTCAGATTCAAATTTAATCAAATTAAAATTAAATGTATTTGTTTAAAAAAATGAATTAAAAAAAATATTAAAAGTTAATTTAAGCTAAAGGGTTGTTCATAAACTACGTGGAGAGCTTTTTTGAAATTTTAGACGGTACAAATGTTTTGCAATCATTAGTTATGCTAAAAAACAAAAAAAAACAGGTTTAATTTTTTGGACCAAAGAACCCTTGATATAATTTTGAGTTAAATAGAAGCATTATTGTTTTAGTAAACTTTTATAAGGAACTGCTGAATTATTCTGTTAATTAAGCTTCAAAAAAAAGAAAATTATTGGTAAAAATAATTAACTGTGCACGGAACAAAATCCGGTCAGCGAATCTGAAACAAAATCGCGACAAATTCGGAAACTTCTCTTGTTTTCGAAATCATCGAGAATGTTGTCGATTCTGGAGAAATTGTTTTCGATAACGAAACAAATTGTTTCCAAAATCGCAAACATCGTGTTTTCGGTGTATTTTTCTGCCTTTGCTCGCCGCAGCAGGCCGCAGCCAATGCGTTACGCGACGTCAAAGTCAGCTGGACGCGCTCTGCAAGCAAAATCAAAACAAACAAAAATCGCGCAAAAATATTCAATATTCGGTGTGGAGCAGGTTTCGGAGATTATGGTCCCATAGAATCCGACCACGTTTACCCGGACAAGAAGCTGTCCGTGAAGGCGGCGGGGAGGAAGGGTGCTAACAGTTCTTCTCGGTTCTACGCGGAGGTAAATATGAGTAAATTTTTGATTCTCGAAGTTGTTTACCAAACTTTTCCGTTCCAGCTGACTCCGAGTCGAAAAGGCGCATCAGAACCGCCGGAAGATGCTGAATCTGTTTTAGGTGATCCATTTTCTGAAGCCCAGTCTGTGCGTACGGATCGTAAAGTAGACCAGTTGACCGAGTGTTGAATGCTGACCTCAAAATAAGCAGCACAGGTGAGAATTTGATTTACAAAGTGACTAATCAAAATCAGAATTGCATGTATTTATGGTTCAGCATCAAGAACGATCAAACCTCACTAGTTTGACAAACTCTACTAGATCGACCATGAGAGAGAACATGACGAGTTCTTCGGGAGGATCAACGAGGACTTCTTTGGAATCTGCTGCAAACTGAAATCGCTTTTCGCTGCAACTTCTGAAGTGTTGCTCAATCTGCACACTTTGGCTGGTCGTTTTGGTCGATTGATCTCAAGCCGATGCACGTGATTGGTGAAAACGGTCGAGCTGAAGTAGATTCCTACACGCTTTGCGGCGTAAATCTGTACGCTTTGTCGCCTCAATTCTATCGGGTACACTCCACTTCCACCGACCCAAGGTTTCCCGGTAGATATTATGCACATGGAGCAGCTCGCGATTCACGCAAAAGTCGAGATCGGTTGCATTGTTCCTAATAATGAAGCTTTTCTTCAAAAAATTTATCTGTCCACGTCCAGCTGTCTGAGCTCTGTCCACGACCAACGGGTGCAAGCTATATTCCTTCTCATTATCCCGAAAACCTATGGCAGCCTTGTCCGGTCCGCGTTCGGCACAGTTCGTCTAATCAACGATGAGTACTTCAGCTGTGGTTGAAATTTTTTTTATTAGTCTAAGAAGTCTGAGCTTAGTCTAAGCTTTAATCATTCTCAGGCTTAGTGAGTTTTCATGCTGTTTCCTTTCCATCTCTTCTTTTCCCTAGGGGACCATCCATAAACCACGTGGACACTTTTGTGGGAATCTGTTACCCCCCAAAAATACAAAAATACAAAAATACAAAAATACAAAAATACAAAAATACAAAAATACAAAAATACAAAAATACAAAAATACAAAAATACAAAAATACAAAAATACAAAAATACAAAAATACAAAAATACAAAAATACAAAAATACAAAAATACAAAAATACAAAAATACAAAAATACAAAAATACAAAAATACAAAAATACAAAAATACAAAAATACAAAAATACAAAAATACAAAAATACAAAAATACAAAAATAAAAAAATACAAAAATACAAAAATACAAAAATACAAAAATACAAAAATACAAAAATACAAAAATACAAAAATACAAAAATACAAAAATACAAAAATACAAAAATACAAAAATACAAAAATACAAAAATACAAAAATACAAAAATACAAAAATACAAAAATACAAAAATACAAAAATACAAAAATACAAAAATACAAAAATACAAAAATACAAAAAAAAAATACAAAAATACAAAAATACAAAAATACAAAAATACAAAAATACAAAAATACAAAAATATAAAATTACAAAAATACAAAAATACAAAAAAAAAATACAAAAATACAAAAATACGAAAACACAAAAATAAAAAAATTAAAAAATATAAAAAAAACAAAAATACAAAAAAAATACAAAATACAAAAATACAAAATACCAAAATACCAAACTACCAAAATACCAAAATACCAAAATACCAAAATACCAAAATACCAAAATAACAAAATACCAAAATACAAAAATACAAAAATACAAAAATACAAAAATACAAAAATACAAAAATACAAAAATACAAAAATACAAAAATACAAAAATACAAAAATACAAAAATACAAAAATACAAAAATACAAAAATACAAAAATACAAAAATACAAAAATACAAAAATACAAAAATACAAAAATACAAAAATACAAAAATACAAAAATACAAAAATACAAAAATACAAAAATACAAAAATACAAAAATACAAAAATACAAAAATACAAAAATACAAAAATACAAAAATACAAAAATACAAAAATACAAAAAAAAAATACAAAAATACAAAAATACAAAAATACAAAAATACAAAAATACAAAAATACAAAAATACAAAAATACAAAAATACAAAAATACAAAAATACAAAAATACAAAAATACAAAAATACAAAAATACAAAAATACAAAAATACAAAAATACAAAAATACAAAAATACAAAAATACAAAAATACAAATTTTAAATTTTAGAATTTGAAATTTTTTGAATTTTTGAGAACTTTTGAAATTTTTTGAGAATTTTTGAAAACTTTTGAAATTTTTTGAGAATTTTTGAAATTTTTTGAGAATTTTTTAGAAGTTTTGAGAATTTTTGAAAAGTTTTTAGAACTTTTGAGGATTTTTGAGATTTTTTTAGAATTTTTGAGATTTTTTCAGATTTTTTGTGAAATTTTGAGAATTTTTGAGAAATTTTGAGAATTTTTGAGGAATTTTGAGAAATTTTGAGAAATTTTGAGAATTTTTGAGAATTTTTGAGACTTTTTGAGACTTTTCGAGAATTTTCGAAAATTTTTGAGAATTTTTGAGAATTTTTGAGATTTTTTGAAATTTTTTGAGAATTTTTGAGAATTTTTGAGAATTTTTGAGAATTTTTGAGAATTTGTAAGAATTTTTGAGAGTTTTCGAGAATTTTTGAGAATTTTGGAATTTTGCGAAATTTTTTGTGTATTTTTGAGAATTTTTGAGAATTTTTGAGAATTTTTTAGAATTTTTGAGAATTTTTGAGAATTTATGAGAATTTTTGGGAATTTTTGAGTATTTTTGAGAATTTTTGAGAATTTTTGAGAATTTTTGAGAAATTTTGAGAATTTTTGAGAATTTTTGAGAATTTTTGAGAATTTTTGAGAATTTTTGAGAATTTTTGAGAATTTTGGAGAATTTTCGAGAATTTTCGAGTTTTTTTGATTTTTTTTTTGAAGTTTTGAGAATTTTTGAGAATTTTTAAGAATTTTCGAGAGTTTTCGAGAATTTTTGAGAATTTTGGAATTTTTTGAAATTTTTTGTGAATTTTTGAGAATTTTTGAGAATTTTTGAGAATTTTTGAGAGTTTTTGAGAATTTTTGAGAATTTTTGAGAATTTTTGAGAATGTTTGAGTATTTTTGAGAATTTATGAGTATTTTTGAGAATTTTTGAGAATTTTTGAGAAATTTTGAGAATTTTTGAGAATTTTTGAGAATTTTTGAGAATTTTTGAGAATTTTTGAGAATTTTTGAGAATTTTTGAGAATTTTTGAGAATTTTTGAGAATTTTTGAGAATTTTTGAGAATTTTTGAGAATTTTCGAGAATTTTTGAGATTTTTTGAATTTTTTTTTTAATTTTTGAGAATTTATGAAAATTTTTGAGTATTTTTAAGAATTTTTGAGAATTTTTGAGTATTTTTATTAAAATATTTGTGTATTTATTAGAATTTTTGAGAATTTTTGAGAATTTTTTAGAATTTTTGAGAAATATAGAAAGTTTTTGAGAATTTTTTGTGAGAATTTTTGGATAGAGGATGGGGTGATTTTAACGAATATATCAGAAATATATAAGAGTATTTTAGCACAACTATATGCGCAAACATCGCCAAGGAGCCTTAAAGAGACAATAAATGAGCACAATAACAGAATTTCGCTCGATATACGAGCCAAAATAAAGAAAAATAAATGACCAAAATAGCATTACTAAGATGAAATAATCGAATATAATTCCAGAAATTAAAGAATGTAACATAATTAGTGCGCCTAATATGCGCAAAAAAGCTCCAAAAGCGCATAAAAGCTCAAAATAGAACAATACAGACCTATATTCCACAATACAGGCCAATAAAGCGATATACCATTAAAGCTCCAATATATCGACAAAATTCTCCAAATAGCGCAAAAAAGTGCGCCCAAAGAGCGCCTAAAATGCTCAAAAAGCGCCATATAGCGCCTTAAAGTCGCCAAAACGCCCCAAGACCGCCCCAAAAATGAGCACAAAAAGCATATAAAAAAAGACAAAAATCGCCAAAAATCCCAAAACAGCCTCCAAAAATAAAGCGACAAATAAACCGCCAAAAAGCGCCAAAAATCGCCAAAAATCGACAAAAAACTCCAAAAACTACGCCTAAAATGCGTCAAAAATCCCCAACAAAGATCAAAACCGTCGCCAAAATTCCCCAAAAAATCGCCAATCCCCATACCACAATCCCATACCACGACCACACAACCTCCTCACCCGGCACGCCGCAGCACTGATCGAACGGCCCCCACCCTTCCCCGCATCCTGCCAGCAGGCTGGCGAGATTCTGGGGACTTGTTCCAGGCGGACGGTCTTCTAGTGGAGGCCACTCCGCTCAAGTCGATTCTCGAGGTGTCGGCGGTCTACCTCCAGGACTTCTGGCGGTACGCGAATCCGCTCAAGGAACGTGCCAGCTCGTTGCGCGACGCTGGAAATCAACCAGATCGACGACCCGAGCACGCTGCACCGGTCTCAGCACCTCTATCCGGGTGGCCCCGCCGCCGACGTCACCGAACACGAGAAGAACCTGTACAATCATTACCAAAAACATAGTTGCCGATACTTTGGCAATTAGAGCCACCTTCTTCTCAAACTGCTAGCACCGGGATTCACGTCACGGGGAGTAACATGCCAACGGCGGCACCGACGCCCAGCAGTAACCTGCTGCCCCGCGGACATCCAGGACGACCAGATCAGAACAATCGACGACTGATTGAATCAAAATTCCGAAGTAAAACCACTCACACAATTGCTTTGATTTTATTTTGAGTCATGAATAAATAAATAAAAACATTGAAACCTTTTCTTCTTCTTCTTATTTCCATCCAAAATTAGAAAACCAACGGTCAATTCAAAACAGTAAATATTGTAGTGGCTGCGTGCTGCGTACTTTTGGCAGGCATGCGTTACGGCGTTACGTTTGCGATATCGAAAATCACCGTTTGCGATATTGGAAGCAATGCTTCCTGCTGACGGGTGTGAACGGAGGTTTGCGATTGGTAGAGCAAATCGGAAGCAAAGTTTGCGATTCCGCAAACCGGATTTTGTTCCGTGTGCCAATTTTAAGGCAAGATATATACCGATAATGTTGGTAAAACAATCTTTTTATGAAAAACATCTTCTTTAAATAACTCGTCAGGGTTAACTTGGAACGTTTTGCGGTCTTAGACAAAGTTGTTTGTCATACAACTTTTCATCAGAATCTTACACTTGACAATGATCCGACACATTTTACCCGACCTTTTTGATGTATTTTTAAATTTTTGCTTTTCGCCAATTTTTCCATTCAAACTTCAACGTTCCTTGGAGTAGAAAGAGGTTTAGGTGCTCTCCCAACTCCAACAGAGACCACAGAAGACCTGGGGTTCGTTAAAGTGGATGGTTTGATTTTTTTATATGCTCTAAAAATGCTGTCCCTATTCCGATTGTAGTCCTGATTTGCCCCAGTTGACGGAAATCAATTTTCGCGTTCCGGGTTGCAAATGAACAAATGAATTCGAGAAAAAAAGATGTACCGTAAACCGGGGTGACTTTGATAGGATTTCTATTTGTTTTTGGAGCATTTCCAACAGGAAAGGTTTTTATCAAGATTATTATTTTTAAAACATGTACTGGGGTACGCCACACCAATTCCATGCACTATTTTAGAGAAAAAGTTTTTTCAATAGTGTTTAGAAAAATATTTACGTTAAATATTCATAGTTTAAATTCCGGGGTGACTTTGATAGTCATAGTTTTTCTTATTTAAATCATATTTAAGATGTTCAAACTTTATTTTTACGTTAAATGTACCATCACTAAAGTAGCTGATATAGTTTTAAGAAAAAAATCCATGTTTATATTTAGTTAACTAAGTTTATAAGCTTTTAAACAAAATATATATAAATTTTAGGTAAAATTGCTAAAACGTCGGAATTTTTCCAGAAATTTGTTAAAACTAGTATTGTTTATAAAACTATCGATTTAAATTGCATTTCATACTGAATTCGAAGCACGAATCACAAGTTTTTACATTTTACATGAAATTTGTTCAACTGAAATTGCCTGTAAATTTGGAGAATTTTTGTTAATTGTGTTTCAAAAACACATATTATTTATTATTTACAAACTTGTTTAACCTTCTCCTAGTGTAAAATTGTCCAAAGAATCCGAAAATGCATTCCGTTTTCCAATTAAAAATCATGTTCATTGAGAAAATCATGACACTTTGAGGAGTTTAAAATAATGACTTTCATCAACATTTTCCTAACTATAGTTAACTAACTTTTTAAACTTGTCAAAATTTTATGAAAAGTTCTTCTTGAGGTACTTTGAACACTTCTCTACCACGGTCAGTATGATTCTAAACCATTCCGTACGTATTTTAACTGTACTCTTCATTTTGCGGAAAAATCAAACCTATCAAAGTCACACCGTTTTACGATATCCGAATGATCCCGAGGTATCATTAAAAAAAATTAAAGTGCTAGTACGTTACGTAAAATCACCCGAGGAATTCTATTTTTTTTTAATCAGGTCCTGGTTCATATACCACACGTCATTTGAAGTTTGCATACTACTTTTGTTAGGATAGATTTTTTAAAGTCCAAACAATGATTCTATGCATAACACAGATAAAAAAACAGTGATCCAGCTGCGTGTTAAGGGCCTAAGTGTAAAATAAATGTTGCATTATTTTATGAAATTCTATGTAATATCACACCCTGAAATATGTAGCCCATAAGTATGGGAAACCTACTTGACCAAAATGTCAAGCTCATATATGCGTTTATCCTTTCCATTCTACATCGGTCTAATGGCCGAGCGAGCTAAGGTGTCAGTTAGATACTGTTGGTGCTGGATTTGAATCCCGTCGGTTGCAACTTTTTTTTTTGTGTTTTCAAAAATTCTATACTGAGTGTGTAGAATAAAGCGTCTTTTTGACTGAAGTGATGTGCATTTTGCATGCAATTTTACCATCGGATTTTTTAAAGTAAATATTGTGACAAACCATTTTTTAATTTAATTATTTTTCAACATTATTTCATTCCTTATCTCATGCTTTGAGACTTCCGTGATTATATCAAATGAAGTCAACAATCTTGATAAATTAAATAATAGTTATCTCTTGTTTCAGGACAACAACAACTTAAAAATGTTGAATGAATAACTTGAAAGGACATTTTTGGGTCGTGCATTTTTGCCATTTTTAAGTGCGATTTCTTTTCAACCTTTTATCCAAAGCACGTAAAGAGGTTCAGTGTCAACAAGAGAATCAGTATCTGAACCTGGGACATTAACCACCACTTGTCCCTCCACGACGAGAGATCAACCGGAGATTGTTGTTTACGCACAGCGATTTGGATTGCGTTTTTTTTTCTCGTGCAAGGGATGGTTCATAGACAACGTAGTTGAAAATCGTTCGATTCTCATAAAAGTATCTGTTCATTTTTGCTCATAATTTATGGATGACCCCGCTAACTTGCCACTGGAGTTTTTTTTAACGGTTTTGTTTGTTTTGCACTTGCACCGCGCTGCGCAGCACAGAGTGGTTCGCTAAAGTAGCTCACTGCACGTTAAAACGTGTTGTTTGTTATCGATACCGTGCAGTTTGTCTTGTAAACGTCAGAGGTGCGTAAGCTTTGCAAGATGTTCAAATTTTGTTTTCATATTTAAGTAAAAAGAAAATAATAAATGAACATATTATTTTCAAGTCATAAATAAATTGATAAGGTAAAATTTTCATAAACATAATTTGATCATTTCCAGTCAATGCAGTAAAAAAACCCAAACCATGATTCAAAAAGGCTCCGAGGCGTCAAAGAATTGAGTCCAGGGTTTCACGCAGCCGAGAACGTGTTGACATTGAAAATTTTGCAAAACTCCAGTCGCCTGCCGACTGTCAACTGGTTGATGGAATGGCAAAGCTAGAGGGGGAAATTTTGCCGGTTTCCGCTTGTGACTGAACTGGTTAGCCGAAGGGAAGTGCAGGCTTCAATGCATGTGCACTGCTGTAAAAAAAATTAAAAATATTTATTAAATTATTTTGAAATTTTGGTATCGTGACAATTGACTTAACCCTGTGGTTGAAGTTTAGGTTTTATTTTAAATAATAAGTTTTGATTGAAAACTGTTTCTAACCAGAGTATTTATTCAGTGTACTATAAGGAATTCGATCACAACTCGAGCCTGCGTTAAGAGAAAGCTGACCAACGACGCTCAGATGAGTTCAGGGATAACAGGATTGAAAACGCAAATCGTTTTTTTTTGAATTTTTGTCATATATTTCATAGAAATTACAATAAATTTGAAAATATTACGATTTAACAAATGGTTTTTCTTTTTTCTTCTTTTAATCGATCATCTGCATTTTCTCCACCATTTTGTGTTTTTTTTTGTTGTAATAAGTTATAATTTAGTTTGCTCTTAAAATAAACATAATAATAAATCCGCCTCTTCCTATATCAATCAATTCTGTACAATGCTTTCCTTTTCCTTTTTTTTGGAATTTGTTTGATTTTTATTATTTGTAATATTAAAATCATCTTGTTTTTTGGGTGACCACTGTTAGTGTAGAAGTGTGTGCATTAAAAACCATGTTCCAATGTTTCCGTTTGGCTGTTTGTTGGCAACTTTTTAATTGTTTGGAAAGGTCTATCAAAAGTACATTTTTTCGTTTTATTTTCCTTGTATTTAATTTGTAACAACTGATTTACTGGTCGCTGTTGATTTTTCTGTTTGTCATTTTTTTGCACGTTTCTTCTAATGGCAGTTGAAAGGAATAACTCTGTGAGCGATAGGTTGATTTTGTAGTGCAAGCAAAAGCAGTAGCTTGGTGCAAGACAGTGAGCAAGAGAGCAACTCTCTTTGTTTCCAATTGCTCGCATTTCCTCAGCTTTCTCCCGCTTATTCCAGTGTTGAAGGAAACTTGAGCATGTTCTGAATTGTCAATTATTTTTTTCAAATTCAAATTCAGTAAATTGGAAATCGATTGAAAAAGAATAACGACTGATGTCAAATAAATGTTCGTTACAAACATCTGAACTGCACAATCAGTACTTTTCCTAGTCTCAAGCAGCATGCACCGCGTCGCAGTTATCACAACTGTTGATGCAATTTAACCGTATGCAAATTCATCTCCACTAATAACTGCACACAGCGAGAACCGGTCCTAAAGCGCAACTTTGTCGTCATTTATGTCAACTCAACATCGCGTTGCTAATCTCTTTTCCACTCTCGCGCGCTGTGAGCAGGACCTTAACATATATATGAGCTGGCCGGACCGTGAATTTGATGCAATCTCCATCTCCATTAGCAATCGATCGCGAGATGAAGATGACACCGAATTTAGTCACATTGTGGCTTCGATAAGATATGATATTGAACGCATTTTTTCGAGACCAGTTTTTTTGTGTTGGAATTTCTTCGACTAACCCTTGGGTAACCAGATTGGAATTTTGCTTTAAAATTGCACTCACAAAATGAACATTGACTACTTTATTACGTCACAGTATTGAAAACTCAAAAAACACATGAGACACATTTGAGCAATTCTCTACGAAATCGGCCGATTTCGACCATTTTTATTTTTTGTATATTATAATTTGGCTAAAACTTTGTGGGAGCCTTCCCTATGATCAAAAGAAACCATGTTGTGTCATTGGTTCATCCATACAAGCCTCCATTCAATTTAGGCAGCTGTCCATACAAGAGTGGTACGTAAATATTCGAAAATCTGTAACTTTTGAAGGAATTTTCTGATCAATGGTGTCTTTGGCTAATTTTGGGTTTTGATGAGGAGTGTTTAGAAAAAAATAGGTAGGTACACTGAAAAAAACTTGCCGATTTTTTATATCTTTTTACAGAGACTCAATTTTCCAAAATAAGTAATTTTTATATTTTTATGGTAATTTTTTTTTTGTCGCCGAGTAATGAACTCTTGAAAAGAATTGTGATTCTTGAAAATCGAAATTTTATTCGTGATTTTTCTTTACTTGTCCCATAAAACTTATGCAAAAATCTCGAATATCAAAAAAATACGAATTTTAGGAAATTGATTTGTCGATCAATATGAGAAGCCAGGAAGAACACTTTCACGCGCAGCGTAAAACGCGCAAGCGTAAAAGCGCTGGCGTTGAATCTTCGACTTGACGACTTGTCGAGCTTTCGAGCGAGAACAAGCCGGGACTTCGATTTTGCTGTTCAGTATATGATTTTGTATAAATCTAAAAATTTAATAGGAAAAAATAGGGTAAAAATAAGACGAAAAACACTAAAATAGCTATATCTCTGGAAATACAGTTTGGAAAAGCTTCAAATTTTGGGCCCAAACAGTTTATGGCGCATGTTTTCGAATGGCTTTTTGTTTTAAACTGAATTCTTTAAATTTGATAGTGTTATCTGTAAAATAGTCCAAAAAATACCTCTAAAAATGGCTTTGACCACGTTTGCCGGTCGAAAATTGTGAATCGAACAATAAAATGTATGTCTCCGACCCCACGGCTACAGATCTGAAAAATAAAAATTGTGGGATACAGACATCGCTCATGTATTTCAGAAAAAGAGCTCTCAAAAATCAAACTTTGAGTTCCGGGTTTTGGGCCAAAATTCAATCGTAAGAGCGCATCTAAACCTTCAATTTAGTAATAGGATTTTTTCCTGGGACGAATCCTCACCGTGCACGATTTTTTTAAGATTTCTGAAAAAAAGCGTTTTTCCAAAAGCAAACCTTAAACCTTTCTTTTGTAAGAAAGGCAAAATATGAAAATTTAAAACTCAAATATCTCGAAAAAGCTCAGGCCAAATTTTAAGCGCCGGGTAGCATTTGATAGAGGAAATCTAGCACTATAAACGCCAAAAAAAATTCCAGGGATATTTTTCTTTAAACTTGAAATATCTTCATTTGAGAATGTCTAATTTTCTAGGGAAAAGTGTATGGGACCACCCTAATGAAATGAAATTCGAAAATTGTCCAACTAGGGGAAATATCAAGGGAAATATACCATTTCTCAGCCTGATGAGAATTGGTCGAGCGGCTTAAACTGATTAAAATGGGTATATTTCCCCTATATGTTTTTCCATGTAATTTTGCCCGCTAAATCTGAATCTGATGAATATTTTTGGGTTTCTATGTAAAATTATCACATCACTTTTCCCTTGAAAATTACACATTTTCAAATGAAGATATTTCGAGTTTAAAGAAAAATACTCCTGGAATTTTTCAGCATTTAAAGTGCTAAATCTTTTTGGGTCTGCGCTTTTTCGAGATATTTGAGTTTTAAATGTGCATTTTTTTTTAACTTAAAAGGGATGTAACTTTTGACTCTTAAGTCAAAATTGAATTGTCTAACAATAAAAATGTTTATTTTTCAGAGCTCTAAAAGTGCCTCGAACAACACTTTTCTCTAAAACTAAACCCTACGTTCAAAAAACTGATTTTCGAAGGTTTGCTCAGATGTTTTGACTGAATTTGGTCGTAGAAGGCGTAGATTTTAAAAATTTGGGTGTCTTCGACAAAGGTGCTTGCATTGACAACCTCAACAACTTTTCAGAAAACAAAAAAAAATCCCGAAAATATTCCTGAAAAGTTAGATTTTTAAATCATAATTTTTTTTATCCTAATCACCCTAATTTTGAACCAAACCAAAAGTTAACTAAACTTAATTTTGCGATCTGGACCACTGTGCATTTGTAATTCTACTTATTCCATACAAATTGAGGTGAAATAACATCGAAAAAGAGATAAGATTAAACCATCAACATATTGAACCTTCCAAAGTACAACTTTGTTGGTGGTTAGACAGTAGGGTAAAAACCCAAAGCAGGGCTGCTGTTGGTTAGAAGGGTAATGGTTCCTACTGTTGGACAATAGAGTAAATATCCCTTCTTTTGAACAGTAGAGTATAAGTGCCTACGCTTGGAAAGTAGGGTAAATGTTTTTACTGTTGGTCAGTAAGGTAGAGGTCCCTACTATTGAAATGTAGGGTAAACGACCCTTAGGTTAGGAGTAAATACCTCTGCTGTTGAACAATTTTACTTCCCTTCTGTTATTGGAAAGTAGAGTACTGTTGGACAACATATAATTTTTAAAATGGGGCCAAATGACGTAGAATTTAGAATAGATTCTCACTGAAGTGTTTTTTTTTAAATATTGTCTTGATTATTATTTTTGATGCGCTAAGTTTTTTTTTGTAAATTCATGATGAGCACAAACAGAATTTGGGTTTAAATGCTCAAATTTTATCATGAAAATAAATCTGCCTATAGAATAATCAGAGCACTTTTTTAAAATTATTTTTGAATTCAACTGTGCGATTTTTTTTTTCAGAATGATGCTATTTTTCCAATCTGGCAACCCTTATATAAAATATCTCTACTTAAATTGATCTGTGTATTATAGGATACTTGAAATTGAAATTTTCATTGTTGCAAATTGTAAACTTTTGCGAAAGTGATTTCTAGCCCATGTTTCATATTTGTAGATAAATGAATGTTTTAAAGATATTCTGGGAAACTGGGAACACTTTCAAAATTCATATCAAGCAAAACAAAAGGGTCTATCCTGTTCACGTCAGTTGATGTTTACATTCGGAACGAGCAGAATACTCTTTGTTTACATTTCGGCTTCGGCCCTATTATATTGTTTTGCTAGATATAAATTTGAGAAAAAAGCAACAACATTCTTCAAAAGCTGCATTCATCGATTCAGCCAAGGGTTACGGCTGCCCAGCAACACTTTGTTTCTGGTGACCAGTCAGTCGCCACACCACCGCGGCACATGTGACGCAACGTGGTTAAACTTTTCCTTTTCTCACCCGGGGTTGCTTTGCATAATTTGAACATTTCGTCGCGACATGAACGGATTCGATTTGGACCTGCTCGACAGCATCGTATCGCATCTTTCAAACTTTTATCCCACCACCCCGAAGTCATCCTAGGTGGATCGCTCCCAGCGTTGGAGGATGAAATTCAAATTCAAGGTCGATCCACATTTTTTTGTTTGGTTTGTTGCTGCCCCAAAGAAAGAGTAAATCACAGAGAAAACGTTACTTAATCCACCCTTAGGTGGTTGGCGCCTTCCTCACATTTAAAGGGTGCTATCCAAAATCCAAAAAGTGCGTAAATAACACTTAAGTGCTTATAACTTTTGATAGGGTTGTCAGATCTTCAATGTCTTGGACGCGTTGGAAAGGTCTTTTGATTACCTATCCAACGATAGGTCGCATGAGAGATCCGGACAACGTTTTCATCAACATATCTGAGATCCGGCCTCCAAAAAGCGTATAAATAACACTTAAGTGCTTATAACTTTTGATAGAGTTGTCAGATCTTCAATGTCTTGAACGCGTTGGAAAGGTCTTTTAAATACCTTTCTGAAAATGTATAGCATGACGGGTTTTCTTACAAAAACCACCCTTTTTACAATCTTCCGGACTTTTGTTAAAATCGTTTTTTTAGCATAACTTTTGAAGTACTTAACTAAACTGCATAATTTTTAATAGCGACTTATGAGACCCCAAGACGGATCGAATGGCGCCAAAACGGACAAAATCGGTTCAGCCAATGTCGAGATAATCGAGTGACAATTTTTTGATCAACATCCCACCACACACACAGACATTTGCTCAGAATTTGATATGTATACGTGAAGGTGGGTCTAGGAAGTCAAATTGAGAAGTTCATTTTTCGAGTGATTTCATAGCCTTTCCTCAGTAACGTGAGGAAGGCAAAAAACTCCAGTTTGCTGCACTACAAAAGCAACCTTCGCTCAGCCGCCGGTAGAGGCGCTCCACAAGAGGGTTTGAACAGCCTACTCAGAATTGGCACTCGCTGACTCCGTCAGCGCAAGACTTTGGCACATGACCGTTTTGGCTCCACTGTTTTATTTACAACTCTTCTTTCCTCTGCTTTGTCTTTTTTCTTCATTTCCTGCGGAATTTAAGGAACTGAGTGATACAAACGTAAAAGATTTCAATATCTTACAACTAATATTCCTTCCTGTTCTATGGTTTCGCAATTGGCAAATTTACAAGTTACTTGTGTGGTATGGATTTTCACTATTTTGTTTGTATTTCTCTTAACTCGTTTGCTAGGGTTGCTTCCTGCGTGTTTATTAACATTCCAACGCCCAAGGCTCCAAAAAAGTTGGAACGGTAACTTCAACTCGCTGGTTCTCGGGCATAACTCACCCAATCAAGACGATTCTTTTTTCCAGTGATTTGTTAGGATGTCTAGATGATCCTAGAACTTTGCCGAACTCAATTTGATCAAATCTGTAATTTTTGCGATCAAAAACATCGTTCCAACTTTTTTTTTCGCGTGTAAAAAAAAATTCGCCAAAAAATCCGCGGAGGCAGTCTTTTTGAAAAAGTTGGAACGATGTTTTTGGTCGCAAAAATTACAGATTTGATCAAATTGAATTCTGCAAAGTTCTAGGATCATCTAGACATCCTAACAAATCACTAGAAAAAAGAATCGTCTTGATTGGGTGAGTTATGCCCGAGAACCAGCGAGTTGAAGTTACCGTTCCAACTTTTTTGGGAGGCTTGGGCGTCCGTGTAAGTTGGACATGCGTTGGGCGTTCCAGTGTTAAATGTGTTTCAATTTCTCTTCCTTTCTTCCCTTTTTTCTATTTCTCTGTGTGTTTAATTATTTTCTTATTAAACTTTTATCTAAAAATTTGGCAGTTTTCATTCTCATATTAATTCAAAAATTTAAAATGTTCTATTACAATTCTTTAATTGGGCTGTGAACTCGTTCGTTTGCGCTCTCCATGTTCAACGACTTTAAAGTTTCAACGTTGCTCGCAAGTCATTCACTGCTCCCGATTAGCTAAACCTTAACCACCGCCACCGTTTGCTTCATTGTGTTTATTCATTTGTGTGATTTTGTTTCAGCGTTTTTTTGTTTGTGTGTGTGTGTTTGTCCATGTGTGAACGACGTGTAAAAGTCATTTAGTTCGCGCTTCCTTACATTTACTTGTCCTTAACGGCTATATATTACAGTGACGTACGAGATTTATTTTTATTTTTTTGCTATTTCTCGTGTTTAGCAATTTTATCGCTGTTCTAATTCACTTCTTAAAGTTTTCTAACATTAGTTCGCCGCGCACAATCACATTTCATTTCTGCTTATTATTTTAATATTTGACTAATATTTTCAAAATTTCACTTATTGGTTTCATCTTTACCGGTATAGTAGTGTGTGTTCTCGCTTGTGTGTGTGTTTTTTTTCTTTTCTTTGTTCGTGTGAATTTGTCGATATTGAATTGCTTCCCTACAATATGTACCAGTTTCTTCCAGTGTTTTTGTTTTTTTTCTATTTCGTAGCTATGTTCAATGATCGTGAGCATATTCCCAACTCTGTATTTTAATTTTATGATTTATCTCGGGGGTTTTTCTTGTGTTTCTGTGTTTTATACAGATTTTTCATTTTAGGAAATGGCAGTTCTGTATGCGTATATGCTTTAAAATGTTTGCAAATAAATTTACGAAACAAAACTGTAAATTTATGAAATGGTATCAGCTTGGAAAACAAATGCTACACTATTCTTTTGATTGTTAAAAACAAAATGAAATTGCATATAATTGGGATGTACCCAATTTTTGCTCCAAACGTTTTTTAAATTTACAAAATTTTATAGTTTTTTTCCCAATCCAAATATCATCGCAACTATCTCACCTTGAATATTATCATACATATTACTATGGTAACACGAAGTGTGTTATCCTGGTTGAACTCAAAAGTCCCATACAAATGTTTAAAAGGAAACTGAAAAATGTGTAATGCCGATTCACAGTGTACGAATGCACTGTTTGATCGACCAAAAGAAAAAAAGCAAAAAAAGGTAAATAGAAAAATCATTTTTTTCGATATGAATTTTCAGCCAATAACGATTTTGTTTTAAAATTCCAATAGTTTTTCAAATAGGCCATTCAAAAATATGTCAAGCTGTCATTTTACTCTTACTTGTCAAATATGAATAAAAACTAGTAACTTCTCACATTTAATGTTAAACAACAAAATAAATTAAATGAAATGAATAAAATTCTAAAATTTATTAGACATAATAAAAACATACAAAAAAAAAATTTTTTTTTCGAATTGTTTTCAATTGCGGATGCAAATTTTATTTAAAGTCCCTCAAAAATTCAAAATTTTAGCATTACAACTTACAACGTTCATTGAATGGTCAAAACGATTATTATATGATTCTTTGATCATTGGCTGATCTGTAAACTGTTCCGAATATTCGAGATAACAGTAACAGATCGAAAAAGACGTAAAACTTGTAGGAAAAAAAAATATGTTCAGTATTGATGTTTAAAATTTTATGAACGTTTTTGTTTCACTATTAAATAATAACCGTCAATTTAAAATAAAAATTTGATGCTGTTTTTTTCCAGTGCATCAATTCCAAGCTGCTACCACCCCAAAAATGCTTACGATAAACGCAAAACAAGCGTTCGATGTTTAGCCGTGACACAAACCACAGACGCTTACCTCAATACGCTCAATGCTTTGCAAACAAACAACGGGAAAACTGAAATGGTTATTTTCCAAAGGAAAACATTCTGCCTGCACTGCCAATCTAACTTGAATTTAGTTTTTCATTGGTTTATGTGTTGGTATGTGTGAGTGTGTGTGTGTGTGTGTGATTTTTGTTTGTAAACTGCTATTTTACAATTAAACTTGGTCCCTTTCCACAGAGTTTTTGGGTTTTTGTTTCTGTTGTATTTTTATGCTGTTTTCTTCATTTTTTTTTTCTGTTTGTGTGTCCAGTCTGTCTGAGCGTTTAGGAAGCCAACACTTCTCACTTTGTTCACAACACAAAAGATGAACCTTGTTTCCGTGATCATTCGCTGTAGAAGTTCAATAGAATAAAACAAAAGAAGAAGAAGAAGAAGCCGTTGCAATGGCCGGGATATAACAGTCTGTGTGGGTCGCATAGTGAGCTTGTGTGCTTGTGTTTGTGAGGGTGGCTTTGGTGGAGGTGGTGGTAGTTTTCTCTCTTTTTTTTTACTCTGATTTATAATTAGGCCTTTGAAACAAATCTCCTGAAAATGTGGACCTTTTCACTGGAAGAGATTCCTTGAGGTTTAAACGATGTAACATAAGAGTATGAGTTTAGGTAGAATCCCGATTTCACTAGGGAGATGGATCGCCATGAACATTTTTATTCATTTGTTTTTAAATTGTTCCTAGGTTTGCTAGCTATTTAGAATCTCATTTGTTGAATTTTACAAATTTTACTTCTATCCGTTTTTATTATACCCTCCGTGATAAGTTGTTACAGATGTTGCAAAAACAAAAGTGCAGCAAAATTGAAACGTATTGAATCGTGAATTTTGTAGCTCTTTAAAAATGAAATCTGTCAAATATCAATACAGCACATAATTAGAAATGTAAGCATTTTAAATGTATTTTTGCGAAAATTTCAACTTGTTTCTGGTAGAACTTGATTGTTTTAGAGAATGATTTTGATTGCAATCCGATCTTTGCTCAAACAAAAGAAGTCAAACTATCTTACAAGCTGGCCAGTAACTCAGACATTGAATCATTAATAGTATCCCGATGTGCAGATTTGACTATGCGTTATATGCAGCGAAGGATTTATCACAAAATATCGTTTTCCACTAGTGAACTTTTCTCTTTTATATACGTGAGACGCGGTGAAACACGATGAAGTCAATCTCTACAGAATTTTCAAATAATCATCAATGAGTTGACGATATTTTCTTTTTATTTTTTGCCTTGGCTCGTTGACATTCAGCTATAAAAAAATATTGATCAGCAGACGAGTTTTAAGGGATCATTCAATTTTTGACCTTGGCCCTTGTTTTCTTTAGAAAAGAATCGAAAATCTTCCCGAAAACATTAAAAACGATGTATGTCTTATATTTTCCAATATTTTTCGCAAGAGAAGCAATAGGTTTGATAACTTTCAGCTATCATCTATTGAAATTCTTTTTCGAAATATGATAACTTTATCGGCAATAATAATTTCAAGTATTTCTTTAAAAAGAATTTATTTAAAGCAAAACTATGATATTGGGCCAATATGGATTTTAAAACAGTCAGTGAATGTTTATGTTATAAGAATGAGCTGGATGGACATTATGTCCACATCAACATTGGCCCATTTTTTTTTTTATTTGCCTCTTACTCTGTAGGAGACTTCCTTAATACCAAAGAAGCCTTTTTCCGTCAGTGGTTTATAAGTTTCCATATAAAATTGACAGCTGTCCATACAAAAATGGTATCTAAACATTTTAGAACTCTCTTGCGAAAGGAATTTAAAAAAAAAAATAAAAAATATAAAAAAATTCACAAATGCCGTGATTTTTCAAAAATACACAAATGTTCGAAATTTGCGATATGGGTATCTAACGAATTGAAATTTCGTATGCTTTTTCAATTTATTTGAGTTTTTTTTTTGGAAAATATTAAAATTTTAACAAATTGCCATTTTTTTTCTAAAAAACAAAAAAAAAATGCAAAATGGGTATCAAACGACGAAAAATTTTGTACGATATGAAGCATACACAATTTGAATGTATGTATGAAGAATGCAAAATTTCACTTCGTTTGATACCCATATCGCATATTTTAAAAATTTGAGTAGTTTAGTAGTATTTTAGAAAAATCACGGTATTTTGTGAGTTTTTTTATGTTCAAAAAAAAATTCTATTGATGTGAAAAGCATAAAATATTTTATATCGTTTGAAACCCATATTGCAAATTATGAAAATTTTAGTACTTTCGAAAAGATACGGTATTTTGTGAACAATTTTTATATTTTCCAAAAAAAACTCTATCAATATGAAAAGCATACAAAATTTGTTATCGTTTCATATTTTGAAAATTTGAGTACTTTCGAAAAAAATATGGCTATTTGTAAAAAAAATTGTATTTTTCAAAAATACTTTAATAAAGTAAAAGAAACATACAAAATTTCGCTTCGTTTGATACCCATATTGCATATTTTAAAAAAATGAGTAGTTTAGTAGTATTTTCGAAAAATCACGCTATTTTGTGATTTTTTTTTATATTTTCAAAAAAATCTATTGATGTGAAAAAGCAAAAAAAATTTACATCGTTTGATACCAATATTGCAAATTATAAAAATTTTAATGCTTTCGAAAAGATACGTTATTTTGTGAACAATTTTTATATTTTCAAAAAAAAAAACTCTATTAATGTGAAAAAGCATACAAAATTTCGCATCGTTTGTTGCCCAAATTGCATATTTTAAAAATTTAAGTATTTTCGAAAAATATATGGTAATATGTGAAAATTTTTAGTATTTTATAAAAATACTTTAATAAAGTAAAAGAAACATACAAAATTTCACATCAAATTATAAAAATTTGTGCATTTTCGAAAAATACGGTATTTTGTGAACAATTTTGAGTAGCTACATATTCATACTTTGAAACTTACTACATTTTCAAAAAAATATTCTTAGTGTAAGCATTGAAAATTTAACATGAATTAATCGATATTAGAAAGATTATAAAAATGAGTTATTGTCCATTATCGGCGATAAGATTATCGCCGATAGAATTATCGAAATAACTATAACGATAACGATAGATTATCGTTATCGTCAGACGATAATATTATCGACGATAATTTTATCGAACATTTGGGTAATTCTCTACCAACTCACACGAAATCGGGAAAAGTTGCCCCGACCCCTCTTCGATTTGCGTGAAACTTTGTCCTAAGGGGTAACTTTTGTCCCTGATCACGAATCCGAGGTCCGTTTTTTGATATCTCGTGACGGAGGGGCGGTACGACCCCTTCCATTTTTGAACATGCGAAAAAAGAGGTGTTTTTCAATAATTTGCAGCCTGAAACGGTGATGAGATAGAAATTTGGTGTCAAAGGGACTTTTATGTAAAATTAGACGCCCGATTTGATGGCGTACTCAGAATTCCGAAAAAACGTATTTTTCATCGAAAAAAACACTAAAAAAGTTTTAAAAATTCTCCCATTTTCCGTTACTCGACTGTAAAAAATTTTGGAACATGTCATTTTATGGGAAATTTAATGTACTTTTCGAATCTACATTGTCCCAGAAGGGTCATTTTTTCATTTAGAACAAAATTTTTCATTTTAAAATTTCGTGTTTTTTCTAACTTTGCAGGGTTATTTTTTAGAGTGTAACAATGTTCTACAAAGTTGTAGAGCAGACAATTACAAAAAATTTGATATATAGACATAAGGGGTTTGCTTATAAACATCACAAGTTATCGCGATTTTACGAAAAAAAGTTTTGAAAAAGTTACTTTTTGCGTTTCTCTTTATTTCGTCGTCCGTGTCTTTCGCGGGTGACCATGAACGGCCATGATCGATGACGACCAACTTTTTCAAAACTTTTTTTCGTAAAATCGCGATAACTCGTGATGTTTATAAGCAAACCCCTTATGTCTATATATCAAAATTTTTGTAATTGTCTGCTCTACAACTTTGTAGAACATTGTTACACTCTAAAAAATAACCCTGCAAAGTTAGAAAAAACACGAAATTTTAAAATGAAAAATTTTGTTCTAAATGAAAAAATGACCCTTCTGGGACAATGTAGATTCGAAAAGTACATTAAATTTTCCATAAAATGACATGTTCCAAAATTTTTTACAGTCGAGTAACGGAAAATGGGAGAATTTTTAAAACTTTTTTAGTGTTTTTTTCGATGAAAAATACGTTTTTTCGGAATTCTGAGTACGCCATCAAATCGGGCGTCTAATTTTACATAAAAGTCCCTTTGACACCAAATTTCTATCTCATCACCGTTTCAGGCTGCAAATTATTGAAAAACACCTCTTTTTTCGCATGCTCAAAAATGAAAGAGGTCGTACCGCCCCTCCGTCACGAGATATCAAAAAACGGACCTCGGATTCGTGATCAGGGACAAAAGTTACCCCTTAGGACAAAGTTTCACGCAAATCGAAGAGGGGTCGGGGCAACTGCTGTGTGAGTTGGCGGAGAATTACCCATTTGAAAAACAAATAATATTGTATCTTAAGGTCTTTTCCAAGGATAGTCTTGTATTAAAAATGCTGATTATTTTTTTATCGGAAGGCTCATATATTTTCTGTTTTCTTTTTCTGTTGGAAAACATACTACAAAACTTTCGCCAAAATCGAACTTTTTCAGTGGATTAACCTCGAAAAGCTATACAAATTTCGGTATAGAAGGTTCTTTATGATTTCAAATCCGAATTTACTACTGAAACTTGCTTTTTTATTTTTTTTCTTAGTTGTCCAAAAATAATGATTTTTTTTATTTTAATTGACAACACTGCCAAATATTATCCGCTCCAGCCGGGTATATTTTTTTTCAAACGGCAGTCAGAATAAAGATTATTCGTGCTTGTTGCAAGATTTTAGCAGATTTTGACAGATTTTTGATTTTCTGCCAATTTTAAACTGCTTTTTTTATTTAATTTTCTGCCCATTTTGAACTATTTATTTTATTTAAATAAACGAGTTTAATTAAAAATCCAAATATCAGTAAATATTATGATTTGAATTCAACAATCTTTTGAATAAATTCATATCCCACCTCCTTTGCCCCAAATAAATTGTATGATTTCGTCTGCCAGATTTTTTTTTATCGGTTGTTTTTATTGAAATTCTAAATTTTATAAAAAAATATTTATTGCTCAAGAAAACAACAGAGAAAAAAACATCGTTTACTCTTTGATGTTCTTTTGAGATTTTGATGGAGATTTTCTTCATATTGTTGACAAATTAAATGGTGGTATAATGCAAGCGCTGACTTGTAAAAGTTTTAAGATAATCGCATTTTCGTTTATTACTAGATTGCTGAACATTTCGCAAACAAAAATGAATTAAAATTTTGTTAAATCAAGGAGACTTTAAACGTGATAAGGTTGATATAGATTATTAACGGCTCTCTTTCGCTAATCAAATCAACTAGTTTAGCTTATTTCTTCGTTTTTTCTTTCGTTTTGTGTGTGTGAGTGTGGGCTGTGTGTGTGTGTTCCTTTATTAGTTCATAACAATCAACTTGAATTTCGAGTAAAGGGATTAAGGAGTAATTCAACTTTCGTGCGCGCATCCAACGGACACACAACGGTTCCGTTCTGTCTTCCACGCGAGTACTTAATAGTTACTTAAAGGTTTGCTTGTTTTTTTTTTGGGTTTCGTAAAGAATAAAATTGATTAGTACTTGACCATAATCCTAGTTATCAAAAATTTAAAAAGTGTGTTTTTGTTTGTGTTCATTTTGTGGCATATTTTCGACGAATGGAATGAGGAAAAAACGATTTGCAACGACCGATGAAAGATTATTTGTCATGTTTTTTGTTTTGATAATAATTTTGTTTTATTTTGCCAATGGAAAAACTTTTAAAAACTGGCAAGTTTCGGTTTAGATTTGTGGTACTATATGTATATGTTTTTACAGTGAAATATTCACATTTGGCCCCGAGCCTCCCCCAGTTTTCGCGGTTGGGGTTAGCGCAGGCTTTGTCGTTCAATTGTTGAGCGAATGCTTTCCGTGTAGTGGTGATTTCGGTGGCACTGTGCTCGTAACAAAGTGTGTTTTTGTTTGTGTGATAAAATATACTATCGAATGTAACAGTAAATTAAACTCATGAAGCAGCCGCACCAGCGCCACCAAAATATTCTCAACAGTTATTTTTTTTCACGTTTAGTTGTTTTGGTTTTTACTTTTTTTCAGTTTTTATATCTGCTAGTAAAAAATCTACTTCGTTCGATAATAACGAATCTTTCTCTTCTCATTGTTGTTCCGTATTACGAGATTTTTTAATTAGTCGCTATAATTCATACCTTTATACACACGGGTTAGCTTCGTAACACTCTGCTATAAGAAACATTTATGAAATGATTCGACTATCATACAGAGCACGATTTTAGTATCAGATTCATTGACGGTCTGCTTCTCCAGACTTTAGTACCCGAATTAGTAGTGACGCTCGATATTTCAAACAACATGTTATTTTCTTTCTTTTCTTCTGTAATGCTAGTTTTGTATCAAATCAACTCACTATCTGTGAACTACGTAGTCATTTTTTTTTGTTGTAGTTGTTGTTGGTTTTGTCCGACTTCTATCAAAAACTGCAGCTCTCTGCAGCGCAAAAGGGGTTTCTCGCTTGCTCCACCCCCATTCTCTTAGTGGTTCCGTAGAATAGCTGCCTTTGTCAAAGATGACCCGTAATGCTGTTTTCGCTCTGTTTACTCTTCCGGTAGTTCCTCTCGCTGACAGTCGTTGCCTTCTTCTTGCGTTCGAACGTTCCAAGGGGCTTCCAACATCTTCTGAACTTACATAAATTAATTAAAAAAATAAAACATTTAATGAAATTAAAAACCTTAAGCAAAATCATTAGAATCATACAACACTTAAAAAATTTAATAGATTTTTTTAAAAGCTAAAGAAAATAAATGACACTTAGACAAATTTAATAACATTAATAAAACATAAAAGACGACTTGGACTTAGTTGCTTACCAACAAATCTAAAGTATTTTTTAAAGGTCTAGTGAGCTAAAGGATTCCCTATGTTTATAGGACCCTTTCAAATAAAGATTTAGAAATGATTCCCAGAGCAAAAACAATCTGGCAAATCCTGCATCGATCTTCCTAGATGAAGCCAACCGTTTCACTCTCGCAGTTCAATAGCATTTGCCAGAAAGAGATAGCGATGACGACTTTGAAAAATCAAAGAAATTTTGAAAATTATCGAAGATGTTTAGAAAAAAAAAACATTTCAAAGAAATTCAAAGAAATTCAAATAAATTCAAAGAAATTCAAAGAAGTTCGAAAAAATTCAAAGAAATTCAAAGAAATTCAAAAAAATTTAAAGAAATTCAAAGAAATTCAAAAAAATTCAAAGAAATTCAAAGAAATTCAAAGAAATTTAAAGAAATTCAAAGAAATTCAAAAAAATTCAAAGAAATTCAAAGAAATTCAAAGAAATTTAAAGAAATTCAAAGAAATTCAAAAAAATTCAAAGAAATTCAAAGAAATTCAAAGAAATTCAAAGAAATTTAAAGAAATTCAAAGAAATTCAAAAAAATTCAAAGAAATTCAAAGAAATTCAAAGAAATTCAAAGAAATTCAAAGAAATTCAAAGAAATTCAAAGAAATTCAAAGAAATTCAAAGAAATTCAAAGAAATTCAAAGAAATTCAAAGAAATTCAAAGAAATTCAAAGAAATTCAAAGAAATTCAAAGAAATTCAAAGAAATTCAAAGAAATTCAAAGAAATTCAAAGAAATTCAAAGCAATTCAAAGAAATTCAAAGAAATTCAAAGAAATTCAAAGAAATTCAAAGAAATTCAAAGAAATTCAAAGAAATTCAAATAAATTCAAAGAAATTCAAAGAAATTCAAAGAAATTCAAAAAAATCAAAGAAATTCAAAGAAATTCAAAGAAATTCAAAGAAATTCAAAGAAATTCAAAGAAATTCAAAAAAATTCAAAGAAATTCAAAGAAATTCAAAGAAATTCAAAAAAAATCAAAGAAATTCAAAGAAATTCAAAGAAATTCAAAGAATTTCAAAGAAATTCAAAGAAATTCAAAGAAATTCAAAGAAATTCAAAGAAATTCAAAGAAATTCAAAGAAATTCAAAGAAATTCAAAGAAATTCAAAGAAATTCAAAGAAATTCAAAGAAATTCAAAGAAATTCAAAGAAATTCAAAGAAATTCAAAGAAATTCAAAGAAATTCAAAAAAAAAAAATCAAAGAAATTCAAAAAAAAACAAAACAGATTCAAAATTCGAAGAAATTCAAAGAAAATTGAAGAAATTCACAAAAATCAGAGATTTCCAAAACACAAAAAAAATAAAAGAAATTCAAACAGATTCAAAGAAATTCAATGAAATGAAAAAAAAAGCAGATCAAAATAATTTTAAAAAATTAAAAAAACATCTGAGAAATTAAAAAAATCATAAAATTTCATTGAAATCCAAAGATATTCCAAGTAATTCAAAAAGAATATAAAAAATCAAAGAAATTCAATTCAATTCATTCGAATTCAAGGAAATTCGCGAAATTCCAATGAAACTAAAAGAATTTATGAAAAAAATTTAAACATTTTTAAAAGTAGTAAATCTATAATTTTAAAAGGAAATTCAGATAAATTCGAAGTGGAAACAAAAGCGTGGAAATTCAAAGAAATTAAAAAAAACAGTCAAATTCCAATAATTTTTAATAAATTTAGAAACATTAAAAAATATATAAAAAATCAAAGAAAATAAAAAATTAATACAACTATACCACGAAAAAGTAAAAATAAAGTTCATCTTATATTCCTGTACATAACCTGTACTTAATCATAGTAGTTTTAAATGACAAAAAAAAAATGTCAAATCAAAAAAGATAAAACTCAATTTTTTTGCCATACCAGTCCAAAAAAATCAATCGAAAAAACTTTTTTTAATGTTTAATTTGAAACGAATTTCCGCAATAAAAAATAGATATCAACATGTTCTAACGACAATTCAAAATTTCAAACTAAGACAAGTTTTTAAATTTAAATAGATTTTAAAAATTAATGAAATTTGCAATGTTAGTAAAGAGTGGCAGAGAGATGCTAAAAACAATATTTTTCCTAATGTTCGTAGATTCACTTTAGTTGTTTTGCAAATATAACTAAATCGTAAACGTGTTAAGGTTAGTAAATTGTTAATTGAAATGCTCAAGAATTTTAATACAGTTTTACGATCTGGCAACAAAATAAATGTCAATGCATTTGAATGAGCTCAACCAAATTGACCAGAATTATTTGAAGTAGCAGTTCAATGAAATAATAAGATAAATACAGGATTATGTTGGAACCCCCTTGATTGTTCGCATTCATAGGTCGAAACAAGCAAAACTCTGGACTGAACTTAGGCGTCTTCTGCAGGTTGTTATCACGCCCGCTCCTTCCTACTCTGTGTGTATGTCTAAATATTCGGAAGTAGTATTTGATTTGATGTTTGCTAGGTAGATGGTTCCTCCAATCGAAATAAATGAGTAAAATGGTGAGATCCAGAACCAAACCAATATCCGGAAATGGCCGTGTTGTGTAGTCTCCGGTGTCGTCCTCCCACGTGTGCTGTTTCAGCGCTGTTTTCAAGTCATGCATCGCACATACACCAGGGCAACTTTTTGAGGCAGCTCGCTTCCGTGTTATATGATACTCTCCCGGTTCCGTTCCAGGTCCTCGGTTTCGTTCTCCTGACTGATGCTGGACGCGGACGACGCGCCACAGATTTGCATCTCGATTTCCGCCAGCCGGTGCTCGACCTCCCACTGTTGCTGGGCCAGCTTGGCGTTCAGGCTGAAGTTCTCCGACTCGACGGTGTGCAGCCGTTCCCGCAGCCGCTTGATCTCGCCCTCGAGGGCCTCGTGGGATCCCAGCAGTGGCGTTGCCCCGGACGATTCGATGTGGGTCAACGAGTCGCACGGCGGTCCGAGCAGGTTGTTACTTTCGTTGGTCGTGAACCCGCTTACCGATGCGCAGATACTCCGTCGACCACTTGGCGCGCCTCCTCCCGCTCCTCCGCCTGGTCCACCACCGCCGGTCCGACTCGGCTGGGACTGGGGTCGCGATGTCTGGTGGGACGTCGCTCGACTTCTAGGCCGTTCCTCGCCGGAACTGTGTACGCTGGGGCTCACCGAACCGGGCGATTGGGGCTGCTGACTGCCGGCAAGCTCACCCCGATGGGATCGTGGACTGGTCATGCGGCTGTGGGTGAGGAGGGTGACAGAGAAAACGGACAGAGGAGACAGACAAGAAAGATCGAGGTTAGAAATGCTGGTCCGTTGGCAAGCCGGTGAATATCCACGGGAGGCGTAACGCTTGGTGCATCGGGCTTTTGCTACGAAATACAAAGAACACAGATTAGAAAAATGACAAGCAAAGTGCTGAAAATGATACCGAACATGGGTTGGAGCCTTGATGATTGGGTTTTTCAGTGGGTACGGATTTTGAAAAGTTCTCAAATAAAGTTCTGTTGTGGTTCCCCTTCTAATGCATACCCTTAGGGAATCTTACACCAAATATTAGCTAATTTGTTTGAAAACCAGCTTTTCTCAAGCGGTTAAAAGTTAATTTGGGAGTTACTATTGGAAATTTTGACTTTTGTTCAATGGCTCTGCAGGTCTGGAGAAAATAAGCAGCAACTTCTAGTAGTTATAGCCAGGAATGAGTGGAATTGTCTGGAAAACAATACTCACGAAGGAAGCATATCGATTCGTTGTACCTGCGTCGGGCTCAACGGCAATATCCGAGGTCATCGGAAAAGCATCAATTTTCTTTAGCGTGCTACAAAAGTTTGATGAACACCACGACGCTACATGTCAAATAGCTACCACGTCGTCGCCGTCGTGCTTACTTGTCGTACGTGCATTTTGGGCCAATTTGAGTTAAGAACGCCATTTTGTGTAGCTCACAATGTTTCACCTTTTGACCTTCAAAGATTCCCAAAATTCGATTTCAATTCTGAGATATTCCATAAAAACCGAAAAAACGTCGTGCTTTTTTGTCACTTTTCATATGAAAGAAGTTTCAATCTTGTCGTGCTATCTTGACACAGCCTGAAAATGTATGTATGTTAGTTCGACAACTGGCCAAAGGGATTTCAGGTCAGAACGCGTTTGACGCACGTATAAGCTAGACTACCGTAAACATTCATAATTATAAACCGGGACTTCGTCAACCAAATTCAACCAAACTTAGGGACAATGCATGCACCAAACAAAACGTGTTTGTTATTGTTTACATTGCGTGCTTTTTTTTTTGTTTATTCAGGGTCAAACATTGAAACGCTTTTTTCTTGGAACGTCGAAATGGCTGGTGCGACAAGATAGCACGACAGCGTCAACATGTCAAATAGTACTACGTGGATTAGCATTGGCTATAAAAAATATCTGTACTTGAGCATTATCAGGCTGTATTCTAATAGTAGTTTATGCAACAAGTTGCAAAAAGAGGATTTTTTCAGCACGAGTCGTACATTTATCCAACGAGGTTCACCGAGTTGGATAAATACGACGAGTGCTGAAAAAATCAAGTTTTGCAACGAGTTCCATACAACATTTTTTGCAATTTCGAAAAACACCCATTGAGTGAAATTTTAAGTCGAATAAATAAATATAAATCGTTTAAATCAAAAAATATTGAAAAGTGTTACTTTTCGAAACAAGTGCTGAACAGTTCAACTTTTCAGCACCCGTTTCAGTGCTGAAAAGTAGAACTTTTCAGCATTTATTTTGAAAAGTGTTGCTATTCGATTCTGTTATTTTTGGTACAGAAAAGTAGGCTATTTCGTCGTTCAAGAATGACAGGAAAAGTAAGTAGTTTCACGACGGAATTGCAAAAAAAATATTAAAATGATATTTGACGTGAGAGTTTCTATGGGCATGCCCTACAAGGAGAACCTACCCTTTCGAGTATATCCTACTACTTAAAAAAAACATGGCGATTGTGATTGTACTGCAATTTTATGTTAAATTGATGTGGTATTTTACACAAAACGCTATCAAATAGAAACATTCTGTTAAAAAACATTTTTTTTCGGAATACGTGCAACTTTCTTATTTTTATATTTGCATTCAGGACTAGCACTTATCCTAAATACTAAAGATTTCTATCAGCCATCGGTTTATAATTGATGAGGAAGGGTTGAAATACTTACTTTATTTGACATGGATTATTGCTTTTATAACATAAGAAGTTAAAATAAAATGTTAAATTAAGCCACATTCTCTTACTTAGAAATCAATTAATTTGATGAATAAACTTGAATTTTGAATAATTTTTGCAACCAATCGTTATGTTGTTTTAGAATTTATGCTTGTTTTTTTTGTGCTGATTCTAAGAAATCAAAGTAAGATGATCTGATAGAAATATTTGAAACAATAAAATAATTATTCCGAGCTCCAAAGCGTTACGCCAAAGATTGTGGATATTCACTTGTTCTGAAATCGAAAGACAACAATTATAAGTATAAAAACAAGCATTCTGACAAAGTATCTAAAAAATATGCACATTATCATAACATATCAATGGAAATGTCGGGATGAGGAACTGCGCATTTTTGTACGGAAAATAGTTGTAACTACGAAACAAAAACAGCCGGAAATGGGAACGAAGGGGAAACAACCAGAGCAAAGAACCAGAAAGGAATCGATAGTGGATGAATCAATCCGAGGGCACTTCCGGTGGCGAAGCCGGTGGTCCCCTCCTCCACCTGCTTCTCCTTACCTGCCCAAACCCGGCAACGGCACCGACGGATATGTGGACGGGACCATCGAGCTGGCGGTCGTTATCGCCGTCGTCGGGGAGATCCACATGTCCTCGATGGTGGTGCGGCCCCGGGTCTCCACGAGTCCTGGCGTCGACTGGCAGCGTCCCATGGCGACTTTGGGCGGTGTGCAACCCAAAAAAACACACACACACATACACACGCGCGCACACAAACGTGCATGCACACACATACACGAGGTGATGGTTGAGTAGGTAATCGCAAAAATAGCACATAGTTAACACAATAACGTTCTCTCTAAACAAAGGAAGGAGTGACAGGAGTGGGGAAATGGACCAGAAATAAGGATTGAAAGTTGGCGGGAAACGCAATGACATTAGAATGACGAAAAAAACTATCATCACGATGCCTCTGTGCGCTCTTATGCTAACTAGATAGAAAAACTAGCAAGCTTACTATAAGAGAGCACAGACGCAGCGATCATCTCAAGGAATATAATGACTTAATATGAAAATACAAGCAAAATGTGTCTAAAACATTCTGAACTTGCTGATTGAATAATTGAATTGAAAAATCGAGTAATTTTTGATGTCCTGGCAAATTTTTCAATAATAATGAATATCCATTAACAAGATTTTGGAATATTCATTTAAACTAAAAAAAAAGAATATCGGATGTCGGTTTGAATTGAACTTAAAGTACCATGCTTCTCCTTGGAAATGCGTTCCCAGTACATTTTGCTGGAGAAGCAGAGTGTTTCGATTAATATACCGTATTTTTCAAAATGGCAATTCTCAGAATCCTGTGATATGTTACGTAAAACAACCCAAAAATAATAGAACAATATTCTCAGTGATTTGCTCTTTGGTCCCGATACTTTCGAATCAGCAAATGACACATTCGGGCGTCGCGACGTAACGAAATTTTTCACTTTTTTCGAAATATGTCTCGCTCCTACAACTTTGTAGAACATTATTACACTCTAAAAAAACCCTGTAAAGTTAGAAAAAACACAAAAATTTTAAAATTAAAAATTTTGTTCTAAATGAAAAAAATGACCCTTCTGGATCAATGTAGATTCGAAAAGAACATTAAATTTAAGAGTTTTTAAAACTTTGTTGTGTTATTTTCGATGAAAAATACGTTTTTTTTTCGGAATTCTGAGTACGCCATCAAATCGGGCGAACAATTTTACATAAAAGTCCCTTTGACACCAAATTTCTATCTCATCACTGTTTCAGGCTGCAAATTATTGAAAAACACCTCTTTTTTCGCATGTTCAAAAATGGAAGGGGTCGTACCACCCCTCCGTCACGAGATATCAAAAAACGGATTCGTGATCAGGGACAAAAGTTACCCCTTAGGGCAAAGTTTTATGCAAATCGAAGAGGGGTCGGGGCAACTTTTCCCGATTTCGTGTGAGTTGGTAGAGAATTACCCATAACGTAATACTAATAGGAGGTGATTCTGGGTACTTGTTGCTATGTTCAATTAATGATTTTCCAAGGCACCAAGGAAATTAAACCAGACCGTAGAGGGCAGGATATAAACAAAGTACTACGCATTAGCGAAATGTAATATCTATAGCTAAACGAATCACAATTCCGAGTCATAGTGCAACTAATACATCGAAAATGCAGCACTGGAGAAAGAAAAAAGTTATAATTGGTGCAGCAGCCGCGGGGCTTGTCCTGGAGTCCTGAACAAATGGAATATTTAATGTTCCTGCAGTGGAAATTAATTCGGCTGGAAATCGACAAATCGACAAAATTCAGCACTCGTGAAGTGTGCTGTGCGCTTCGGGCTATAATTAATTCTGCCCAATCTGGATTATGCAATTTCGGAGATTTATTGGAACAAAACGCTGTGCCAGAGAGAGTGGACGGCATGAAGGAGAAAAACAGGCGAAATATTGCAGGTCTGTGTGGTTTACGCAATTTTGTGAATGGGTATTGATTTGCTCGATTTAGGCTCAATTTAATTAATTTACCGCGTCAGTGGAGCCAAACCAATGTGGGTAACAAATGTTGGCACATTTTAAAGGGTTTTTGTATAATTTGTTAAACAGAATTATTTAATCTCAATTTTACAGTGTTTGTAATAAAAAGTGTTGTAAAAAATCATTACCCTTATGTGGCAAAATTTTCGTCACAAATCAGGTCCATCGCAGGATTCAATGGAAGTAGAAAAAGAATGGAGCGGGTAGGAGGAGTGAGGGAGGATTGTATGGGGTTGGTGGGAAAGTGGGCGGCGAAGGGCTTTCTCATCCCGACATTACCTTTCTCTAGTGGGGCCTTCTTGTACTTCTCGAGCCGCTTGACCGCGATCGCCTCCAGCCGCACCCGGGCCGCCGGATACTCCTTCAGCACGTCCCACATGTCCTTCTTGCTCAGCACAAACAGGTCACTGTAGCCGACGGAACGGACACTCGCCGTCCTCCGGTTGCCTGTGATGGTGGTGGTGGTGGTGTGTTTTGTTTGTGTTGGTGTATCCCATTCGTTTGTGACGAAGAAGAGGAGGCAAAAAAATACAGACAGAAAAATTCGATTAATTCATTTCACCTGCAGAAGTGTGGGTGCGTGGGAGCGATTTCATTGTTTTTAGGACGAAAAATGTAAATGAAACGTACGAGGGGGGAAAATTAATGCGAAAGGTGTGGTTACACGACGACACATCAATTTCAGATCAAAAAGCTGAACGGGGGGCCACAAATACAGCAACCGAGAAAAACGTACCGAAACACAAATAAAATTGAGCAATTCTCCTCAAAAATGCACTCTTAATGCATTGTTAAAATTTAGAGATTTAAAGCTATGAATCTTTGTGCATCAGTTCCTTAACATGTTCCATCATCGCTTGTTGGTTCAAATCTGTATGGTCTATCATAGAGATTCTACTTTACCTGTTTTTAAATCCTTTCACTAATATGCATTACTTATCAACAAGACATACATGTAAATCGGCAAAAATTTCAGAGGTTAGTTTGAGCTTTTAACTTTTTTTTAAATCTTTTTCAGGGCATTGAAATATACATTTTCATCTATTAACAAAACAAATTTGAAGACGTTTTACTGATGGTAGCTATTTGAAGTTGGCATTTAAAAAAATGGGTGCTACGATATCTCAACACTGCTTTGACCAAATCGGCTAAAAATTTTGGTGAATCCTCGTTAAACCAATCCTGTGTGGATGACGAAGGTTTTCGATTTTCAAAAAGTTTATTTCAAAAAATGATATTTGTTTTTTATGTTTTTCAGCTAAAAAAATTTATATAAAATTACAAAATATCAAAATTGTGCTTCGTCATGCACACGAGATATGTCTTGCAAGTCTTCAACCCAAATTGCAGCCAAATTGGTCCATCCCATCTTGAGATATCATGACACCCGTAAATCAACTCGGTGTTCAGAGAAAAACGCTCACAAAGTATGACAGTTCGCTTTGCGCATGGCAAAATTTTGAGCTTAAATCGTCTCTTACTCAGTTAAACAAAATAAATATCTTCATGAAACTTTCAGGAGAGATATTATTTTAAGTGGATTTTTTTTGTTATATGATGCTATCAAATTTAACCGATATTTGAAAACTACTGTAAGTGAATAAAACTGTAATTTTGATGCAAATTTTTCCATATCACTCAGTTGAATCATTTACTTGCTGATAAATCCGCTCATTTATAATAACAAAAGTTTTGTTATTGATTTATTATAAAATATATCATGTCAAATATTAACTATGATTATGGCTAGTGATTTTTCGCGATTTCGCGGAAGCAGCGTAATACGTGAAATTTGCCGTGACATTTGATAAAACTGTGAAATTTGAAATTCGATTCATTCCATTGATAAATCGCTTCTCAGTACATTAAAGCTAAAACATCACAAGATTTTTCATAAGCATTTCGGATGCAGTTTCCAAATAAAAAAAATCATGTCAGATTTAGAACTATTTTTAAAGATATTGTTTGTTAGAATATTCTATGAAATGCAGATAATTGATTCTATATTTCCAGCAAAACTTTTTATTCCTCAAAATTGCAAGAAGATCAAAGAGCAATATTTACCACTACAATAAAGGTAAATGCTAAAATATTTAATTGTTATTTATTAAGCATTTCCTATGTAGGGTAGAGGACCCAGTTTTCGCCCTGCTCCAGTTTTCGCCCACCTACTGGATTTAATCTGTATTTAGCTAACTTATACAATTTTTTGGTTGAATTTATTATGCAGGTTTGCATATTCATTCATTTCTAGCTCTAATTGAAACATTCCTAGTGAATTACTATTGTTTATTAAGTTTTTATAAGCATTTAAAAAAAAGCCTTATTGCAGCCGCCATATTTTTGTCAATTCCGACTACAGTGGGTAATAATGTTAATGAGGGAAAACAACTCATTTCGTCCGAAAATAATGTATCTGAATAATTTATTGCTTCACTGCATATCTGAATTTCATGAAAATATAGTGATTTACCTGTTTCAAAAGTTTACAAAAGGTTATTTCAATAAAATAAAGTGGGCGATTATTGGGGTCATGAAAAAACATGAGATCCAATTTTCGTCCAGGGCGAAATCTAGTATTGTGTTTTCAGATTTTAGCTAGAACCAGTTTTCGTTTACCATAAAAACTTTTCTAATCGCAGCGAAATGTGCTTGAAAATATTTTTGGATCATTCCAGATTATTTTTAAAGGTTAATTATTTATTTTATTTTATTTCATTCATCAGGGTGTTTTGGTAAAAACATCAGTTCAAAAATTAACCTAAACTCAGATATGGGACACCTAGCTCAAACGTGGTAAGAGTTTACTGGTACATTGTAGAACAAATTAAGTAAAGGAGGGAAAAGTAGTTACACAACATCTTTAAAAATAGCACATGTGCTAAATATTTTTATTTAAGAGGTACTCGAAGTTTTCTATTGAGTCAATTCGGGAGCGAATGACCCATAGGGTTCAAGTTCCCCTAATAAAACCAACAACATGGAACTAATTGTAACTGTGTGCCCTTATCTTGGATGAATCGGGACACATGAGTTCTATTAGGAATTTTGTTTAAGTCATATTTTTTATGAGTGCGAACATGTTTTGGTTTTAGTTAGAACCTCAAAATTAGTGGGATATCTGTTAAAAAAACAACTAGGGTTTTTTGAATTTCAATTTAAAAATATTACAACAAAATTGTGCACATCAATGAAATTGAGCTTCGGGAACATATTGTAAATCAATAGGAGACCATATTTACTTAGTTTTGAGCCATAATTTTATTTGATTTCTTGATTTTTGTCGTGGGCGAAAACTGGTTCCAAGGGTGGGCGAAAATTGGATTTAGGGGGGCGAAAATAGGCACTTCAGAGCACTTTATTAAAACGCAAAATTTCAACAAAAATGAACTTGTAATTGATAAAAACCTTGTGGAAACTTAAAAGCAAATAGTTTGTCAAAGTTTTACAACAAATAGAACCGAAAACCATAAATTGTCATTGAATTCTTGTCAAATTTCTATGATTCCCACTATAAAGTGGGCGATTTCTGGGTCCTCTACCCTATTATACTTTTTTTTGCAGTTATCAAAATGAGTTTTGCATGAAATTTATTAAAATACTCGAACTTCTCTATTTCTGATTCTTCGAAAAACAAGCAATTTTTTATAACACTTATATTACTGCTTCTACTTTTGATGAATACGTTAACGTGCTTTATTTTGGAGATATTTTTGCATATAAAATTTATAAAATCTCAATAAAATTAAATTTTCTGAATCATAAAATTAACTGACGGAAATTCTCTAAAATTTCTCAAAATAAATCCAAAACATTTTCTCAACAAAAAAAAAATTCAAGGGATTTTATTTTGTATCTTAAACTACTGCTAACTTTAAAAAAACTTTCCTGTTCATATATATGCTGAAAGAACACATTTTTACGTTTATTTAGAGTACCGTGAAATCACCGTGAAATTCCAATGTTTAGTAATTGGCATGTCGCGAAATTTAAATTTTGCGAAAACTATTGCTCAAATACACAGTTTATTTTTTATTTATTTTTATTGGTCAAATTAATAGGAGTCCCCTTTTGGAAATGTTAGGATTTTCGTTGCCCTCCTTAATCTTACTCGAAATTTTGATTTTTTTTAAGTAAAGTTCCTTAAATTTACATTGTTTTGACTCACTAAAATAATCACTCAAAAAATGAGTGGATTAATATTTCGATCATAAAAAAGAAATGCTGTTTTGTCGTGAAAGTGCTGGTGACCATGGCTGATTCGAGATGTCGAACTAAAAACTCTTATCAGGGCGAAAAGCACAATTAAATGTTAGTCAGTGCCGCTTAAAATGATTATTTTATTGATTTTTTCATCAAAACACCTTCAGAGGGTCAACTAAAGGAATGGAGTCCAACCTTAGCCTTTCCCTTACCTTTAGTCATCTTTCCGAGTTGTGTTTTTAGCAGTATTTTAGATGTAGTAAATATAAAGTGTATGAAAGCTTGTATCCAAAATTCACGACGCAAATACAAACTTCAGTCATTAGGAACGGTATGGACAAAATTTCTGGAATATTTAAAACAAAAACTTAAATGTCAGTGAATTGTTGAAACCCAGAGATTTGCTCGATACAAGAGAACAGAAAAAAACCGCTAGGATAAACCAAACAAATAATCATGATGAAAAAGTCGTTCCAATTCGTTACCAAGAAGTAGAGAGAGTGAGAGAGAGAGAGACTAACCAGATTTAGAGACATATCAATAGAGACAGAGACAGAGAGAGATAAGTGAAATTTCTAAAGAGAGAACACGCTCATTATTGTCCTCGGAAAAAGGAGGAAAATAGATTCGGTGCCGAACGGATGCAGAAAAATCTTCTATGCGAGTCTGAGTGGATGTATGTTTGTGGCAAACTAAAAATCGTGATGGAAATATAAGCGAAAGGTTGAAACCAATATTTGAAAACGGAACGAAATCGAAAGATAGGGAAAATATGAAATGTCACGAGACGAACGTAATCAGAGGAGAGGAATCTCTCGCTGACTAATGATGCATATTTTGCATTTGAAAACAGAACAAATTGAAGTAGTCAGAGGGGTGAGCTTGCTGGAATGTTGAATTTAGATCGATGCGATATCTCTAGAAAGGCATCAAATGATTTGATTTTCAAATTAACTCTTCGTTCTTGCTTTCAAACTTGTTAACCAAACCTTTTTTTTTTTTTTTTTTTTTTTTTTTTTTTTTTTTTTTTTTTTTTTTTTTTTTTTTTGAATTAAATATACTTTATTGAATCTTTCTTATAATAATTACATTTGGTTTACATAATAAGTGGTCAGCTGTGGCTCTTCAGCTTTAATTTGCTTTTCGTGATTTAAACACTGTTCATTTCCATAACTTTAAAAATATATGATTTATCATTTTTGTAACACTAGGTACAATGAGGAAAAAAAATTTAAGAAAACATAACCTAACCTAAAACTAACTTAAACTTACAATAAACTAAACCAATCCTTGAATCAAGGGGTATTCAGAAATAGCACATTTTTCCCTGAATTTCAAACATTTTTCTTGAATCTTCTGATCCAACATTTTTACTTCTGCTAATTCATGAACCTCACTTGATCTTGTCCAGCCAGGAACATTCAAAACCATTTTGAGTACCTTGTTTTGGACACGCTGGAGCTTCAATTTATGAGTTCTAGCGCAACACTCCCAAACAGGTACTGCATACTCAATAACGGGGTAAATTATTTGTTTGTAAACTGCTAGCTTATTTTTCAAAGAAAGCTTTGATTTTCTGTTAATTAAAGGGTACAAGCACCTGATGAGAATGCTGCACTTGTTCAATATTTTGTCTACATGCTGCCGAAACAAAAGTTTCGAGTCAAGTATGAGACCTAAGTAGACAACTTCCTTTGACCAGGGTATCGAAACATCATTCATTTTTATCAAAACATCATCCTTTGGGACATATCTGGCCGATTTGGAAAGAGGAAAAATGATGGTTTGAGTTTTTGCTGCATTTATACGAATTTTCCAGTCGCCAAAGTATTCGGAAAGAACGTCAAGACCCTTCTGAAGACGGCCAACTAAATATCTGGTTATTTTACCCTTATAAATAACGGCAGTGTCATCAGCAAAAAGTGACAACACACCATTACCAGGAAGAGTAGGCAAATCAGATGTAAAAATATTGTACAGAAGTGGGCCAAGAATACTTCCTTGGGGAACCCCAGCATCAATGTTGAATAATCCAGAAGCAATCCCATTCAGAAAAACCCTGAACGATCTCTCCGAAAGATAGTGCTGGATAATTTTGATAAGATACATTGGAAAACCGTACAAATACAGTTTATGTATCAAACCATCATGCCAAACATTGTCAAAAGCCTTCTCAACATCCAACAAAGCCATAGCAGTTGATTTAGACTCAAGCTTGTTCTGCTTGATGATTTTGGTTACTCTCGTAAGCTGATGAGCAGTATTATGTCCCTTACGGAAGCCAAACTGCTCATTCAAAATTATATTATTATCGTTGGTAAAATCCAAAAGCCTTGAATAGATGACCTTCTCAAAGAGTTTGGACAGACTACTCAAAAGACTAATGGGACGATAACTTGTTGGCGATGTTGGATCTTTTTGAGGCTTCAAAATTGGTATGACTTTGCCCAGTTTCCAATTGGTGGGGAAGTAACCAAGTTGCAAACATTTATTGAAAATATTGGCTAGATGTTGAAAGAACTGATCACTCTGTTTTTTCAACACTAGATTAAAAATGTTATCAAAGCCAGGAGCTTTCATATTTTTCATTTGTTTTACTGCAACTTTGACTTCCTCACCAGAAACATGGGAATCTGCAGGAAATTCAAAGGTAGAGTTATTAATTGTTGAAATACTATTGGCAACTGATGTTTCTTTACGGCTGGTCATGGAAGCGCCAAGATTATGAGAACTAACAAAATGAAGCCCAAGTGCATTTGCCTTTTCCTCGGATGTAATCAAGGGAGAATCCTCAACAATAAGAGGAGGAATAGGCTTTGGTTTGTTTTTAAGAACTTTAGAAAGTTTCCAAAATGGTTTTGAATAATTCCCAAGCTGGCTTACATGTTTTGAAAATTCTTGATTTCTGATATTGTCAAGTCGGTCTTGTATGATTTTGTTCAAATTGTTCACTGAAATCTTTTTGTCATAGTCCCCAGTCCGTTGATATTGTCTCCTATAAACATTCCTTAGTCTTATCAAGTGTTTAGTATCTACGTCAATATCAGTTACCTTAAAATTAACAGGAACCTCCCGAACGTTGGCAGCCTCTGCTTGGTTGATAGCCTGCTGGATCACCTCCAGCGAACGATCAATATCGGCAGAAGTTTCCGGGTGTTGATCATAGTCGATGTTGCTGTCTACCACATGCTGAAACTGCTGCCAGTCAACGTTGTGGTAATCTTTCCGGGTTGGTTGCCGCTGCGGAGTAACGGATGCTCCAACCTCCACAACCACCGGATAGTGATCAGAACTCAACTCTTCAAACACCTCAGGATGAGCCACGTTCTCAGCCATATTGGTAATGAAGAAGTCGATGATTGAGTGATTCCCAGACCGAGCCACCCTCGTTGGACGATCTGGACTCACAACGTTGTAGTATCCGTTTTGCAGATCGTTGTGCAGAATCACTCCGTTCCGATTCCTCCTGCTGTTGCCCCAAACTTCATGCTTCGCGTTGAGGTCACCAGCGATGATGTACTTTGCGCTCCGCCGTGTCAGCTTCTGGATATCGCTCTTCAGTTTTGCTGCTGAACCATCTCTGGAATTCACCTGACGTGGGCAGTATGCAGCAATGAAGAGTACTGGGCCAACCGAAGTGGGAATTTCCACCCCAACGGCCTCGATGATGTCCAGCTTGAAGTGTGGCAGCCGGCGTGGCTTGAGATCACGATGAACAGCGACAAGCACACCTCCTCCTCCAGAGGTGGTCCTGTCGAGCTGCGTCGCGATCTTGTAGTTTTGCAGATAAACTTTTTCACCGGGCTTCAGATGAGTTTCCGTGATGGCAGCTACGTCGATCTCCTTCTCGCGAAGAAAATCCACCAGCTCTAAGTTCTTCCTCCTAATGGAGCAAGCGTTCCAATTCAGCAGCTTGAGGGACCTACGATCCATACTGGATGACGAACGAGGTCAGCACTTCAATCTGCTGGGTCTTGGTTTTGCATCCACGCAGTGCAGCGGACATCTGTTTGAAAATATTGAGGAGTTCGGTTGAGGTGTAAAAATCATTACCATTTTCCTCAACTGCTGGTTCTTGGGTTGGTCTTGGCTCCTGGCTGAAGCCCGGTGGTGACGGTCTCGGCTCCTGGCTGGAACCCGGCCGCGGTTGATTCATCTCAGCTCTCTTCCTGGGATCCAACGGCAACGGTGCCAAGTTCGGGACCTGGCGTCGCGGTTGAAGAGGTGGAAAGTTTTGCTCCACCAGGGCTGGAGGAGTTCTACGACGCTGAGGCTGATTCTTCGTCGATGCTTGCTGCCGAATTTTCACGAACTCAGCTCTCTTGGGGCACTTTCGGTCGGTTGACGAGTGCTCACCGTTGCAGTTGAGGCACTTAACCAGCGAATCTTGGATGCACTGGGATGTGATGTGCGCATCGGTACCACATTTAGCGCAACGACGCTTTAGGTGGCAATTCTTACCTCCGTGCCCGAAGCCCAGGCAGTTGAAGCATTGTGTGACGTCACGATGCACTGGTCGGTATCGCTCCCACGACACGATTATGTTGAAAACCGCTCGAATTGCCTTCAGCTCAGGAAGCGTTGTCGATCCCTTAGCCAAATGCAGCAGGTAGAGCTGGTCACGGTACTTGATGTCTTTGTTGCGTCGGCTCATTTTGTGCACGGCCAACACATCCAGTTTCAAAACTTTTAGCTCGGCAGCTAATTCCTCCACTGGCATGTCGTACAGACCTCTGACGACGATTTTGTACGGCTTATCCATGGCGACATCATGGGTAAAGTACTCCGCCTCGTTTTCGGTCAAGTATTCCTTGACCAGTTGATAGTGCTGCCTGGATTGCACCAGCACCTTAAATCCGTCCTGACACAGACGAATGTTGCTTTGGACTTTCCCAGACTTGATGAGTTCAACCAGCCCCGCTCGAAAGTCGATCGTTGCTGCTGATTGCCGCACATAAAAAGGAGGCAGTTTCTCCTTTCGCTGTTTCACTTCATTCTCCTTTGCTTCCGCTACCTGGTCCTGGTCAGGCAGTCCAGCGAACTTGTTGTTCTTCAAAAGCTGCTCCTCGTGCGACGAAGAGTTCTCCTCCTCCTCATCCATCGGTACAGTACCGTCGCTCTTTTTCGTCTTTTTGCTGTTCGATGTCACTTCCAAAAGCACCTTCCTCTTGGAAATCCCCGGTTTTTGGCCATCAGTTGAGGCCTCAACCTTCCTTTTGGAAATTCCCACTTTTTTGCCTGCTTGAGCCGCAGGTAGGGCGATATTGCCGGCATTTTGCGCCGGGACGCGACGAGTCATGTTGAATCAGACAACCTTCTCCAACGAATGCTCGGATAACAATCTTAACCAAACCTTTTTTTTTCATTTCAAAGAAAAAATGAAGTTTAAATAGTTTTACAATTAAATGACATCTTATATGATTTTTTAAGCTGTTGTTGCTATCAGAATAAGAATTAAACATAAATGAAATATTGGCAGACATTTACGTCATTCTAAGTTTCCAGTTTTTCCTGTCAACTTACACAAAGGTATTCAGATGAGCAGACAGGTAGGTTGGCACCAAAAAGAGTCCACTGAATCTGAATAACCAAGTCCTGGCTGCTGCTGCTACTAACAGGTGTACCCCGAAATGTCCTACGGCACCAAATGGAAAATGGAATTTTGTCCAGTTCCCAGCTCAGAAAAGGACCAATCTAGACCACCACCATTGTTGCTGTTGTTGTTTTGCTGCGTACCCCCTTGGAAATGGACTTTCACAAAACGCCAACAACACCGAACCGCCCGAAACAGGCGCAGGCCCAGAACCAGGTGCTACCACCCCGGAACAGCAGCAGTCATTTACAGCATCAGCCGTGGTGCCCGAGAGTTACAAATTGAGCATGTAATGAACAGCTGCTGCTGGTGGAAGCTGGCCCTAGGCTACCCACTTTTTGCCACCGCTGACTGGCCAAAACCGGACACAGAGACACATTCTTGGCTGGGGTTTGTTGTGGTGATGGCACACCTGTGAGGGGCCTGTCCCGTCCGTAAAACCCGGAAAGAGGACACGGAACGATTCACCTGAAATTAAGTTGAATATTTTATCATCCCCTTAAAGTGGAAGAGAACGACCTTAATTTATCGTAACTCATTTTGCGATACTCTTTCAAGGAGGATTATACGGGACTGTAAGGCAGGGGTGCTCAACCGTACGATTTGATTGTGTTTTTTATTCTATTGGTCATTGAAAGAGACCTTTGATTTGTCAAATCTGTGCCATGACAGTATCAATTTAACCTTAACCGGATTTGTTCATATTTGGGATACTCCTTGACTTATAACTAAGAACAAAATGAAAATGCACTTTCCCAGCGTTTAAAACTTAATTACATCTCGTCGTAGTCAAAAGTCACAAGTGCAGATCAGCAAAATTCTATTTCAATCCTGAGATATTCAACAAAAACCGCAAAAAAAGTTCAATGTTGTCACTATTTATATGTTCCGAACAGATCGTGCTATCTTTAGATAACTCTGCAGGTACGAAAATTTGCCATAGGATATTTAAAGGAAATCTAGAGGAACATTTATTTTTTTTCGATTATTTAGGATTTTTCTTCACAAAAGTCGATGAAATTCGATGGACCATATTCATCAAATTTCATATAAATATACCTTAAGAAACTTTAAATTACATATTTAACCAATATTTGACCTCCAATAAAAAATATTTTCATCTTTCTTTGAACAATCTCCAACATTCAAGCTGGGAACCCCAATACGACCAAATAAAAATCTTTTCTTAGTAAATACAATTTGTCCTGAAAATTCAACCGCAACTTTTTATTGAAGGTCAAATAATTTAATATTGGTCAAATAAGTAATTTTGAGTTTTTTAAGGCATATTTATATGAAATTTGATGAATATGTACATGAAACCATCTATATTCATCGACTTCTCTGAGAAAAAATCCAATAAAATCGACAAAAAATCTCAAACTGCTCTATTTCCCGACGAAATAGATCGATGGACCCCGCCTAATGTCGAGAAAGAGCCCTTCTTCCATGGTGCTAAGCCAATTATCAGACTTGCCGAATTTTTTATCCTAAGTTTGTTTTATTAAACACACAGTGTTTCCCATCAAATTTCTATCAAAATTAATCCTGGATCAACATTTCGTCGCTAGTGTGCTATATTGTGACACGTCCTATATTTTTGCAGTAGCTGTGTAACAAGATAGCACAAAAGCGTAGATTGGTAAAATTTTCTGATCCCTTCGAAAAATTATTTTGGAAGTTTTAAATTCAATACTAACATTTCAACATTTTCACTTTTGAAACTATTTCAAGTTTTTTTTTGTCGAGGAAAATTTTGTAAATATTGCATTAAAAACATCAATAATCCAACAATTTTTCTGTTTTCTTTTGTACCTCAGAAACCAGAAGTCTCAAACAATTTTATTGGAAATTTTCTGAACTTTTAGAAAGAAAAATATTTTATGAATTTACTGTCATTACAACTATTTTAAAAAAATGAAAAACAGATTTTTTATAGCTAAAATCCGATTTGAAGTGGTCTTAAAAATTACGTACTTTATAAACATTTCTGAAAAGCACTTTTCAAAGGAAGTTTCATATTACGTTAACAACTGTACAAACAAAAAGAATTAGGAACATTTTCATTTTTGCCAGGAAACACATTTTTTCAAAAAAAATCATAACACGGTGTAACAATTTTGGTGTGCAACTCTATGGCTCAAAAGTTGCAGGGTTTTGTCCCCAAAAACATAAAAAATCGAAAATTAACAGTTTTGATTTTGAATGATTTGAGTGAAATTTGAAAATCAGGGAATTTGTTTTTGGTTGTACCTATTTTTTTGAAAATTCTCATCAATACGTACTACTTTGCCAAAGACACCAAACCTTTAGAAAAAAAAATTACGTAGCTATTTTATATGGATAATGTGGATAATTAAAAAAAATAAGTATTTTAAAAATATTTTAAAAATACTCTCGTCAAGATGTAGTTTTTAAAATTATTTTAAATAACTGGTTAAAAAAAATCTTGATCTTAACAGCTGTCCGTCGATTCAAAAAGAACAAGAACTCCTTTAATTTGGGTAAAATTACCGAATCTGAAAACAATCCAATCAAAACATTCCACAATTATCGTACCAACAACAACTGGAATCTACATTTCTCCCAGCATTTTTTTCGTATGGAATTCTTGTTTTAAAAACAATGAAATTTTATTGCAATACTAGCAAATCAACGCAGTCATGCTATCTTGACGCACGTCGCTTTTTGTCGTTCTGAGAAAAACGAGTTTTTATGTCGAATAAACAAAAACGAGAGCACGCAATGTAAACAATAACAAACACATTTTGTTTGGTTGATCATTCTGTGCATTGTCCCGAAGTTTGGTCGAATTTGGTTGTCGGAGTCCCCTGAGTTAAAATTAAAAATGTTTACAGAAGTCGGGTGTGTCAGTTGTCGCATTTACAACAAATTTCGGAGTGTGTCAAGATAGCACGACAAGATTGAAACTTATTTTATATGAAATGGAATTTTGGGGATCTGTAAAGGTCAAAGGGTAAGGCAATGAAAGCAACACAAAATGCCGTTCTTAACTCAAATTTGCCCACAATGAACGTGCGACACGATTGCATGACAACGTCATTCGAGTACCTTCTTCGCCACAACGTTAAATAAACATTGCACAAAAACACTAAGACTCCTCGGTCCAAAGCGAGAAGAGTCGAGCGGGAGAGAGAGTTTGCAAATCGGAAAACCACGTGCAAAATGGACTTTGAACTTTGGTTGTGGTTTTCCGGGCTACACCCCCTTAATTTTGAAATTGTCTGACTAATAATTTGGTGCAACGCAAAGTTTCGGGGTAGGGGATGTTGCTCTGTCTGAGTCTTTGGGTTGAAAGTTTCTCACCAACACCGACAGTGGGGGGAAAATGTGATAAAATTCATACGGGCTGAGGTGCACAGCAAAAAAAGTAGTGTTCCAGCTGCGTATTAAAGGCTTGGGTGTAAAATAAAATTTACATTATTTTATGAAATTCTATGTAATATTACACCCTGAAATATGTAGACCGAAATGTCAAGCTCATATAAAAGTTTATCGTTTACATTTTAAATCGGTCTGATGGCCGAGCGGGCTAAGGCGCCAGTCCTTACTGATGGCGCTGGGTTTGAATTCCGTCGGTTGCAACTTTTTTTTTTGTGTTTACAAAAAATGTACATGCAGTGTGTAATATTAAGTGTCTTTTTTGATGAAGGTGATGTGCATGCTTTTGCATGCGATTTTACCATCGGATTTTTTGCTGTGCAGGGTTTGCATATGGTTGCACTGCAATGTAGGGTCATTTGTAAATTACATTTTATGGTTGACAGCACCAACGTCCGAACTGTAATTTATTTATTTCCACATCGGCAGGGATTGCACGAGATTGGTATTTTGTGACATTGTTGCAAAAATTATTCAAATATACATAGTAGCACCGGTCTAACTAGTGATGCAGTTTGGCCAGAGCAGTTCTTGGGAAAACAATGAATTCTAGATTGTGAATTTTTAATTAGTTCCAATCAAGTCCGAATCGACGTACGTGATTTAACTGTAGATTGACGATTTAAATTTTGAATATTTTTGCTTCAAGCACTTTTTATTTTATATAGTAGTTTTCCTGTCATTCTTGAACAACGAAACAGCCTACTTTTCTGTACCAAAAATAACAGAATCGAATAGTAACCCTTTTCAAAACAAATGCTGAAAAGTTCTACTTTTCAGCACTGAAATGTACTCTTGAGTAATTTTTATTTGGCTTGCAATACAGGCAAGGTAAATAGTTTCAAAGCGGAGTTGAAGAAAAACTTTGAAAATGGTTTAAACATAAATTGTTCAACTAGGGTGAGCTCTGTAAAGCTCCTCAAAGTTTTTCACCAGCTCCTACATGTTGCAGCAACCAAGAAATTTGAAAGAATTCAATTAGTTGTGCATTTCATATCCCCTCGGGAGATCCGATTCAACCCAACACTGATGGGGGAGGAGAAAACTACATCAGCTTTGGTGACAATTCAACTAGAAGGATTAGTCCAGTCTAGTTTTCTAAGCATCGAGCTCTGTCTAAAGAGTACAGAAGGTTCAGCTTGCTCGTATACGATGAAAACAAGTTTAATGCACGAGTGCACCGGTCCAAATAGTGTCGAATTAAGTTGGTCAAGCAAATGAGAGATTGTAGCAGAGATTACATTGGAATGATATGAACTCGTGTCTGTGTAAAATTGAAAAAGGGATGAGACAAAAAAGGTACAAAAATTATAAAGAAAATGACAACAAAGAGTACAATAAACAAAAAAGAATGGTTGACATCCTGCGAGAAAGACACAGAGATAGAGAGTAATAGGCACGCCTTCAAAGAGTATATAATTGATTGTATCAAAAAGTTTTCTCCGGGCGTAAAATAAAGTAAAAATAGACTAAAAGTCCCTACAAAAGACTTTCTACGGTGGTGGATTGGTTGTGGAGGTAGAAGAAAACGAACGACACAGACAACAAACCGTACACACAAATTGATGAGATAAATGACAAAGATAAATAGATAGACAGAGATAGACAGAGAGAGAAAGAATCAAGGAGATAAGTTGAGAGGAAAATAGCGAAACATGAGTGGTGGTGGAGACTTATACCTATGAGAAATATACGAACAAACGAATGAGTTTTCGATTTCGATTCGATTATGGTAAGGTATTATAGCCAAGCAAAGCATTTCAATAGAGATGGTTTTTAATAAAGATATCTGATACTTTGATGATTTTCGAATGTTTGCTCGCTCCTCTAAACATTTTTAAGTCAGCGTTTAATTTTGCTTTGGTTCTGTCTTTTACGGCTCTGTGGGCTTTCATGGTAGCGACACACGTGGCTAGCGAATGACTCGAGTAGTAGTAGAAGTAGTTGCACTTTTTTAAAAGAAGGTGTTTGTTTTTTTTTGTATTGAACTGTAACTGACGTGTAATAGACCGGTTCAAGTCTTACTTTGACATGAGTTAAACCTAAGCATAAGTAAACTTTTTATACAAAAAAAAAAAAACATTTTAAATATGCTAAAAATTGTGTAACCTAAATCAAAGTAAAAAAGACGTAATTTGATAGCATGATTCAGAGTGTTCACTTAAGGAGCTATTACTCTACCGCAAACAAACAAACAACATTTTTTTGGGTATGACAGTTTTCCAAACTCGCAAACTTGTTTGCGGCAAACTCGCAAACAAGGCAAAATGTATGCAGGCTGACGTTTGTACAAACAAATCAAGGCAACAAACAAAGCAGGCAAACTGGAAAACTGTCAGAAAGTGCGAGTTTGTTTGTCGTAGTGTAATACTTCCTTTTAGCTTAAATTTTAAACCCACGAAAAGTCAAATTTGTTGAGCATGAGCCAGCCTAACCTAGAGCATTGAATATGTGAAATACTTTCAGTGAAAAGATTCAGAAAGGGGCAAGGATTTGCCGGACTAGGTAGTTTGAAAGGAAAAGGGCTTCTACTTGGATGTTTCGAATGGATTTTGGAGGGGTTCTACTTCAAGAGCAAATGAGCTGGGAAAGAACTGGAGTCGTGCCCCCCGAAAAACGGAGCACACACACACACACATTTGGGTTTAAAAAGTAGAATTATGCAAACGATCCGAAGAGATTTGGAGATTTTTAACGTTGACTTTTGGTTAGTAGAAAAGGCTCCACCGTTAGCTAGAGCTTGACGGTTAGAATGGACAGTCCTTTGGAAAGGACTGGTTTGAGGAGAGGACAAAAAGAGATTTTCGGAGTTGATTTTTTCTTGTTGGCTTGTCGAAATGTGGCAGAAAGTAGCCCACGAGGAATGGGATGCTTTTGTTTGTTACGAACCGACCTTTTTTCTAATAATTTTGATATTGAATATGTGTTAAAAGTAATGCTATGTATTATTTTTAATTCGAATTCGAATGAAACAAAATGACAATATCAAAATAAATATATTGTTCATTAGTTTTTACCACTTCATTCATATAGCTGATTATAACCAAATAATGATAAATGTTCTAAACACTCAAAATAGCACACAAAAATGGTAACACATGTTAACTTATTCAACTCTCGTCACAATAACACAAACAAAACTACACAATAATTGTATTTAAAAAACGAACACTGGTACAAACTAACTACAAACTGCTACATTATACCTTTAACATGATTTTATGATGTTATATGACACTGGTAATTTCCACGTTCCATTGCATGATATGATGATTTTTTTATTCTTTTCCTGATTTCTATTCACATTTTCCTTTTTCGTGTATTTCTTTGCTTTCAAAGATTATTCTGACAACTGTAATTCAATGTTCATAGAGTTACAATTACTCAATGTCTGTTTTTTTATCATACCTTGAATAAAAACATTAAACAAAGTTTCATTACGAAAATGTTTTTGTTGTAAATTTTAAGTTTTTTAAAGTTGAGTAACGAAAAAATGGCAAAGGAAATAAAAAAAAGTATAGATTCGTATAGATTTTCACTTTTTCAGTATTTCTGATACAAAATATTTCGTATACATTTTAAGTAAATTTTTAAATTCAGTGTTAATTTTTTTTTTGTGCAATGTAGGTATTCGTCACCTGGAAATTGTAATTTAAGATAAAATCAATACAAAATTTTGCGTCTTCTGATTGCAATTAATGATAATTTGAGTGTTCCACAAAAAATACGGTATTTTGAGAAAATAAGAGTTTTTATTATATTGAAAACTGTTAAATAAATATCTACACACAATTCCGTGTCGATTGATATGTACTACCAATTGCAATGTATAAAAAAAACTAGAGTATTTTATGAGCATTTCTGATTACTTATACTTGTTAAACAAGCTTATTTTGGCCGATGCAAATATTTTTCAAAGTTTATGTAACTTAACTGTAAAAATTATAATATTTTCAATATGTCAAAAAAAAGTGATCTAAAAAACATTATACACCAGTACAGTTTTGTTCCAAACATTAGTTATCTAAAAAATGTAGGTATTACCCAAAACAATTATTTTTATTGGTGTTGTACTTAAAAATTTCAAAATTATGTAACATAATTTTAAACGAGTCCCAACATGCTGAAAGTGATTATCAATTCATCAATATGACATTTTGAAAATATATGGTAATATCCTTTTTGTCCTGATTTAATATTGGATTTTATCTTCTTAACCAACCTTTTTTTTAAATTCAATCTAATTCGTTTCAGAAAAAACTGATATTTTAACACCACAGAAAAGATTTGGGCAACTGTTAAGCGCATTTGTACGATACAAGTAAAATTTTTCACAAAGATAAATATTTTTCCTGTATTTTTGAAATTGAATATATGTTGATAATAATACTCCAATTTTTTGTTAATGCAGTATGGATATGTGGATCAACTGATTGGCAACTTTTCATACGTTTCAAAAGTAAAAGACAACAAAACTACGTTATCAAAAAAATACAAAAAATACAATACAATGCCTGTGTGGATCAATCGGACCGCGCGCTGGACTCACAATCCAGAGGTCGCTGGTTCGAATCCCGAGGCGGACGCAAAAAATTCTAAGTGTAAATATAGGTATTCGGTGCCCTCTCCCCGTGCCATACCTTCACACTAAGGAGACCCGGGAGGCGGAGTCTTGTCGCAAAAAGAACGATACACGCCTGTGGATCCGTTGACGAAACCGCAAGGTTTAAGAGGGCCACATTATAAGGTGTTACGTCGATTCCGTTTTTTTTTCATATCAAATAATCAAGAATTTTTCATACATCTCGGCAATCATATTTTTTAAAATACTTGAAATAATCACAAAACTACGATTTTTTGGAAAAATACTTTAGTTTTTCACAATATCAGTATCAAATGATTAGTATTTTTTCATTCATACTTTTTGATAACAATAACATGGTTTTTAAAATACTCTAAACTTTCACAATACTACATACTATCGGAAAGTGCTGAAATGATCGAGACATTTTTGTACAATTATAAAGTTATTGTTTTGTTTTGTTTGGAGGGAAAAGCCCGTTTGAGTGGATCGCCAACCGATGGGTCCTTCTCAAATAGGCACAAAACCTCTTTTTTTTTATTGTCAACAGATTTACAGTCCAAATGACAAAAAGGCTTTTTACATAATTACTTAAACTAACCTATTGAGCTAACGAAAATTACATACAATATAAATAAACAAATAAATAAATAAATAAATAAATAAATAAGCTACAAGTGTAAACCTAAACTAGAGGGTTAAGGGGTCGGGGATTTTCTTCTCGGAGAAACGTCAAGAATTTAAGTTTTTGAACAGGACGAGACAAATTAAAATCGAAAGACGAGTAGCACCGATTGAAGACTCTGCACATGCTGGAGAATGGTTCATTGAAGGCGTAATTGGTGCGAGCAAAGGGTAGGGTCAGAAAGGCAAATGAGCGAAGTGTTCGCCGGCGAATGTTGATGTTGAGTTGTCCGACCAAGTAAGGACAATCAATGTTGGATCTCAACAGATCAGAAACAAACACGGTTTTCGCTAAATCTCTCCTGACAGACAAAAAATCAAGATGAAGGAAATCACATCGACTGGCATAATCCAAAGATTGATTGGGAGAGTACCGCAATGCGAATCGAGTGAATTTGCGTTGAACAGCTTCAATTCGATTTATCTCGTTAGCATAAAATGGCGCCCAGACGATAGAACCGTATTCCAAGGTGGATCTGACTAGTGAACAATATAAAGTTTTTAAACATTGAATATCTCGGAAGTACTTAGTCATTCTGAAGATCATACCGAGCAGTTTGGATGCCACGGGTCCCCCACAGACCGTTATTATAAATAAAAAATTTCCACCCAAACCAATGATTGGACATGGTTCCTGGGACCATTCTGCACCTCTGGGCTGAGTTTCAAAATATTTGCCGGCAGAAATTTCGAATACGGTCAGTTTTAGTGTTTCGAGTAGAAATTAAGGGGAAATCACATGTAAAATGCGTAGGAAAAGATCAAAGTTTCAATGTTTTAACTCCAAAACATTACTGGTCATGGTTTTAAATTGTACTAACATGTAGCAGAATGATATAAAAACGATTTACAGCACTGACTTAGCCGGATTAAGCCGAGGCTAAGTGACTTAAGTATATTATTTACAAGTTTATACCTTAATATTTAAAAAAAATCCTACATCAAGGAATTTAAAGTCAAGGAAAACTAGATAGCACAAAAATAACTCAAAATGGGGTGACTTTGAGCCAAGGGGTGACATTGTGCCAAATTTTACGATTTTATAATAGCCAGATAGCTTAACACCAAGCTCGATAAGCTTGAATTGCAAAGTATAATCGTCGCAAATATTGTTCTTAGATTATGTCCTCTGCCATAAAAAGTTCAATAAGTACGAAACACTAAAAAAATAGATAAAGCTTTAGTTTCATAAGCCTTACCGTTTGACCCCGACAAGAGTTTTAGGACACAAGTCACATTGAAAATTTACATCGCCTGTACATACTTGACTATATCGGGTTCGGTGTTAGAGTGTTAAACGTGGTTGCCTCTCACCCCAGTTTGGTTGGTAATGTTGTAGAGCGAACAATTTGATTTGAATTGATATTTAACTGTACTATTTTCATGTTTTCATAAGATATGCCAAGCTTGTTAAAAGATTGATTGTGTTTTCACATTGGGCAGAAGTAGGATTTGTTTTGATGAATACATTATTAGTGAACGTTCTTGATGATCAATAATATGTTTTATTGAATCCTAACTATGAGTGTATCAACATTATTTTATTCAATTATGAAAAGTTATTTTATTTATTTTTTTATTTTATGACGATAACTGCAATGTTAAAAAATAATTGGTTGGTTTGAAATATTAATCCTGTGGGAAGTTGTGCCATTAAACTTTTGCTAAGTAGGTATAATCATTACTCAGGACCACAAAAATATATGAGCTAAATGATAGCTGGAGTACTCTCCGGATTTCATTCGTAAGTTTGAAATTTGTAAACGATTTAAAACAAAAAAAGAACAATTTTATTCTAATTGCTATGTCACAAACTTGCCATGTCACAAAATTTGTTTCCCTAATATTTTGATTGTTTTATTTGATTTCAGAAGGAATTGATTCAGAACTGAAAAACGTGAGCATAATTTTCAAATTTGGAGGATTCCAGGAGATTTTAAATTTATTTAATTAATTAAAGTTTAAATCAACAGGCTTTATTCAAACAGAATAAGCAGATTTGCGTAGCAATATCATCAATTTGCTTTGTGTGAACATTAATAGACCAAATTAATCCGTCTACAAGTAAATAAATTAACATAAAATTCAAGCTTATCAATACAATCTTTATGCGTTTATTGGTACAATGTCACCCCTTGGCTCAAAGTCACCCCATTTTGAGTTATTTTTGTGCTATCTAGTTTTCCTTGACTTTAAATTCCTTGATGTAGGATTTTTTTTAAATATTAAGGTATAAACTTGTAAATAATATACTTAAGTCACTTAGCCTCGGCTTAATCCGGCTAAGTCAGTGCTGTAAATCGTTTTTATATCATTCTGCTACATGTTAATACAATTTAAAACCATGACCAGCAATGTTTTGGAGTTAAAACATTGAAACTTTGATCTTTTCCTACGCATTTTACATGTGATTTCCCCTTAATTTCTACTCGAAACACTAAAACTGACCGTATTCGAAATTTCTGCCGGCAAATATTTTGAAACTCAGCTCAGAGGTGCAGAATGGTCCCAGGAACCATGCCCAATCATTGGTTTGGGTGGAAATTTTTTATTTATAATAACGGTCTGTGGGGGACCCGTGGATGCCTTAGAAGTTATGTAAGCCACATGATCCTTAAATGAAAGTTCTGCGTCAAGCATGACACCCAAATCTTTGACACAACGATCACGTTTTAAAGAGTTTTCAAATAGTGTGTAGTCGAAGCAGACCGGCGACCTCTTCCGTGAAAACGTTATAACTGAACATTTAGTGGGGTTTAACACCATTTGGTTCAGCTGACACCAATCGGAGAAAACGTTGATTTGCTGTTGAAGGAAGCGACAGTCTGAGGGTTTCTTGATGATAGTGAACAGTTTGAAATCGTCAGCATAAGAAAGTTTCGAGCACCGAAGTTGATAGTTGACATCGTTGATATAGAGCAGGAATATAAATGGACCTAAGTGGCTGCCCTGAGGTACCCCGGATGTCACAAGGAATGGCGATGAAAGGCAATCCGCGATTTTTACCTGCATCGATCTTCCGGTTAGGTAGGAGTAAACCCAGTCAATGAAAGTCCCGTGTAAGCCAATACGTCGAAGTTTTGCGATTGCGATTCGATGATCGATCTTGTCGAAAGCTGCAGAGAGGTCGGTGTAGACCGCATCGACCTGGTACCCACTTTGGATTGCTCGTTGTATTGTGGAAACATAAGTCACAAGGTTTGTGTTAGTTGACCGTTTGGGGAGAAATCCGTGCTGGTCGTAAGCAATGCCCGAAGAATAGTTATGCAGAAAAAAGTTAAGCACGATAACCTCGAAAAGTTTAGACATGGCACAGAGGGCTGCAATTCCGCGGTAGTTGCAAATGTCTCGTTTACAGCCTTTTTTGAATACCGGGAAAACAAATGACTCCTTCCATCGGTCAAGAAACACCCCGGAGCTAAGAGACATGTTATAGATTTTTGTTAGAGGAAGGCAAATGCTGTTAGAACAACTTTTCAAGACAACCGAGGGGATACCATCAGGTCCGGCGGAGTGGGAGCATTTTAGCTTGGCACTTGCAGTTCTAAAGTCTTCGTGCGAGATGACGACGTTCGAAGGGATGGGTAGCGATTCTGGAACTCGAGCCGCAGCGTTGGATATTTCTTGTTCAGAAAGATTGTTATGGGTGAACACGCTAGAGAATTGGGCACGGAACGCATCACAAATTTCTCTCGTATTTGTTGCATCGACGACGTCACGAACCATGGAATTAGGAAGGCCGGACTCACTCCGCTGTTTTTTCACGTAGTTCCAAAACCCTTTAGGATTTTTCTTAAGGTGTTTTTGAACTCTAATCTGATGCGCGAGAAACAATTTCTTGTTAAGGTGCTTGTACCGATTGTTTATGTTGTTGACCTGGAGACGGTAGAAGCTAGAATGGCTCTTCGAGAAGCATTTCAACGCCGAACGTTTGGAGGATTTTAGTCGTTTGAGAGCAGGAGTGGACCATTCCGGAGTGACAGGTGGTTTCCGACACTTCTTGGGGACGAATTGATCAATTGCGTACAATAGAACGTGAGAAAAAACCTCAGCAGCAGAATGGACATTCCGTGAAGCAAGCAGTTCCTCCCAATTCATGTTGTTCAGGAAGGTGTTCATTCCAATGTAGTCAGCTTTTTTGAAGTTGTAGTATACAGCAGTCTTACTATCGGCGAACTTACAGGGAGCGCTATCGAAAAAACTCAGGTGCAACGGAGGATGATGCCGAACATCTTTTACCAGAGGTGCAGGCGCGCGGGAAACTCGGTAATATTCCGTAACATCGTTGCTGACAAAACAAAGATCAAGCAAAGCGTTGTTTTCGTTTGTGATTTCACTAATTTGAGCAAGATTTGCCAGATGGTGGTCATCCAAAAAGCGCGCTGTCACTGTGCTAACGGTAGACCTGCTAACGTCGACGAAAAGGGAACCATCTTTGTCGGAAATCCATTTGAGGCAGCTGAGATTAAAGTCGCCCAGGACGCAGATACTGTCATTAGCTTTCAATTTAGATACGACCCACAAGAGGGACTGGGTATAACGCTCGACAAGCTCAGAATCGTTGACACGGTCCGGTGGAAGATAAACGACGCAAATGTGAACGGATTTTTCAGTTAAAGGGAGAATTACCCAGACGAGTTCAACTTCGGAGGTGTCGGGGACCTTCATTTCACGTGGTTTAAGTTCTTTGCGTACAGCAAGAAGAACACCGCCCCCGCTGGATTTCGAACTAGTAGAACTTGACCTATCCTTCCGGTAAACTTCGTAAGTGTCATCAAATAGCTGGCTGGATAGGGTATGAGACTGTAACCAAGTTTCGGTAAAGGCATAAAGGTCATAAGAAGCATCGGAGCACGCGAGCTTGTATTCAGCTAAGGAACTATTCAGGCCGCCAAGATTTTGGTAGTAAACAGAAAGAATGTCTCGTCTGGTATTCGATGTTACGGAAGCGAGAGCTGAGCAGGGCTTTGATTGCTATGAACGACGCCTTGAAGTGAACGAATCGACGCTAACAAAGTCGGGCCAGAATGCTGAGTTGGTAATAACATTGGTAAAAGCTACAACATCGGGTACGGTAACTTTGAACGACACGAATGTTAGTGGTCGAGAGTCTGAACGAGACTCAGAAGTCAGTCGTTGACAGTTAAAGTTATCATAGCTCCAGCCGGTACGGCTTTGGATGTAATTAGCGATTTGCTCGGCAGTTGTTGCGGGGTCAAACGGTTTAACATAGAAATGCTTGCAGGTAAAAGCCGGGGCAGTTTGCTGAAGAGGAGGAGCCAAATTGTGTTGAACTAATGGTGGTTGTAGGAAGGGCTGTAACTGCTTCCGGTTCCGGGGACGAGCAGCTTTTTGTTGTGGCACAGATTGTGGATTGTTGTTGATTGGTTGCACTGTAGTGTTGGCAGCAAGCGAAAATGCCGTACTTCTGTTGGCTACAGGAAGATGGCACCCAGCCAATGTTGATTGTGATGTTTGGAAGGCATTGTGAGCTTGTGGTTGTCCAGACGCTAATCGAGAGCTGCCAGATTGCCGGTTGGTAGTGGATCCGAAACGAAAAACTGGAACGGTTGGGAATCCAAATGAGGGGGCGGCAGCACCTGCGGCTTCGGCCGGACATATACCCGAACGAGTATTACCTGCGACTAGGTTCGGCGTCGGTAATCCAGGTAGGGTGGTGACAGTTGCGGCGCTGGATGAGCAGCGGGTCCCGAAAGCACCGGGTTGCGTCGAATAGTTTGCTGCACGGAAGGTTAAAGATGCGGAGGGCGCGACTAGGTTCGGCGTCGGTAATCCAGGTAGGGTGGTGACAGTTGCGGCGCTGGATGAGCAGCGGTTCCCGAAAGCACCGGGTTGCGTCGAATAGTTTGCTGGAACGTTTTGGAAACCGAATGAGGGGGCGGCAGCACCTGCGGCTTCGGCCGGACATATACCCGAACGAGCATTACCTGCACGGAAGGTTAAAGATGCGGAGGGCGCGACTAGGTTCGGCGTCGGTAATCCAGGTAGGGTGGTGACAGTTGCGGCGCTGGATGAGCAGCGGGTCCCGAAAGCATCGGGTTGCGTCGAATAGTTTGCTGGAACTGATTGCGTCGAGTGGTTTGCTGATCGGAAGGTTGAAGATGCGGCATGCCTGGCTCGTTTAGACGTTGGTTGTCCGAAGGAGTTTGGTGTCTCACCAGACAAATGGCTAGCGTCGGCTTCGAGAGACGAAGGTGTGTTCGAGGCTGTGGGAGGTGCGGAATTTCCTTGAGGCAGTGCGGTATCTTGTCCAGCTTCGGCTGGACATATACAATTTGTGCAATTACCTGTGACAAAATGTTGAACTGCAGGCAAAGGTGCACAGGATGAGATTCCACCATCAGCGGAAGCAGCGGGCTGAACAGATTCGGCTTCCAGTGGATGCTCGGCGCTGGTCTGTAGATGGCTCACAGAGCTTGTCGAAACATCCATAGCGTGCTCGATGGTAGGTGAATTCGGAGTGGTGGAGGTCGTTTGAGTCGGTGGGTCGTAAGTGGTGGAGGTCGTTTGGGTCGGTGGGTCGTAAGATCGACGAATCACATTGCCGTTGTCGTCGAATTGAACATAGTACTGGTGAAATTCGGGATAACTTATTTGTGGTGCAGTATCACGTCCTGCTTCGGCTGGACATATACTTGTTGTGTAATTACCCGTGGAAACTGAAGGTTCTTCAACCACAGGGTCGGTAGCTTGAACAGGGAGTTCAGGTTCAGGTTGAACGGGGGGAGCAGCGAGCGGAGGTACTGCACTTCGGGCTGGCTGTTCAGGAAGCTCGGTAGGTGAGGTTACACCAGCAACTACAGAAGCGAAGGTAGGAGTGGGAAGGTCGGCAAGATCTTCAGCGGCAGGAGAAGGGCTGTGCTGGAGGTTCCTTTTACGCTTCGGAGGGCATTCTTGAACAGCATCGTCGTCACCGGCAGCAACTTCGTCGTCTACATCGACGCTGCCCTCGCTGAGTTTGCGTTTCCCATTTGCGTCAGCAGCTGATTCGACGGCCTTATCGCCAACCGAACGAATAGAGAGATCCAGGGCAGCAGTGTTGTGTAAGTCACCATGGCAGGCTTCCAGAGTAGCGTACGATAGCTGGTTCAGCTTGGAGAGGTTTCCAATCATGTTGTAGCAAGTTTCGATTTTCGACTCGAGGTTGGTTTCCACACGTCTCAGGAGAATGCGGGTGGCCTCAACTGTTTCACTAATATATCCCACCTTGCGGTGAAGTCGAAACAGAGAGTTGTTCTTGCAATTTTCACAGAACCAAAACATTCCTGGGTTGTCTCTCAGCGCTGAAGAGCCGGCAGCTGTGAGTCCAATACACTTCCAATGGAAGCTTTTGTCGCAACCGCCGTAGCACTGAATGAGTTTGTTGTTGTGCCTCACGCCAGGGTTACTGCAGACGTCGGCCGCGCAAAGCTGCGGACGCGTCATGTTTTGTCTGTATCGCCGAGCCCAAGGCTGGCAGCCAGATGACAAAGTAGCCAAGCGATAGGTGACGAGCAGGACAGAAGGTAACAATAGCAGAAATTTCTCCAAAATAAACTTAACTAAATTAACTTAATTGTCACTAATTAGTTAAAAACTTCACTTCGCCGAGACGGACTAGAGCGCGATAGTCACGATAAATCTCGACGCGGGTGAAAATGATCGGTTTAAAACACGAAAAAGTACTTCAAAAGTGTTAGCTATATTGACACGATGTAAACAGACTTGCTATATTGTTGGATGATGTGTATAAAAATGCACAATATTTTTTTTATAAAAGTCATTTTTTTTAACACTACGTTTTTTCAAACATTACGAAAAAAGTTTTTCAAACTTGAAACGGTCGGGAAATTTGCATAACTTTTGATTGAAATCAAAATTCCACAAAACTAGGTATTTAGGAAAATAATCTCGAAATTTAAGTTTTTACAGCAAAGAAAAATTGTATTGAATTACTTTTTGAAATGTATGGAAAATACTCAATCATTTGATATTTTTATAAAAAACTATAATCTAGTGCTTTTTGCAAAAATATAATAATTTTAAAAAAAGTTGTTCTTTTATTTTTGAAATGTGTGAAAAATTTCCAATCATTTGATACCCACTTTGTGGAAACTTTTTTTTAATGCTTTTCCGAAAATACGTAGTTTTGTTAGTTGTGTTTTTTAAACAATTCCCGATCGTTTGGTTCCCATATTGTTAGAAAACTAAAATTTGGAGTATTTTTTTCAAAAATACGTGTGTTTGAGGAAATTTTGATTGTTTAAAAAAATATTTCTGTCGAAATTTTTGAAAAATTTCTAATACTTTTATACCCATTTTGTATTGTATTTTTTGTATTTTTTCGATAACGTAGTTTTGTTGTCTTTTACTTTTGAAACGTATGAAAAGTTGCCAATCAGTTGATTCACACCATGTGGAAAACTATTTTTGTCGTGCTTTTTCGAGAATGCGTAGTTTTGTTGTGTACTATTGTTTTTAGAATTCTCGATTGTTTGGTTCCCATATATTAGAAAACTAAAATTTGAGTATTTTTTTCAAAAATACGCACTTTTGTAAAAAAAAATTATTGTTTAAAAATATTTCTTTCGAATTGTTTGAAAAATTACTTATAATTTTATACCCATATTGTAAAAAAATAAATTCGTTATCATGTTTTTTAAAATACGTAGTTTTGTGAAAATTTTGAGTAAATGAAAAAAATATTATCTCAATTAAAATTTATGAAAAATTTACGGTTATATAAAAAATATGAAAAAATCCGATCATTGAATACCCATATCGCTCAAACTAAAAAAATAGTGCAGGGAATTGTTACTGATTACTAATTTACCCAATTTATGTGTAATCTTAAATTGTAAATTATTATTTTGGTTTCACGGTTTAGTCGGTGAACGAAACCTAGACTTTCCTTTCCTCGTGAGCTAAATCTTAAATTTTTAATGGCGACCCAATCACATAAACTAACACACACACTCACACACAAAAATGCATAGAAAAGCCGATTAGAAAATTGTAGTAAACTGATTATCTGGTACAAATTGTAGATACTTAAACTGTTCTGATTGTTTGGAGTGATTTTGATACCTTTAAAAAATGTTTGAAAAAATTGGAATAAAAACTAATTTAAAATTTTAAATTTTGTAAATTTAGGTAGCATTTTTCAACGATTGAACTGTTGTATCACACCCGTGTTATGAACTTTGATTTAGCTTCCAAACAAGCATTAGTTCATTTCACACCGCTTCATGTGTGATCATTAATGCATCTCACGACTGAAATAGCTTGTTTGGTTGTGCGTTTGTGTGTAAGTTTTGTGTGGTTGTGTGTGTGTGTGCAAATCCTTTCTCCCAGCTCTCGCTCTTCGTCAGCAAAAGGACGATTAAACCCTACAACTTTTAACTTTTTTTTGTTAACTCTTGTGTGCGATTTTTCCTCTGACTCTACGATTCTTCTAAGTGCCAGGGTTTTGTGTAATTTCGTGTTTTTTGTTTGTTCGTGCAATTTCGAGTGAATGTTTTAGTGCTTTTTTTTCCTCCACGCGGAACGTGGTTCGCGTCTCGTGCCATAATGCCACTCTAGAGCTTCGTGCGTTTTTGGTTTGGTGCGGAGAGCAGTTGAAGGAAGTCGAAGTCGCGCGCTAGGTTGCAGTTGTGGTCCTATCATATGTACACACTTCTTCATTGTGATGGGAGTTTCGGGTTTCGAGCATTTTTTTGTTTGTTTGGATTTCATTCGGTTTCTTTTTTGACATTCGGTTTGATTTTGATTTTTAGCTTGTAGTGAACGTGGAACGTGGTTTTTTGATTTTTTTTTGGAGAAGAACAAATACAACACGTCAATACCAACAGTATTTTGCTTGGCTATCATATTTACCGAGCGCTTTACCTGCCGTACCCATGTTGAGGATACTGATCTCGCCAAAGTACGAGCCGGCCTTGAGCGACGCCATCACCGTTTTGCCGTTGTCCGCGACCACCTGCAGCCGCCCTCGATTCACTATGTACATCTCTTTGCCGACTTCACCTACGAGAAGAAATAAATAGCAGAGCAGAAAGCATACATTTTGAATAATTTCTGATAAAATAGATCAGAATTAATGTTTTGAAATTTGTAATAAAGTAAAGAAGTAAATAAAGTTGCACTTTTCCAGAGAATCAACTATTTATAGATCCGCCTAACAGAACGTCGTTGAAAACCGTTTGTAGCATCTCGACTGCACGTCACGTATGCTGCTGATTCCTTCCAAGAACGGACGTCATCATGTTCGTGCCAAAAAGCTAATTATGTTAGGATTTCTGCAATCAAAAGCCTTCGAATGGGGATAAAAAAAGACCCTCGGAACTTACCTTTCCGACAGATGAAGTCGCCCGGGGAGAACAGCACCGGCCTTAGCTTTAACACCAACTCGCACAGAAAGCCCGCTTCGGTATTTTGAAAAATTTCTACTCGCTTAAGTGTATCTAAATGAACATTTATAGCTATTTCAGCCTGCGGGTGGGAGAGAAAGGAGGAGAAAAGAAAAGAATGCTTTGATTAGGACGTGTATTGATTGTGCAATTGATTAAGGTTTGAAGGTTGGACTTGGACTGCAGTAGAAAGTTACGTAACAGAACTCTTCAATGCGTGAAAAACAAACATTTAAGTCAACGATTAACGCCCTGAAACCTCAGCAACTTATTAAGCTTAACAATTGTTTCAATCAATCTCAAGCACACTTCAAAGTTACCAGCCAACACTTTCTTTCTGCCGTGTCACAAGGTGCAAATTGCCTAGTCATTCAGGAATCGTTCCCCAGCCCCTTAATCGGTTTCATCAGAAGTCGTTCATGTGAAGCCCCGTCACGAGAGCAAAACACAAAAGAACAAAAGCCCATTCATTAGACGCGCGCCACCCACCCCTCCCTTTCCACCTGCTGCCCGGCCAATTCACTTCTTCGACGAATTGAGCCCATGGATTGCGCTAAATCTTGTTCTGGGTTTTCGCCTAAACGGTTTCGATAATCCATACCCCTTTGCTGTTTTGTGATTTTTGTTTTGTTTTTCCGTACTTGTAACTCCCACGCCTCATACTCTCATGCTGAAGGATCGAGTAATTGAGTTTGCTCAATCAGGGATGCCGAACTGAGCTGAGCAAAAAATCGGCGACGACGATGGGGACGAAGGATTGGTGGATTGGGACGACCGACGTAATCAACACCTTCTGGTAAAGTTCTGAGATTCTGAACTATCGCATCAGAACCAAGGGTCTGACACGCATGCAGGTTCCTGAAGTCACCGCCAGAGGCGCTGCCAATATTGTTTACGAGTGGTTTTCGAAAAGGTCGTATGAAATGTATGCATAATTATTTTTCCATTTTTTTTTTCTACTAAACTAAAAATGAAATAGATTCAATTTCCTTGAAACAAAATAAATGACGTGAGCAATTCTCTACGAAATCGACCGATTTCGACCATTTTCATTTTTTGTATTTTTTTTATTTGGCTCAAACTTTGTGGAGGCCTTCTCTATGACCAAAGAAGCTATTTTGTGTCATTGGTTCACCCATACAGGTTTCCATACCATTTTGGCAGCTGTCCATACAAAAATTGTACGTAAATATTCGAAAATCTGTAACTTTTGAATACATTTTCTGATCAATTTGTTGTCTTCGGTAAAGTTGTAAGTATTGTTTAGGACTATTTGGATTTTTTATTAACTTTTTTCACAAAAAGTCAACTTCTCAAAATCCGTATCTTTTTATATTTTCGAGATTTTTTATGTTTTAGGGGACCAAAACCCTCAACTTTTGAGCCATAGAGAAGAATTATCAAAAAAAAATCTTCCTCAACAATACCTACAACTGCCCAAGACACCACATTCATTCAAAATTTACCGATTTTCGAATATTTACGTACCATTTTTGTATGGTAGGGTGACAATAAAAAAAAATCGACATCAGGGATACCATCTGACTCGATTCCTTAGGCAATAATAAGTATCTGTGCCAATTCTGACCCAAATTGGTTAAGGTTTAAGAGTCGCTTTTTATCGTTGATGTTTATATGGGGAATGTCGCAAAAATGTAAAGGGAAAAACAACGTTTCAGTAAAAAGTATTTTCTTATATACTTCCTATATACCCCTTATATTTTCAAGTATATAAGCCGACTTTTTTTCATTGCATTGCTAATAACTCATCAGGATCAACTCGGATCTTATTTCATCTTTCGACAAAGTTGTAGGAAATTAAATTTCCTAGAAGAATCTCACACTTAGGCAATTTTGAGCGAGACCCGCAACACCTGCTGCCAAAATCCTGAAGCGATGTTTTTCCCCATACATTTTCGCGACTTTCCTCATATAAACTTCAACGATAAAAAGTGACCCTTAAACCTTAAACAGTTTGGCTCAAAATTGGCACAGTTACTTATTTTTGCCTAAACAATCGAACCAGGGGCTATCTCTTGAAATTGTATGGAAACTTGTATGGGTGAAACAATGACACAAAATAACTTCTTTGGCTAAATAAAAAAAATCAAAAATTGGCCGATTTCGTAGAGAATTGCTCATTTGTGTTCTTAAAAATTAGAATAAATGTTGTTACTATTTTTTTATTATTTTAATTTAAGCTCTTTAAGTGTTTGTGTTCATCATGAGCAGGGTTGACTGTTTGTTTACAAACACACACAGGCCCATTTAAAATATCGTGCTTAAATTATTGATATATTATTTTTTTCATGAAATATTTTTTTTTGGTCCTTCGGCTTTTGTAATTACTTTTTATTTAAAGCTAAGAGTAATAACATAGGATCTTGTGTGTAAATGTTAGTGGGAGGGGAGCCGATCTATTGATATTTTATTGTAGAAGTTCAATTTTACTAAAATGTGTTTCCTACATAAATACAGGCTAAATTTTTCCAAGGACATTATTCTTACATAATTTTTTATCATTTATCTTTTATTAAAAATTGAAATAACATAAAGTTTATTATATTTATTTATAAAATTGCTAACTTCAGTTTTTTTTAACAGTTCATGATAATTTATTTAATTATATTTCATGAAAATTCAACTTTGTGCTTTTCTGAGTTAAAAAATTCGATTATCTTATAATTATTTGCATTTTTAACTGCAGCTTATCCGAATGAAATTTATCCAGCATAGCGAGAAATGTCATCAACAAGTTTTGAAAAAATGTTAAGACATGTATATCAAAAAAATCTTTTTGTTTTGATTTTTTTTAATGTTTACAAAAATTCTGTAATCAACAAGGAAAACTGCAAAAAGATCCTCCGTAGTTGAAGATTATTCATGGAAGACTTTAAGTTTTGATACAAAACACTAGAAGTCTTAAAATGGCATTTAATTTTTTGTTGCTTTATTATTTTAAGCAAAACTTTAATTCGTCTTGCCAGTAACCCACATTTAATTTTTATCTGAGCTTACTTTAAAATGCAAAAAATATTGTTCAAAATGTAATACTACACCCAACTGGCAGTCGCATGATTGTGATGCATGGCGGCATGAAAGTATATCAGAATCTGCATGAAATCTGTCCTCATGCATTTTTTGCGATATAGGAGTATGACATTTTTGCCCGTTACCGACAATTATCGACATTACCGACGGCTTTTTGGTTGTATTTCACAAAAAAAAAACACTTAGCAGAACGAGGATAGAAACACTAACTTCTTGGTTATTGATCCGACACGCTACCACCGCGCCATGGAAGCTTGATGAAAAGTGAGTGAAAGAGCACCAACATATGCTTCTCTTTGGAGTGTTGCTCGGGGACGGGCCAGCATTATATGTGTTGGTGAGAACTGCACACTGAAAGAAACCAACATAGCAAAATCAAATGCTTTTTCACGTGAGCCACTCCAAAAACCAACACGATAATTTCACATGCTTTTCCTTTGACTCTCACATGCTTTTAATGTGAGATGAATGTGGAAATCACTCAGTACCAGCTGACCGCTGGCAAAAACAAATTCATTCTCATTTCGCATGGTGTTCACGTGAGATGCAAATGAATTGCACATCGATTCACCCCAATCGAGATTTCCTTTGATTTTGAAGTGAGAAGTCACGTTAGAATCATATGTTTATGTTTTGAAAGCTGTATGTCGAAAAAGTCGGTGATTTCATAAAGTAAGATGGCGACAAAGCAAATGCTCATTGTTTGAGCTCTAAGTTTAAAAAATGGAAATGAAAATGGAAAAATTATGGTAGGTACTAATAAACTATTATTTATAGTAACGGTAATTAATAAAATACATATTTCATCACTTTTACAGGACATAGAGTTCCGGAATTAAATTCTTAGAAAAAATACGGCCAGCCGAGGAAAAAACGACATTCTGGGACAAGTTCTGGGAGCAGTTTCCACAAGTGCTGATTCCCGCGATGGCCACAAAGTACACAACCATCTTGGCGTGGCAGGAAGGAGCTGCTACTCCTATGCGGATTGATGCTTTTTAACGTTGACAAAAAGTGGCTAGGATCCGCACCGTCGTCATCGTCTTTAAAATTGGAAGAAAACAAAGAAGACCAGTGAAATGGATTTTTTTCTGTTTATTGTATGAAATTATTGAACTAAAGGATGTAAAAATATAAATTTAAAAAAGCAATACATATGAGCAATTCTCTACAAAACCGGCCGATTTCGACCATTTTTATTTTTTGTATTTTTTTATTTGGCTCAAACTTTGTGGGGGCCTTCCCCATGACCAAAGAAGCCATTTTGCATCATTAGTTTGTCCATATAAATTTCCATACAAATTTGGCAGCTGTTCATACAAAAATGGTACGTAAATATTCGAAAATCCGTAACTTTTGAAGGAATTTTTTGATCAATTTGGTGTCTTCGGCAAAGTTGTAGGTATTGTTAAGGACTATTTAGAAAAAAATAGGTACACGGAAAAAAAAATTTCCCGATTTTTTTATTAACTTTTTTTTCACAAAAACTCAAATTCCCAAAATACGTATTTTTTGATTTTCGAGATTTTTTGATATGTTTTAGGGGACAAAAATCCGCAACTTTTGAGCTATAGAGAAACATGGTCAAAAAATCTGCCGCCGAGTTATGTTTTTTTGAAAAACTGGTAATTTTTGGAAAAATATAAATTTCATACATAAAATTTTTTTGACCTCATTTTTTTATGCAAAATTGAATTTGCAATCGAAAATTACTTTAAAGATTTTTTTATAAAGGGCCCCGTTTTCAAGTTATAGCCACCGAAAGTTTGATTTCAGCGAAATATTTGCAGTTTTTCGATTTTTAAAAATAGTGACCATGAGTGACCATTTCTGAAAATATTTTTTTTGAAAAGTTCAGAAAATTTGCTATAAAATTGTCTAAGAGACATTGAAGATTGGACCTCTGGTTGTTGAGATACAGCGGCTTAAAGAAAAAGAAACACGAAAATTGAAGTTTTCTAAGTCTCACCCAAACAGCCCACCATTTTCTAATGACGATATCTCAGCAATTAATGGTTCAATTTTCAATGTTGATACATGAAACATTCGTGAAATTTTCCGATCTTTTCGAAAAAAATATTTTGAAAAAAATTAAATCAAGACTAACATTTTAAAAGGGCCAAACATTGAATATTATGCCCATTTAAAATGTTAGACTTGATTTAATTTTTTTCAAAATATTTTTTTCGAAGAGATCGGAAAATTTCACGAATGTTTCATGTATTAACATTGAAAATTGAACCATTAATTGCTGAGATATCGTCATTAGAAAATGGTGGGCTGTTTGGGTGAGACTTAGAAAACTTCAATTTTCGTGTTTCTTTTTCTTTAAGCCGCTGTATCTCAACAACCAGAGGTCCAATCTTCAATGTCTCTTAGACAATTTTATAGCAAATTTTCTGAACTTTTCAAAAAAAATATTTTTAGAAATGGTCACTCATGGTCACTATTTTTAAAAATCGCAAAACTGCAAATATTTCGCTGAAATCAAACTTTCGGTGGCTATATCTTGAAAACGGGGCCCTTTATCAAAAAATCTGTAATGTAATTTTCGATTGCAAATTCAATTTTGCATAAAAAAATGAGGTCAAAAAAATTGTATGTATGAAATTTCGATTTTTTCCAAAAATCACCAGTTTTTCAAAAAATCATAACTCGGCGGCAGATTTTTTGACCATGTTTCTCTATAGCTCAAAAGTTGCGGATTTTTGTCCCCTAAAACATATCAAAAAATCTCGAAAATCAAAAAATACGTATTTTGGGAATTTGAGTTTTTGTGAAAAAAAAGTTAATAAAAAAATCGGGAAATTTTTTTTTCCGTGTACCTATTTTTTTCTAAATAGTCCTCAACAATACCTATAACTTTGCCGAAGACACCAAATTGATCAAAAAATTCCTTCAAAAGTTACAGATTTTCGAATATTTACGTACCATTTTTGTATGAACAGCTGCCAAATTTGTATGGAAATTTATATGGACAAACTAATGATGCAAAATGGCTTCTTTGGTCATAGGGAAGGCCCCCACAAAGTTTGAGCCAAATCAAAAAATACAAATAAAATCCATTTCCGGTTTTGGTAGAGAATTGCTCATATATTTTATTACGACCAAAAAATCACTTGAAATCGAATGGAATTTCATTTAACAATCACAAGAACATCATTGCAATTTCAAGTGTATCGCCACGTTAAGTTCACGTGTTTTTCTATTGAATTTACCGCGTCGCGCGATGAGAACTTTCGAAGTGATTTGCACATGACATTCACATGCCAAGTCGTATGGGGCAGATTCACGTGTGAAACATGTGATATTGCTGTGTGCCTTTCTTTCAGTGCAGATCGCTGAAATGTTTACACGCGGGCAAAAATGATCTAGGGGCTTGCTGCAAAAAATGTTAAAAAAATGTGACATTTTCTGCAGCAAATCTACTGTTGCAGATTTTGAGATATATTTTTCCTTTGGGTGTAGTATACGAACCGATTGCTTCAAAAAGTTTGGCTCTACCATTCATAGTTTTGAAAATATTTATCATCAAACTTTAAAAATCGATTTTCTCGAATAGTACTAAATGGTCGTTGTCACAAGATAGCACACAGCTGACGAAATGTCCACGTGGTTTATGGATGGTCCCCAAAGGACAGGGTAGATCTATGGTGAAATCCCTGCACTAAATGGAATTCATTTGCATTTCCAGAGGACCAACAATGGTAGTGAAAAATGATGAACATTTTCAACTAGGTACTCCAAGTAGAGGGTGATGATTCTCGAGATTTTCAATTTCCCTGGAATCGAGAGTTCAGTTTTGCTATTTCCCGAGAATTTCCGGGACCCGGGATGTTTGGTTTTTATTCAAATTTATTTAAATGGTGCCAATTATTTTGAAGAAATGTAGTAAATTTATTACATATGCATGAATTCAATTACAGTTTAGTCTAGTTAATCAATGAAACAATAATTTGAGAAACCTTACCGAGAATATGAAGTATTATTTCTATTTAAAAAAAAATGCTTCCAATCAAAAAAAAAAAATACAATACCATTTCTTGAGCTTTTTGAGCCTGAAAACTGTATTGTATCATTTTTTATCACACTGAGTGGTTTTTCCAATGTTCACTTTACCAGTAATAACTATATTCCTTCAATTAACGGACCGCAACTTTACAAAGAACGCGAGACATTTTTTTCTTAAATTGTGATAAAATATTGGTGCCGATGCAAAACTCAAAATGACCAATATTTTCATTTCTGGGCTGAAATTGCTTAGTTTGTTTTTAGATAATTTTGGCTTGGCTTGACTAGAGGCTACTAGATTAATAATGGTTTTTATTTTATATTTTTCACTAAGTGGATAATTTGGTTACTTTCAGTAAGATAATTTGATTACCAACAGTCAAATTTTTCTTTCAAAAGTCGACTCTATGATAAATTTTGTTTCTGTGTCCTCAATTGGAATTGTTTTACCAGAAAATTTTTAAATTTCCTGAATCGCAAAATTAGAAAAGAATTTATTAAATCCAAATTAACTATTGCTCTTTTTCAATCTAGCCGGGACCGTGGTGTAGGGGTAAGCGTGATTGCTTCTCACCCAGTCGGCCTGGGTTCGATCCCAGACGGTCCCGGTGGCATTTTTCGAGACGAGATTTGTCTGATCACGCCTTCCGTCGGACGGGAAGTAAATGTTGGCCCCGGACTAACCTAAAAAGATTAGGTCGTTAGCTAACTCCAGGTGTAGGAGTCGTCTCCCTGGGTCCTGCCTCGGTGGAGTCGCTGGTAGGCTGTTGGACTAATAATCCAAAGGTCGTCAGTTCGCGAATCCCGGGGTGGATGGAAGCTAAGGTGTAAAAAGAGGTTTGCAATTGCCTCAACAATCAAGCCTTCGGACACCTAGTTTCGAGTAGGAATCTCGCAATCGAGAACGCCAAGGCAATGCTGTAGAGCGAATAATTTGATCTGATTTTTTTTTTCTTTTTCAATCTTAAGAATTCAACAGCAAAAATTTTTTGGGCTTTTGCTCAATTAGTTTTTCAAAAATATTCAGGGCAGGGTCGAATGATTTTTCTCTAAAACAGTGCAATTTGTTCCTTTCAAGTATCAAATTTCCCGGGAGTCTCAACCAAATTTCCCGGCAATATAGAGATTCAAAAATCGTCGATTTCCCGGGAGTTCCCGCTCGTCACCTTCTAACTCCAAGGAAATGGACTGAATTTGTGATATCTAGAGTTTTATTGGATAGGGTTTTATAAGCATAGGAATCCATATAACTTACAGGTCCATTTAGAAAAAAAAACTCTTTTTTTTTGTCAGATTCAATGAATGAAACTTAAAAAAGCGTTTTATAATTAAGATACGTTCCCAGTTTTTTTTCGTCTCACTACAACCTTTTTCGAAACATTCACGTAAATGTTAGACAAAGAAAAATGTGCAGAATACCGTGTACGTAACTCACCTTTAATTTATCAGGAAGACATGATACAGCTCTCTCCTCGTCTGAGCACTTTTGCGTCAGCCAGAGATAGTCGAACCATTTGATCACTTTCACCTGGAGATGGTTGGGGACCCGTCTCATGCGCATGTAGGTCTTGACACCGTCCAGCTTGGCTGCAAGAAGAAGAAGAAAACGAAAACACAAATTGATTAAAATCGGTTCGAAATCGGGACTAGGCACTAAGGGGGTGATGCTGGGCGGTAGCAGAAGCAGGACATGTTGGGTGTTCACCGGATAAGTGGAATACAATTTAGCACTGATTAAACGAATGAACGAAGACGAAGACGAAGAAACGGACCGGAATTGCCAGGCCCGGCAATCTCGTCGGTGGTCTGCTCGTGTCGACGAGCCACTGCAATCCGGATGCAAATGGACCAAGTCACACGGAACGGTAGCTATCGAGTTGAACGTAAACTCATCGAGCTTCCCCTACCTGGTTGTGTGTGGTTGTTTTGTTGTTGATCAACCATGTGGCTCCATTAAACAAAGGTGTTGTTTGTGGGAATTGTGCAGATGGAACTTTTACTTTAATGACTTTAAGTATGATCCCTGAACTACTCTTAAGTGATTTAGAATTTTTAAATCCAAGATGGCGGCCAAAATGGCGGTGAAGAAATATTTGGAAATTGCATTTCTTAGAATAAAAGACAACCAACAATTCAAATTTGACAGGAATGGGATCGCAGAGCTCGAGTTTGATGTTAAAAGTAAGTAAATAAAAATACCAGCAATTTTTTTTGTTCCTGAATCGATTATCCGAAGTCCCATAAAAACTTTCTGATAACCAACTTCGGATCATCGAATCAGGACTGTATTGCAAAAGGTAATTTTACGAAATCATCATTGACAATCATCAAGATCAGATTATTTTCAAGAATGAATATCATCTTCTATCGGGGCTGCGGAATCGTGAAGCTTTTGAAGTGACTCTGACTCCGGCTTCCAGCTCTAAAAGAAACAACCCGACACCACCTATGTCGACTCTGACTCCAACAAAAACTCCAATACAAAGTTGACAAAAATGTATCGTCCCCATCCACTTGAAATCTTTCACCAAATATTGATAGCATAAAAAGTGCCCCTTCATTCCAAAACAATGTTCCTCAAGGATGCCTCCATTGTCGAGTTTCAAGTTATCGGACGCATCACGCGCGCTCGCTCCACACAAACTGGTTGTTGAGGCGAAAGAAGATAATTCGTGCTTGCCATTTCATTAGGGCACATAACTTTTTTAAACAAGAGTGTGTCCCTTTCACACATTATGTAAACTGTCATTTGAGTGAAAGGGATACACTATTGTTTACAAAAGTTATGTGCCCTTTTGAAATGTTAGGCTCCAATTCATGTGAAGGACCACACCACAACAACAACAACAGCAGCAACAACCACCAAAGAAGGAAGCAGCAGCAGCTGATACGATGACATCGCGCGAACGTTGTGCACAACAAAAGGAGTCCTCAACAAAGGCACACGATGCAACCCGAGGAACAACAACGGCGTGATGACGAAGCGTCGACTGGGTCGCGTTCGTTCGCTATCAGCACTTCGACGTCGTCGTGCTATCATGTCGCACCCGCCATTTCGACGGTCCGAGAAAAACGCGTTTTAATGTTTGACCTTGAATAAACAAAAACTAGAGCACGCAATGTAAAAAATAACAAACACGTTTTGTTTGGTTGACCATTCTGTGCATTGTCCCGAAGTTTGGTTGTATTTGGTTGCTGGAGTCCCGAGTTATAATTACAAATGTTTACGGTAGTCTGACTTGTACGTGCGTCAAACGCATCCTGACCTGAAATCCCTTTGGCCAATTGTCACACTTACATCGATTTTCAGGGAGTGACAAGATAGCACGACAAGATTGAAACTACTTTCATATGTAAGGTGACAAAAATGCACGGAGTTTTTTCGGTTTTTGGTGAATATCTCAGGATTGAAATCGAATTTTGGGGATCTGTGAAGGTCAAAAGGTGAGGCATTGTGAGTTGCACAAAATGGCGTTCTTAACTCAATTTGGCCCAAAATGCACGTACGACAAGTTAGCACGATGGCGACGACTTTAGGTTCGTGTGTGTGTGAGAGAGAGAATTTGAGAGGGAGGAGGAGGAGGAGGAAGAAGAAAGCAAACTTCCGGAAGCAAGCTGCTCAAGCAGAAGCCGATGAGATGACGGTGCACAGCAGCATCAGCATCAACAAGCAAGCAAAAAGCTTGGTTCTCCAAGGGAAGAAAGTGGTTTCAGCTTCAATTTTTCCATCAGGGTAAACTCTTCCGCTGATAGTAATCACGTACTGTTGTTGTTGTTGTTGCTGTTGTTGTGCTTTGCTGATGCTTCCGCCTTTGCAGAAGGAGAGTTGACTCTTGGGATGAAGGATAGTAATTGGAGAACTCGAGACAAAGATGATGAGGGAAGATATTAAATGGATATTCATCAGCGAGCAAGTGGCTCCTCTCGGAGGGTTTAAGTGATTCTGTAATCAAAATAGAAGGTGTGAGTTGCCTTTAATTTTGAAGAATTTGAAAAAAATAAAATCTCGATTAAACCAAACAAGACTCAATCAACTAAATCAACCGGAAACGAAACGACTTCATGACACCTGCCAGCCTATTGCGCGGGCGGAACGTTCAAAAGTGTTGATTTGGCACAGTTCGACGCGCACGTCATGGCATCAATCACAAAAAGTCAACCGTCGCAAGTCTACAACCCTCGATGTAGCTCAAATAGAGAGGCTCAACAATCAACAACACAATCAACACAACCCGGAAGCTGCCGTGAACATGTGAAAAAAGCCTGTCGAAAGGTTGATGCAGCTGGATCAATGTCCCGGAATGCTACCATAGTACACAGTCAAAAAGTCATAATGAATTGTGATATTCAAAAATGTACACCGACTTCCACTTTTTCAACATTAATGGAGAAAAAATTGAAGGGAATTTAAAATATATGTTTTTACTGTGTAGTGGCAGCAGTAGTGCCCGTTGGCATAAAAACAAACAACAGAAAAATGCTGCTCAATTTAAGACTGCCTGACGATGCCCATCCTGTCAGAGTCGGGAAAATGGTACACCGTACGGTTTGTTCAACAAGTCACACGTCACGCTTTGATCAACGGCACACCGGGTATATTTTTTTGTGATGTTTTTTTTTTTCAACTGAGGAGAATTCTCCCCATCTTGGGTGTTAAGTTTTTGCAAAAACTTAAATTCAAATCTGGTAATTTCTTGTGATTTTCTTTGATAGAAGGCGACAGCCATTTTGTTTTCATGGGATTTCATCTTTGAAGTTGTCCTTTCGACGTTCCGAGAAAAACGCGTTTTAATATTTTACCTTGAATAAACAAAAAAAAAAATGCACAATACGTTTTGTTTGGTTGACCATTATGTGCATTGTCCCGAAGTTTGGTTGAATTTGGTTGCCGGAGTCCCGTGTTATAATTAAAAAGAAATACGGTAATTAGGCATGTACGTGTGTCAAACGCATTCTGACCTGAAATCCCTTTGGCTAGTTGTCGCACTCACAGCAATTTTCGGGGTGTGCCAAGATAGCACGACAAGAATGAAATTTGGGGATTGAAATTGATTTTTGGGATCTATGAAGGTCAAAAGGTGAGGCAAAAAAAATCAAAAAATCAAACCATCCACATTAACGACCCCCGGGTCTTTTGTGGTCTCTATTGCAAGTTTCTGCTCGAACCTAGGAGTCCGAAGGCTTGAATGGGGAGAGCACCCAAACCTCTTTCTACTCCAAGGAACCTTCCACTCCAGTGTTTGAACTGACGACCTTTGGATTGCGAGTCCAACCGCCGCCAGCGATTCCACCGGAGTAGGCTTGGTTTGGTGTGTTGTTTGTACTTATGGCATGGAGACGACTCCTACACCTGGAATGACTTAACGGCCTTACAACCAAGGCCGGGACCGACATTTTACTTCCTCATCCGATGGAAGGTAAAAGGTGAGGCATCCCAGTCAACTCAATCGGAATTCTGAAACGGAATTCAATTCGAATCGTTTACGTATTCCGTTTCAAACGCAACAACCGATTCCGTGTACGTATCGGTTGTTGCGTTTGAAACGGAATACGTAAACGATTCGAATTGAATTCCGTTTCAGAATTCCGATTGAATTAACTGGGATAGAGAGCTGCACAAAATGGTGTTCTTAACCCTCTAATGCCCAAATTTTTCTTTCGAACATTTTTATTTTTCCCTTGTTCAGAAGGTCATCAGGAGCAACTTTTGTTCTACGGAAAAAAAATTATCTTGTTTTTTTTTTGTAGTATTTGGTCTATTCTACCACCTCCTATCATTACATTTTGCCTTTCTAATGTTTACATGTTTTTGCAGTCACTTTTTCAAGTTTTTACTTGTTTTCAGATTTTCTGCTATAGAATGTCACCATTATCATTTAAAATGCAAAAAATGCTTAGAGTTATAGTCTGAGACACTACAAAAATTACTGCATACTTATTTTAACTTAAAATCTTGAAAATGTAAGTAAAAAACACAGCTAAAGTTGACCCCTAAAAAAATTACAATTTTAAAAACATTGGCAATATGTCACATTAAACAAGTCAAACTTCCAACTCCAAATTTTTATATAAAATTTTAAGAGTTCTTCTTTCCAATGATTTCTAAAGATCAAAAATTGGTTGAATAATTGATTTTTGGCAAATTTTCAGATCGAAGCGCGTCTAGAGGCGGGGTTGGGTTGTAGAGGGTCAACTCAATTTGGCCATACACGTGTGACGACATGATAACACGACAACGACGTTTTTTGTCTCTCGGCTCTGGACGAGAACAGGGAGGGGGGAGAAAACATGTAATCCAACCTGCCTTTTTTGTTTTTGCATTCTTTAAATATAGACAGGTTATTGAAAATGGGTTTTAATCTCTAAGAATTTTCACATTGTATTTAACACAACTATGGAGAGCTACTAAACGACTCGGAGTGATTGATTCTTATAGAAAACAAGACGCTTTGTGCTACTTTTTACAAAACAAATCATTGAACTGTCAAGAAATCTTGATAAATATTCAAATGTGATCCAATTTACATGCAAAACGTAAAGTTTTTTTTTTATAGAATATTAAGTTAGTTGTGTAATTTACTCAAAAACTTTCACAAAACGCCGTTTTATTCAGAAAACTGTATTTTCAAACAACGCAAAATTGTGTACACATTTTCATTACGTTATTGTTTTCAGTGTAAAAACTAAAGAGGGATTCTTTACAAAATTGGATGATTTCGACCATTTTTATTTTTTGTATTTTTTGGCTCAAACTTTGTGAGGGCCTTCCCTTTGTCCAAAGAAGCCTGTAGCTGTAGGTATTGATGAGGACTGTACTAAAAAAATAAGTACATGGAAAAAAATCTTGCCGATTTAGCATAGCATAGCATTGGTGTCTACCCGTAGCTGCTACTTCGTTATTGACCAGGACCCCCAAAAATTGCTCCGTGGACCACAGATGAAAAGTAGGAACCAATCATCACCCCTTCGCAATTTTCAAAGGTCCCTATCATGCTGATCAATACCGACGCCGGCCACGACCAGTGGTAAGACACGGGGAAGTGGATGGGAATGTTAGCCGATACTTGAGTGATGGGACCGCTAAATCGGCTGCGTCTCCGACAAAGTATCACATGAGTTTTGAGGGGCTAGTAAGATGGGTTTGAGGTCAGGATTCACCGTGGTAGATGATGCGACCATAAGCAATTTGTTTATCAGTTGCAATTTTAAAGGTCTTAGGCAGCCGGCTGGTGTAAGACACACAATAAATGATTTAGAAATAGTTTTAATTCGAACGCGGCGCCAACTTATGATTCATTCCCCCGTCGGCGTGCCTTCCGAGCAACGACGCTGTGAGAAGCGCTTTTTCCTCCTTTTACTATTTAATCAAAATATAAAATTGTATTTTCTGTGGTTTCCGATTTAATTATATCAAAATTTTATAGTGAGGTTTGCAATGATTTCATTGTGTTGCAGGATTTTATGACAAAATGTTCCGAAAATAGTAAAAAAAAAAATCTTGCGGATTTTTCAATAAACTTCAATAAATTTCATATAAAATGCACAGTTTTAGATTTCTTTAAAAAATCATTCATCAAAAGTGTCATTCTCATCAAAAAACCTCAAAAGTTAAAAGTTGCTAAATTTTCCTATTATGAACATTGGTTCAAACCTTTGTTTCGCAAACAAATGGAAGTTAGGAAACATGATCAGCATTCACATTCAGTCCTCATTGTTGAATTGTTGATATCTTGGAAATTATACATCATATCAATCAAACAACTGTTCGTTTTTTTCAGGGATGGAAAAGGACGAGCTTTCTCTTAATTAAAAAAATGGAAAAATTTGTAGCTTTAAAACAGAGCACTTTATCAAAATATTACAAGTGCTTATAAATATATTGGATACATCCAATTTCAATTCGGATCTCAAAAAAGTTTATGTAAATCAATGGACAGTTTAAAAAAACACTATTTTCGTAAATTCATAGCGATGTCAAAAACAAATCAACCTTTAAATATTATTGAGTTTGCTTCAAGTCCAGTTGTCAAAATCGAAAAGTACATGCAATGAAAATTTAATTCAAAACATGGTAAAATATCTTCAAAGTTATTGACATTTTCAATCTATCATTTTTTTCATTGAGCGAGGATTTTTTTTCAAACTTTTCAAAATAGGTTTTAATGTAAAAAATTTGATGTTTTAAAGAAGAAGCGTTTACAAGTTTCAACTTGTAGAACAAACAGATAATTCAGAATTTTTGAATGAAGCATTAAATAATTTCACTTACGCTTCATTTGACGTATCAATCAAATTGTAATCAATTTTCAACTTTCTGAAAGCCTTTTTGAAAAAACTCCAAAAAGTACATGAACATTTACAGTAACAGACCGTTTTGAAAAATATATGGATTTTTTTTTAATTTCATGTTTCATGTTTAAAAAAAAACATTTTTTAAATTTGGAATGATAAAAAAAACTCATATGAACATGCGTGAATACTGAGGGGTACCAGAAGCTTAGGTAAAACGAATAGGGTTACCTAGCCAAGAAAAGGTTGAGAATCGCTACTTTAGGGCAATTCTACACCAAAACCATTAATTTATTTTATATTTATTTTTTTATTTGGCTCAAACTTTGTGGGGCCTTCATTATGACCAAAGAAGCCATTTTGTGTAATTAGTTCATCCACGTAAAAGTCTAAGATTTTTTTTTTTTATAAATTCATTGATGATTTATGATACAAATTTTGACACTTTTAATTTTTGCGCTCGCTACGGGATTCGAAACAGAGACCTCTGGATTGTTAGCACAACCTAGTGCGCGTTAGGATCTTTTGATCTTTCACATACACAGAAAAAAATAATGTAAATTTGGAAGCATTAATTTTGGAAGGTTGAATATTACCTCTTTTATGATGTAATATTACCTCAATTCAGGCTGAAAAAGTGACATTACACCAAAAAGTGGTAAAATTACACATTTCCAGTGGTAAAATTACATCTTTTTTTTTACATAAAAGATGTACCCCTTCCCAGATGTAATATTACCATGATTATTTTTTCTGTGTACGGTGCGGAAGTATTGACGCATGGCTCCGTCATTGCTGTGTTATTATCGTGGTAAATAATAGCAAATTCGAGAGAAAATCAATGTAATGTATTTCGTGCTACATTGATTCAAATGCCGAAATAATACAAAACCAAATTCCCTTAGTAATTATGCAAAAGCAAATTGAAAATCTATCGAACAACTCCAATGTGCCCGAAAAGAAAAACAACTTAATTAAAACATACCATTTTAATATCGTTGCCAAAGCAGTAGATTGATTTCCAGTTTCCAATTTCGCTTTCGCATCTCAGAGCGTAGTATACGTATCATCAAACCCTGACCCGGAGCCAAAGATCCTCTTTCCATGCCAGCGGCGGCGGTGACCGACTCGGCTGGCTCCAAGAACGAGGTCTTATTATTAAAATATCGAATATTATCACATCACCCATTAATACATATCCTGAGGGTGCTCGAAACTAATCACCCCCTCTCGACTCCGTCAGGCTCCCTCCCCCTTTTCTCAAGTCCATCCAAGTTCTACTATTGGGGCCCAACATACACTGCGACACACATACACACACACACATACAGTGATAACGACATCTATCTGCTGGTCTCGAGTACCGAAGAATTTATGGGACACCAGGCCGGGGCTGCTGCAAAGAGCTCCATTTAATTTTAATACCCATCGAAGACCAATTTCGTTCGGCCCCCTCGGGGAAGGGTTGAGTGGGTGGAACCCCTGCTCCGAGTGGCCACCCCCATAACCCCGGCTCTCATAGTCTTCTTCTCGAGAGTTTCCCCTTCTTTGGACATGGTTATGCATATGTGGACGGCGAGCCAGTAGAGCGCAGAGAGCCAAATAGCTCCTCAGTCAATTAAGTTGCAACTCACTCAACGGGAATTGGCTCTTCGGGCATATGTTAGTGAGAGCAATTGGTGTCTACCCAGTGATGAATTTAAAAAAAAATCAATTCAACGTTTGTCCTGTCAAAATTTTTACAAAAAAAGCCTTTGACTTCAGTTTTTAACATAAAATCAAACTTGCAATTGATAAGTAACATACAGATTTTTGATAAAGTGCATTGTTTTCAAGATATTCTAGATATGGCCACTCAAAGTTTAATTTTAACTGAATTTTTTTTTCATTTTTTCGGTTTTTTAAGTGTTTATTCCTGTTTTGGATTGTTCATTCCTAAAAATATTTTTTTCGAATAGTTCATAAAATTTCCTTTAAAATAAAGAAACATTGAAGATTGGACCTCTGGTTGCTGAAATACAGCGAATAAAATAGTATGAAACAAGAAAATTGAAGTTTTTAAAGTCTCATTCAAACATCTCCACATTTTCTATGGTCAATACTCAGCAATTAATGGTCCAACTTTCAATGTTGAAAAATAAAAAAAATGTGAAATGTCATTATCTCTTTAAAAAAATATTCTGGAAATTATGTAATCAAGGCCTTAAATTTCAAAAGGGTCAATTATTCCAAATTACAAAACACAAAATTACTACTTTGGTCATATGGATGGCCTTTGCAAAGTTTGAGCCAAATTAAAAAAAAAAAACAAAAATAAAAATGATCAAAATCGGCAGATTTCGTAGAAAATTGCTTAAGTGCCGAACAAAATGTATAGCACTCAGTGAAGTGTGAAAAGTAGAACAAAAAAAAAGCAGTCAAAAAGATATACTTTTCGATTCTATTTGAACTATTGGTTTGGTGCAAAATAAGGGTGATTCACGATTAGGGTGATTATGAAAATGTAACTTATCGAGCTATTTTTGGTAATATTTTGGAATAACATGATAATTTTATATCCTTTATTAAAAATTTGTCAAACCCGTGTGGATCAATCGGACCGTGCACTGGGTTCACAATCCAGAGGTCGCCGATTCGAATCCCGCGGCGGGCGCTCTAAAATTTTTGTGTAAATATGGGTATTTGGCGCCGTCGCTCCGTGCCATACTTTCGTACACTTAGGAGCCCAGGGCGGCGAAGTCCTTGTAGATATAAAGGAAGACACTAGTGGTTGGTACTAGCAATGGTGGCCGACAGCTATAAAAGTCAACTTCGTTTCGTTATTAAAAATTTAGCTGCTAATGAGAAAAAAAGTTAGTTTTTAAGAGCTCTAAAAGTGCTTCGAACTAGACGTGCACCCGCTCTAACTCCTCTTTTCTTTAAAACTTAACCTCGAATTGCTACTTACAAAAAAAAACTGATTCTCAGATGCTTTCTCTAAATTTGGTCGTAGAAAACGTAGATTGAAATATGTACCCTCCCTGTAAAGGCTTATGAATTGATCTCAGTTGAAAGGTTCTCCAAATCTCTGAATTGCAAATGTAACATCCTGGAGCAGAACTGTTAAATTTTAATAATTACACATTTTAATGTGGTGTCTTTGACAAAGTAGCTTGGATTGGAAAGCTCGACAACTTTCAAGAAGACAAAAAAAACAAAAAAAAATCTGAAAAGTTAAGATTTTGAAATCACCCTAATCGTAAACCATCCAAATTTTCAACCAAACCTGCAGTTCTCTATTTCCATTAGCAACAACTCTTCTGAAAACACCAAAACTTATTTTTTTTCGGAAAATCCAATTTACACTCCAATTTTACGATAGATCCAGTAGATCATCATTGCTGTGAATATTTAAATACAAAAAGATAAAATAAAAAAAAAATAGTTTAGAAGTCACCCTGCCACGTGCTCGAGTGAAAGCTTGCGGTTCCCATGTTGGTTTGGGTGCCCGCTGCAGGATATGTGTTAAATTGAATTCCAGTTCTTGGGGGGTGTCATCGGTTAGCCCCACATAGTTTGGACAGGTTCCAACCTCCGGAGGCCCCCGGTAGGCAAGTCGGAAAATTATCTTCTGAGTGGGACGGGGGACGAGGGGGTGCAACAGGCTTTCCCAGAACCAACTCCAATCAGACAATGTCCAAACAGTTGTGTACCGTCATGGTCGCAAATTGTTTGTCAGTTGCAAGAGGCGGAATCACACGGAGTGATTGCTTCGAACGAGCTCCAATTTATGTACTCGAATGTCAAACAAGAAAGGGGGGACCCTGGGAAAGTGCTGTTGAAGTTGGTACAGAGTATTTTATGAAAAAAACTTTTAACAAAAGGAAAATATTTTCGATAGTCCAGTGCAATAGCATACATCGAAAGAGGTGAATCATAAAAGATAAGTGCAATAAACGTGGCACTTAAGTTATAGGGAGGAAGTGGGGTTCGGAGCAAGGGTTACTCTCAAAAAGTACACATTCCCCCCTTGTATCCCCTTTTTCCAAGAGTAGTGGTTTGTAATGGGAACACACGAGGATCGATTGAGTACCAGCGTACTTGAGCACCATCATTGTGTGCGGGTGTGTGTGCACGTGGGTGACTGTAACTATAGTTGAATTTTGCTCGGGCACGATTCGATAATAAAGTGAACAGCGTCGGTCCAGAGGGCAAGCAGTAGGGAACGGGGAGTAGGAATTATTCCCGATGTGAATTGAATTTGGAAAGTTTTCAGATTTTCAATCACTGTTGCAGAACTTGGCCAGCGGAGTGTAGTGTACATGTTGAGTACATTTCTGGATGATTGATTTTTAAACGCTGTTCTTTTTTTATGACGTGTGGCACCCGCTCTGCTGGTTTTGAAATCGTTAATACTTGCACTTATAGTGGATCAAGCACATGTGCAAACTGGTGATGGTGCACTTTTAAAGATTAAATAGTTTGGGTTTATCCTCTGTATTAAAACTTTAAATCCTTCTTAAAATGATGATTGACAAATTTTTAAGCATTGATAGTTTACCATAAATGAGTTTACTTAGTTGCAGATTATAATTTTAGGAAAACTTCAATATTTTCATAGAAAATTGAATTATATTTATTTTTGATGAACATGTTATTGTAGCTCCCACATTGTGGAACACCTTAAAAAAACATATCGTACAACATATCAGTAACAACATTTCAAAAGGGCGAAACCTACGATCCTGCCGTTTCGGGAAAATCAACATTCAAAATTTTGCAATTTCGATCAATTCCTATTTCCACAAAAAAGCATGAAAACCATCAATTTTGTCAAAACGTAATAGAAAATAGCAATAATTTCATCATAGAGAGCAATTTGAAATTAATTAAGGTGTTTTTGCTATTAAAAATTGCGAAAAAGAAATTACGCCTTTTTGAAGAGCGTGCCTACATTTTCGCCCCACCGTATTCACCACCCACCCAACCAAAACACCGGTATCGCCCGTCAGGATTCACCAAAAAGCAGAAGTAAACAACCGATTCGCCCTTTTGTATTTTTTTCGTTTTTCGGGTTTTTAAGGAAAAAAGCGGTTAAACAACTATTTTATCATTGTGAAACGTTACAGTCAGTGATAAAACAGTGATATTTGCGACCTCAGTGATAAAATATGGGTCTAAAAAGCCTTCAGAAGGAGTCCGATTCAGGCCAAGAATCGTTGAGCAAGGATCACGGCTATGATACACAGTAAGTAGCAAGTTGGTTTGACGATGTGGTCTATATTGAAGTGACGTTCCTTGGGGTGTCCCCGCCGGAAGTGGGAGACATGGCAGCTGACGACTAGGCCACCCCACGACACCATCTTGCCTTCTCAATCTTTGCATAGCTTCAATGGTTACGGAGGCGATGATTTTGTACGGCATTCCTCCTAACCCTACCTACACTAACTTTTTGTCCTGCAACTACTCGACCAGAATCCCCGGATGTCCTAAGAACCGGTAAATTATGGACCTTCATGTCTAGATTGTGAAACCAAACCAGATCCGATACTACAATAATTGAAATTAAAAAGTTATGTATTTAGGATCATACAAATCTGTGTTTGTTGTGGAATTGTGGTCAGAGACAAACATACATTTTGATCAATTTTGAGGAATGTCAGGTTAAAATTCACTAAATTATAACAAAAAATTAGTGTTTCTAAATATACGTCGGACTTGCAGAAAACACTATATTCGCCCCTCGTGGTTGAGCGACACACAAGGGCGGATACACAATTTGGTTTGTTTTGATTGATGTTATTGTTTAGCCCTTTTGTTTTTTGCTTGTAAAACTACGTATTTTCGGAATTTTGAGATGTTGGAGGGTGTTTTAGAATCAGTTTTGTTCGCTTTACATGATTCTGACGAAAACTCAGTTTGTTTACATCTGAGGGTTTCGCCCTTTTGAAAAGTTGTTGCTGATATAGGAAGTTACAAATCGTAAGTTTAATTGGTTTTAGCAACCTCAATTCACTGTTTTGTTAACAATAACTACTACTACAATAAACCAAAATTTGTTTACAAAATATTCCGAATTTGAAAAAAAATCAGGGTCAATGTTTTTCTTCACAAACTTAATAAAAACGTTAAAAAAATGTACACGATTTGAAAAAGTAATTTTTACATGATTTTTTTTCACTTGCTTTAGCCTCAGGTATCAATGGGTGAATCATTAGGTCTATTCCCGTACTGCAGAATTCTGCAATTCTGCACAAAAACGGCAGCAGAGCGTTCCCGTACTTTTCTGCAACAAAAGTAACTTTTCTTCCAGGCAGAACTTCTGCAATGAGAGAGGCTGAAGTTGCAGCAAAACCGTTCCCGTACTTTTCTGCAAGCTCTCTCTTTTCTTTCGTGTTGAAAAGTAACTGCAAGTTGGTGTTGAGTACACGCTTACATAAAAATTGCAAGTTGGGTGAAATCAAGCATTTTATTATTAGTTGTGATAAATTTGATGGTTTGTTATTACTAAATTGAAGTAGTCTTTTTGAAGGGACGTTTGTATATTTGGAATTGATGGATTTTGGGGTTTTTTTTAAATGTCTGGTTTCATTGTTTAAGGATTGATTTTTTATCTTAAATTGTTTTTGAACAGACTGTGTTGAAATAATAGGTAAATTTAATTGGCAAATAATAAATTGTACCAGTGACGGAGCTACCAATTTGTATTCTTATATGAACCAAAATGTTAAATGTATTTTGTTGAACTTTCAATAAAGGAATCATAAAAAGGTATTAGACTATACCAAACAATTAATAAATATAATTGATTATATAATTGATGACCATACAATTTTTGCTGAAACATATGTAACGTTGTTTACACATCATATTTTATATTATTTAAAATTGATATACATTTTATTAAAAATTATACGGTATACTCTGCACCACAATTCTTAAATTCTTAAATTCTTAAATTCTTAGATTCTTAAATTCTTAAATTCTTAAATTCTTAAATTCTTAAATTCTTAAATTCTTAAATTCTTAAATTCTTAAATTCTTAAATTCTTAAATTCTTAAATTCTTAAATTCTTAAATTCTTAAATTCTTAAATTCTTAAATTCTTAAATTCTTAAATTCTTAAATTCTTAAATTCTTAAATTCTTAAATTCTTAAATTCTTAAATTCTTAAATTCTTAAATTCTTAAATTCTTAAATTCTTAAATTCTTAAATTCTTAAATTCTTAAATTCTTAAATTCTTAAATTCTTAAATTCTTAAATTCTTAAATTCTTAAATTCTTAAATTCTTAAATTCTTAAATTCTTAAATTCTTAAATTCTTAAATTCTTAAATTCTTAAATTCTTAAATTCTTAAATTCTTAAATTCTTAAATTCTTAAATTCTTAAATTCTTAAATTCTTAAATTCTTAAATTCTTAAATTCTTAAATTATTAAATTCTTAAATTCTTAAATTCTTAAATTCTTAAATTCTTAAATTCTTAAATTCTTAAATTCTTAAATTCTTAAATTCTTAAATTCTTAAATTCTTAAATTCTTAAATTCTTAAATTCTTAAATTCTTAAATTCTTAAATTCTTAAATTCTTAAATTCTTAAATTCTTAAATTCTTAAATTCTTAAATTCTTAAATTCTTAAATTCTTAAATTCTTAAATTCTTAAATTCTTAAATTCTTAAATTCTTAAATTCTTAAATTCTTAAATTCTTAAATTCTTAAATTCTTAAATTCTTAAATTCTTAAATTCTTAAATTCTTAAATTCTTAAATTCTTAAATTCTTAAATTCTTAAATTCTTAAATTCTTAAATTCTTAAATTCTTAAATTCTTAAATTCTTAAATTCTTAAATTCTTAAATTCTTAAATTCTTAAATTCTTAAATTCTTAAATTCTAAAATTATTAAATTCTTAAATTCTTAAATTCTTAAATTCTTAAATTCTTAAATTCTTAAATTCTTAAATTCTTAAATTCTTAAATTCTTAAATTCTTAAATTCTTAAATTCTTAAATTCTTAAATTCTTAAATTCTTAAATTCTTAAATTCTTAAATTCTTAAATTCTTAAATTCTTAAATTCTTAAATTCTTAAATTCTTAAATTCTTAAATTCTTAAATTCTTAAATTCTTAAATTCTTAAATTCTAAAATTCTAAAATTCTAAAATTCTAAAATTCTTAAATTCTTAAATTCTTAAATTCTTAAATTCTTAAATTCTTAAATTCTTAAATTCTTAAATTCTTAAATTCTTAAATTCTTAAATTCTTAAATTCATAAATGCCGCCATCTTGAATCATAAAAAATACATATATTTTGGAGTAATATTCTAGGTTAGAAACGCATATTTAGAGGATTTAGAGATTAGAAATTTAGAAGAGGTCTTCGGATAACAGAGTACAAACTGTATTTTTTTTTTATAATTGAGTTTTTAATTTTTTTATATACAAAATTTTCTAATTTTACTTTTTTCAAATTATAATTTCTTTGAATTTTTTAACTGTAGATTTTGAATTTTTGATGTTCTAAACTCTTAAATATTCAAACTTTTGATTTTTTATTTCGAATTCAAAATATTTGAATTTTTGAGGTCTGAACCGGGGTCTGAACTTTTATATTTTTCAACCTTATTTTTTATAATTTGATTTTTTTAAACTAAGCATTTTTTAATTTTAACATTTGAATTACCTAATTTTTAATTAATTAAATTAATTAATTAATTAAATTCTGATATAAATATTTGGGTAATTCTCTACCAACTCACACGAAATCGGGAAAAGTTGCCCCGACCCCTCTTCGATTTGCGTGAAACTTTGTCCTAAGGGGTAACTTTTGTCCCTGATCACGAATCCGAGGTCCGTTTTTTGATATCTCGTGACGGAGGGGCGGTACGACCCCTTCCATTTTTGAACATGCGAAAAAAGAGGTGTTTTTCAATAATTTGCAGCCTGAAACGGTGATGAGATAGAAATTTGGCATCAAAGGGACTTTTATGTAAAATTAGACGCCCGATTTGATGACGTACTCAGAATTCCGAAAAAACGTATTTTTCATCGAAAAAAACAATAAAAAAGTTTTAAAAATTCTCCCATTTTCCGTTACTCGACTGTAAAAAATTTTGGAACATGTCATTTTATGGGAAATTTAATGTACTTTTCGAATCTACATTGTCCCAGAAGGGTCATTTTTTCATTTAGAACAAAATTTTTCATTTTAAAATTTCGTGTTTTTTCTAACTTTGCAGGGTTATTTTTTAGAGTGTAACAATGTTCTACAAAGTTGTAGAGCAGACAATTACAAAAAATTTGATATATAGACATAAGGGGTTTGCTTATAAACATCACAAGTTATCGCGATTTTACGAAAAAAAGTTTTGAAAAAGTTACTTTTTGCGTTTCTCTTTGTTTCGTCGTCCGTGTCTGTCGCGGGTGACCATGAACGGCCATAATCGATGACGACCAACTTTTTTAAAACTTTTTTTCGTAAAATCGTGATAACTTGTGATGTTTATAAGCAAAACCCTTATGTATATATATTAAATTTTTTGTAATTGTCTGCTCTACAACTTTGTAGAACATTGTTACACTCTAAAAAATAACCCTGCAAAGTTAGAAAAAACACGAAATTTTAAAATGAAAAATTTTGTTCTAAATGAAAAAATGACCCTTCTGGGACAATGTAGATTCGAAAAGTACATTAAATTTCCCATAAATTGACATGTTCCAAAATTTTTTACAGTCGAGTAACGGAAAATGGGAGAATTTTTAAAACTTTTTTAGTGTTTTTTTCGATGAAAAATACGTTTTTTCGGAATTCTGAGTACGCCATCAAATCGGGCGTCTAATTTTACATAAAAGTCCCTTTGACACCAAATTTCTATCTCATCACCGTTTCAGGCTGCAAATTATTGAAAAACACCTCTTTTTTCGCATGTTCAAAAATGGAAGGGGTCGTACCGCCCCTCCGTCACGAGATATCAAAAAACGGACCTCGGATTCGTGATCAGGGACAAAAGTTACCCCTTAGGACAAAGTTTCACGCAAATCGAAGAGGGGTCGGGGCAACTGCTGTGTGAGTTGGCGGAGAATTACCCATTTGCATTTCAAATTTCTCAAATACCTCATTTAATTTTTTTTTAGTTTCTCAATAAAAAAATCTTAGTTTTTTTTAAATATTTTTATTTATGAATTTCTTAATTTCCGAGTTTCTAAATTTATGTGTTTCCATAATTTTGAGTTTGTGATTCATTTACTTTCTAATATTTTTCAATTTTGCTGCGTCACCGTTGTTCTTCCATGTGACATCCATAATTTATTTATGTTATCCTGAATAAAAAATCCTTCAAATGGTCTGCTATCAAAACATGTATTTATAATCCCTTCTATATTAAACCTTTGTTTGTCATTTATTTTAATTATATTTGTTGAACTTACCTGCAACTCTCATTTCTATTTTTTTACCTAATGTAAAAGTTTTGAATTGTTTCCAATAATTTCTACCTAAGCATAAGTCGTCGCATAAGCATCTTTTAAATAAAAAGTTGAGTTGCATAAAACAATAAGTCCCCGTTCTAGAGGTAAACTTCCTTCAATTAAATTTTTGTCAATCCCTTTTTTTAGTAATAAAAAAACTTTAATACCCAATTTGAGTAAATCCACTCAACTGTGTACAATATTGCAGAAAAAGTACTGGAACGCGCTACCCAGGCAAAAGTTTTGCGGCCTCTCTCCTTGCAGAACTTCTGCAAAAGAGAGAGATGAAGAGAGCGTGCTGAAAAGTACGGGAACGTGCTGCAAAAAAGTGACTTATGCTGGCTGCAGAATTCTGCAGAAGCTGCAGAAATTCTGCAATTCTGCAGGTACGGGAATAGACCTATTGCTAAATTCGCTCAAAATGGATTACCGGACGGGCCAAAATTTCTCATAGATGGCGCTGTTCGTTTGGTAGTAAGAAATTCAAATTTGTTCTGAGAAATTTACTTTTTTATGAATATTTCAGCAACTACAAATCGCAGGGTAACAAAATTTGACCTGCTGATTCACAAAAAAATAAGCTTTCACCAGGTCAAATTTTATCCCTAACCGATCTTTAATTTGGGAAATATTGAATTTAAATTGATTCTCCCCATACATTTTTTAAATCGCTTACTACCAGCGTGACAGCAGCCGCCATCATCATTTTTTCTCTTTCTCTCCCCGCTCTTGACAGCTAGATCTGTCAAACCATTGTTTTTGTTTTGAATGTGTCCGGCAAAAAATATTTCTGGTTCCTCTACAAATTTTTATTTTATCACTGGAATCAACCTCTAACCGGTCGGAATCGACAAAAAACTTGATTAATGGTTGCCAAAGATGGGCATAATCTACGGGAAGGCGGCTGCAGGAAGGTAACTTGCCAGCAACTGGCGGAAGCGTCGAAGATAATGCAAAAGAAAGTGGCCACCGCAAGGTCTGCTACGCGTAAGTAATCCTCAGTTTCGTCTAACTGCCACGCTTCCGAATTGGCCTCAAAGATCCGCGTTCCGCTTCCTGTTGCAGAACATTAACCGGTTCGAGAAGGAGGATAAGATTGCTTCCGTACGATTTTCGTTTTGCTGCTCGCGAGTTTTCTCCCCTACGTAAGTTTGCTAAAAAGTTTTAAATACTTGAGAAATTTAACCAATTTAAGTTAATTCAGGCTCGGTACGATGGCACGTCCAGTCGGATTATTTTGGCCACCTTTACGGATGATGGACTCGTGCGCATGACCGCTCTAACCGCCGGAATCCGTCGTGGCGCCCGTCTTGAGGTCGGAAGGCTCCTGCTCCGATTGCAAGTCCCGTTGCTGCAAAGGCCAAGGCCCCGAAGGAATCCACCAAGGAAAAGGTCCTGTTTGTGGAAAATCTGAAGCGAACCATCAACGTCCAGCAGCTGGCGGCGAAATTGGCTCCGTTCGGAACCGTTACGGCGATCCGGCTGGTGATGGACAAGGAGACGGGACGCTCCAAGGGTTTCGGTAACATCCAGTACGTGGAGGCGGCCGATGCCGCCAAGGCCATGGTCCAGATGAACGGTCGCTTAGTGGAGGGACAGAAGCTGAAGGTGACGATGGCGCACCAGCCAAACTTTATGGAATTCTGAGATTTACCCGGACCGAACTGCACCCGGTTGGTGCTGGCCGCCGACGGGCAGAAGATGAGCAAGCGCAAGAAGAACTACCCGTACCCGTTGGAGGTGCACCACAAGTACGGGGCGCGGCTGTACCTCATCAATTCGCCGGTTGTGCGCGCGGAGAATTCGCAGTGGGTTTGATATCTTGAGCGTTGCTTTAAAAGTCGTTGCTAATAATGATGTATCTTTCAGCTTCAAGGAAGACGGCGTCAAGGACATCATCAAGGACGTGTTCCTGCCGTGGTTCAACGCGTTCCGCTTCCTGTTGCAGAATATTGATCGGTTCGAGAAGGAGGACAAGTTTATCGATATGACGCGGGTCGTCACGCAAGCAAGAGCTCGACGAACGTGATGGACGTGTGGATACATCGTTCATGGAGTCGCTGCTGGAGTTTGTGACCAAGGAGATGAAGGCGTACCATCTGTACACGGTCGTGCCGCGGTTGACCAAGTTCATCGATCAGCTGACCGACTGGTATGTACACATGAACCACAAGCGTATCAAAGGCGAGTTTGGCGTTGAGGATAACTACAAGAGTTGGATACGCTGTAAGACGTGTTGATGGCTATGGTGCAAATGATGGCGCCGTTTACGCCCTACCTGACGGAGTTTTTTTTCAGCGGTTGCGCCAGCTGAACGTGGAGAATATCGAGGGATGTATGCACTTCCAGATGATGCTCACTTCAAATAGGAAGTACATCAACCTGCCGATTGAGCGTGCCGTTTCTCGGATGCAGGCCGTCGTCGAGATGGGCTCTGTCATGCGCGATTGTAGAATCGTCCCCATCAAGTACACGTTGACGGAGGCCAAGAACGACTTGAGGCAGGTCATCAAAGTGGTAAAAGTACTCACGGACCCCCACATCGCCAAACAGCTCAAGCTGGGCTTCTTCACCGTGCTCGGCCATCGCATCGAGCTGACTTCACGACCTGCTGATCTCGCTGAAACCCATCACGGAGATGCTCGTTTCGGACAAGCTAACGCTGCTATTCAACTCGTGCCTCGAGTACATCGTTCTGATCAAAATCTGTGACGCAATCTGCACACGAGGTCGAGCGCATGCAGAGCGTCCAGAGAAGCTCGCCTGAATCCAGCAGATCTTAAGCGCTTAGAACAAGTTGGTGAGTTGAATGGAAGTAGTTAAAATTAAAAATATATATTTATTCAATTTGATTGCAGATCATTCTGCGGGGAGTCAATGGTGGTGGAGATGAACTTGATGGTCGTTATGATCGGCCAGTACTTGCTCGAATGTCACCTAGCACCGATTCTGCTAAGGACGATGAAGAAGAAGACAAGTCGAAGCCGTTTTTGTCGCAAATCGCGCCGTTGTAATAATATCAGGCTGCTCATCTGGAAGGCGAGTCGTCGCAACTTTCAAACGGGCACAAATGGAAAAGGTTCCAAATGCCACGGTTCCAAATGGACTGGATCAGGACCAGTCCAGAGAATCTTCGAAAACGATGACCGGCCACTATATTCTGGACCTGCTGCGAAGCTTCCCGCCAGACGTCAACTTCCTCAAGCTCGACGATGGGTTCAGCAATGACTGCAAAGAGCTCAGCTTCATGATCGACCAAACATGAACTGAATTGCCTCCGCCAGGAACTCTTCGAGGCGTTCAACGACCTTCCTTCGAGCCTAGTTCAAGCTGTTTGATTACCTGTACACGATCGCCATCGCGAAGCTGATCATCCGCGCCGCGATCTTCGTAACCTAAATGTGCGCTTACTTGTTAAATATTAATATTAAATAATAAAATAATATGAGCGGGGAAGAAGGGAGTGGGGGGGGGGGGTCTCAAGGTTGTTTTCTTCTTTTGTTTTATTAATGAACAAAATGTGATCCTTGCGGGCCTTCGTCACTTCCCGCCAGGGGGAGTGCCTCAACCACGCTGCGTCGCTGAATTCCAGTCCAGCGGAGTTCGAGCTGCGGCCGCTGTTGGTGTCGAAAACCGTTCCGGATCCTCGTGATACAGATCCGCCAGCGGATCATGGTCCGAATCTTTGTCGGACGTTGGTGAACCCATGCTAATGAACGACTCTCCAGGTATCTCTTCACTTGACCCAGCAGAACACGTGCCATAATCAGCTGCTGTTCAAAGGATAACACAACTAACGCATCGAGGCGGCAGCAATGCACCTGATCGGGGGCAAACCCAGTCAGTTCGAATCGCGTCCACGCAGTCCTTGGACATCAGATAGATCGTAACGTTGCCATCTGCAATAACCGTGGGAAATACTTTGTCCTGCTTCTGTCTGTGGCAGGAACTTTATTGCTGGAGGTGCGCCTGCAGAAGCAGGTATGTCTTGATGTGAGGGTCGATGTATCTGAATGGGGGGAAATGGTCGAAATTGATGTTCTGCGAATATTTAGTATTCATTACAAGTATGTAAGCGGTTCCGTTCGATCCGGTTAGCTTGTTTGGCAGCCGCGCGGCCAAGCTCATCAAAATGTTGTTCTTGAGATGATCTCCAGCAGGCCTTGGATTCAACGACAAGTTGAACAGCTCGATCGTGGTGTAGTTTATGTAGTAGTACGCCGCGATCATGCCCGGGTTCAGCCTCCACGCTGATGCACTTGGACTGCTCGAGATCGGAGAGTTGGGGTTCTGGGTGAGTCGCCGGTACAAGAACGGTAATCAACGGCGTCCTGTTTGCTTCGACACTTGTACGACATCCGTGACTGGGTAGTCGTTGTAGAAATGCGTGTCCATTTTGACCACCAAGTGGGCGGAAATGTTCAAAGCCATGCGATCCAGGAACGGCTTGTGTTCACCTTCTCGACGTAGACGAACCAGTTCGGTTGGGGTTCGGCCGCGCAGTGCGTTAAAACATCGCCGTGACACACGGCCCGTGAGGCGATCCAGCTTTCGCGACCTCACAATCACCAGTTTGTGAGGACTGAACTTGGTTACGGCGTTGTACACCGGTTTGGACATGGCCGCAATCCTCGACGCGTTGTGAGTAAAGTTGAAACGTCCCGGGCGTCCGACAGGGATGTCAACATGGCGATGATCCGGATCTTCCCCTGCTTCCAACGTCGCGACAAAATGTTCCACTTGTCTGCCGTGGTCACGATAATTTGTCCCTTGGCAATCAGCTTCATATCCGTTCCGGTTGTGGCCAAACTTCTGGTGCCAATCCATGGAGATCACCTCGGCCAGAGCAACACTGCAAATTCCGCAATCGTCATCTTTGCCCAACTCGGTCGACGCCCTAACAAATAATCCGTACTGTTATAAACTGCGTCGAGACCGGTCCGAATACAGCTCTTCAAAACGTGGCTAGCGCAGGGCACTAATCGACAGCGGCTGCTTATCGAGCAGCTCCATCGGCGGAAGGTTTTTCTCCGGTAGAACCAGGTGGTGAAACGAAACCGTAAGTTGCGTCTCAGCGACAATCCACCGGTAGGAAAATGATGCGCAGCAAGTACAGCGGTGGTAACGGCACAAACTCTATGTGATGGGGGACACTGCGGGTGCGGGGTTTCGGGGGGCAACCCACGGGCTGGGTAACCTTATCACCATTCGGGATCGTTTCCGTGGGGGACGACCAATCGAACGATTTCAGCTTGGCGCAATTTTTGGGGCAATTAAACTGGGCTGGTAGATCTGAAACCAGCTTAGCACTAGGAGGCGAGTTCGAAGAGTGCACCTGCGCGGCGAGCACTAGCGAGGCCGGGTGATAAATCACTGGCGGAGATCACCTTACGGGGAACGTCCAATCGGGGGAATTAAACACGCGGCAGAACTTGGGGAAAACGCGATTGTTCAACTTTCGAAAGCAACTGCGATTAAATTACTAACGCAAATGACTGCCGCAGTCAAACCAAATACTCCATGTCGACCGAGCAGGGCGTGGTCAGCTCGAAAGCCCCCCCCCCCTCCCTCCCCCTCAGGAAGTAACCCTGCTCCTTGTCCCAGGGCATCCCAGCAACAACATGACGCGATCCAGCAGCCCGTGGACGACCTCGTAGCCAGCCGTTTTGACGGCACAAAGCAACGCTCGTTCTTGGGCCCGACTTCGGCCTTGGAATCCGCCAGGACCATGTCGGACACTTCAAACAGCTTAAGGGGAAGGGGAATTTTGCGGTTCGCGGCCAGGGTTTTGAGCAGTCCGGGGATGAGCGTGGCTCGCACGACTTGAAATTGGGTTGGCGATGTGAACGGCCGGAATCTTCTCGATGTACCGGTTCAGCTTGCCGGCGATGTCGTCCCGCGAGCACAGTGTAAAGGTCAGAACGTCGGTGAATCCGGCTTGGGCGATTTGTTCACGGAGTTGCTCGGTCAGTTTGTTCAGGGGGTATTCCCGGCGATGTGAATTGTGGCCGGAAAAGTCTTCGGGATGCGGTTGTATGTCACACACGTGCCAGTCCCTCCAGGCACAGAAGATCGTACCGGTTGGCCGGAATATCGATCCGGTAAATCACATTATCCGACGCATCCTTGGCCGCATCCACCAACTCAAAGCACAGCTTCTGAAAATTTAATGAGAAAAAAACAACAACAACAGCAGCATAAACATAAACAAATCCTACCGTACAGTACCACCATACGGTATTGAAATAAAAAATATGTTTTTCTGTTTTAAGGGAAATATCACGATAATATGATAAGAAAAAAATATTGCACTGTAGATATGTCAGTTCTGCAAACTTTTACATAGCTTAATTTAAAAATTGCTTGAAAAATTGAGAATTTGATTAAACTTATTTAAAAACCAATGTAACTACTCCGTACGGTAACTGTTTACGTCACAGTGGTGCTATCTATTGGTAAAAATTTAGTTCATCAAATGTACCACCAGAGGGATGTAGCGTACAACATATGCGAACCTGGCGGCAGTTTGGTGAAACACCCCGTCAGGTGTTCCATTGGCACAGTTGCTTGAAATCAGCCCGGGAGCATGTTGACAGCTCCCATACAAACTGAGCGTACCCCGTTTTGTGGGCCCAGTGGGCCTAAGATGGCGGCCTTCGATATTATCTAGCCAAATTTTTCAAAATGGCGAATAGTTTAATTAAATAAAGTGTTTGCCTTGTTTTGGTATAAAACGACAAAATAAGCATTTTGGAATCATTTTTTTTAAACTTGTTTAGAGATGCGCCACGTTCAAATATTAGTCTAGAACAGTTGAAGTGAGCGTGCCGCAAAAGCCGTCACGAAAAAAAAAGTTTTCTATGCAAATTTTGAGTTGCGTATTTGGTGGGCGGACTCAGACGAGACCCACTTGCCATCTGTCGGTGGATACGCGCAACTCACTAAAACTGTCATGTTAGGGGACGGTTGCTTGAAATACCCTAAAATCTTGTGAAGTCGGGGTTAATTTTTTTGGCACCCTACTGTACATTGACCGCAATTTATACAAAATTTTTGCTTTTATTTTCTTTAATTATAAACAAGAAATGAAGTGTTTGTTATGTGGGGTCATTCATAAATTACGTGACCCCTCTTTTCGAAATAAATTAAAATAATTCAAAAATATTGACTGCTTCTACATTGACATTTCACAAAAAACAAGCTTGAAGAATCAAGGTAGGATTTTTTTATGATTTTAACAAATATTCATGACGCCGTTTATTTTTTTGTTTATTTTTATTCAAATCAAAGAGATATGAGAATTATATACCGCCATCAGGGGTGACACTGGGTCTGGGAGGTGAGATTGGATCGTACAAATTTTAGCATTTAAAATAAAAAAAAATAAACATTGACCCAAGATCAAATTCTGAGCAAATGTCTGTGTGTGATGGGATGTTCATCAAAATCATTGCATTTGATTATCTAGGCACTGGCTGAACCAATTGTGTCTATTTCTGTATCCGTCTTCGAGTCCCAAGAAATTTCTTCAAAACAAGCTAAAAAAAACCCTTATGAGCTATATTCCAGAAGATTGAAGTAGGTTTTCGTGGGCAAACCTGTCATGTTAATTTTTTTATTTTTAGGAAGGTTTTTTGGATTTTTTTTAAAAGCTAAAAAAAATGAAAAATTTGAAGTTTGAAAACGGTTGTTTTCGTAAACTTTGCAACCGTCTAATTAACTAAAATTAAGAAATTAAAAATATGGTGAGTTTAAAATGCAGTTTCTATTATGAAACTGATTAAAATTTAATCAGTGGCCACTGGCAATAAAGATTAACAGATTTTTTTAATTTCCAATGAATTTTGTGACAATGTTTTTTTTTAAGTCATCAGTTTTATTTCGAACAAATTCGAACCACATACAACATACATAACCTTGACACCCTTTGCTGCTATCATGTCGTTGTCGCTGTCGAGGGTGGGCTATGCTTGGTTTTTTTTTTTGTGGTTACACACTTGGAAATAATTTGACTGGTGGTTGCTTTTTTTTAATGTGCAAAAAATAAAAAAAGGCAATGTAAAAGTATAGACATTTACAATGCAATAGAAAAATAAATTCTAATGACAGTATTTTAATTTCAGATTTTACTTTTCCGAGTACTTTGTAAATAATTAAAATTTAAAGATCAGCTAACTCAAAAAAATGCCAAAGAAAAAAAAATGCTTCACACATGATATTGCAAAAGAGCGTAACACGCACAGCGTGATTTCGTTGCCAAGTGCGCTAGTTATGTGAATCTATGCTTTGCATCCCGTGAGCACAACCACGACACTAACATTTCTTATTTTTGCAGTTGTATTTGCGAAGATATGCGAGTATCATGCATACTTTACGCGCCATACCCACATACACACATGCACACATACACAGTCTCATTGTATGCTGGCGACAACGACGCGTGAATACATAGCATAACCTAGTTTCCCCTTCTCGACCTTCTTCCGCTGAAACCCCTTTTCCTCCGTGAGCATACATTCCAGCACACACGCGCGCACACATACAGAGGGACAGACCGGAACACGGAGCATAACGCAGTGGCAGCGGCGGCGTGTCCCGCAAAAGTTGCTAAAAATAAACTCTGGCACTGTCGCATCAGAACGGTCGATAAACTGCCTTCCGAGGGCTAAAAATAGACCAGAGGTTGGGCTTTAAGGGCTGCCGTTGAGCGTGTCTGGGAGCGGGAATCGGCGGTTGGGTGTGTCTAGGGAAGGAAGTGGGTGCGGTGGTGGAGCTTTCCGAAGCACAGGCGTCGACTTTTCCTGGAGCAGACGAGCTCCGACTTGGGGGTGATAATTCAGGGGAAATTAGCATGATATTGAATAATTCAGACGATACAAAGGTGAGGCAAGCGATGCTCGAACTTGAGTTTTGAGTAAGCGTAGAAGATTGGGTTAGCATGAAATTTCAACATGATTGGTTTGGACTTTTCGAAAAGATGCACATCAATCAATTAATTTAGATTTTATTTAAGCTTACTAAGAAGCTAACTTTTATAATGTATATGTTTACTAACACAACATTGTTTAGCCAATGAACACTTAGGAATTCAAACATGTTGAACAGAAAACCCTTTTATCCATCTTTATTTCTTATAAATAATAAAAAAAACACTTAGCATTTTGAAAAAACCTTTTGAACGAAGGCACCTCCGAAAAAATATGTTTGAAAGGCTGAGAATAATTCTTACAATTTTCTTTGTGAAACCTTGAAAATTTTTACTATGAGTCAAATTCGAAATCGATGATAATGAGTTTTTCAAAGTGTCATCTAATTAGCCTGTTATTTTTAACTGACGATATCGCAGTAAGTAATGGTTAAATTTTCAATGTTGAAAAATGAGACTATTGCGAAATTTTCTGATCTGATCAATAAAAATACTAGCAAAACTTTAAAATACCGTCATTTTGAATGACCCATTTTCTTCTCCCTTCCAGGCCCAATGTCACTTCTGATGACGGTAAAGCATATTTTTTGAAAAGGACCGCAATTTTTTTCTGGATTCGATGGTTACGCGGCATGACACCGCCCCCTATACTCTCCATTGGAATTTCACGGTACTCTAAAAACTAACGTTTTTAGCATAATTATAAATACAGGAAAGTGTCTTAAAAAGTCACCAGTAACATCCAAATTGAAACTTCGTGACACAATCTATTTATTTGAGAAAAAAGTTGTAATGGATTAATTTGGGTGTTTTTGAATTTATGTTTCAGCATTTTAAGTTTGGTTGAGATTTTAAAAATAAATTTGATAAAAAAAATAAAGGTGAATCACATCCTAAACGTCATATTTATCAAAAGCAGAATCAGTAAAATAATTAATAAAGTTTTGTTTGTTTTCCTAAATTTCAAAAATTAGAGTATTTTAATAAAATTTTGGCAAAACTTTATGAATAGCAGTTGTTTAACATTTATGGATAAAGTTACAATCTTCTTGGAATTATGTGGAATAATGAAATTTTGATGGAAATGTACATTGTACAATCAATTATCTGCATTTCGTAAAATCTTGTGAACACAAATCTCAATCTGAAATTAAATATTTATTTAATTTGGAAACTGCTTTCAAAATTCCTGTTAAAATTTTTGTGAAGTGTCCTGATTTTCGGTTCAAAGATCAGAAATCACTTACTCTTCGCCGAGCGAATCTTTGCCGACTGGAGCTCGCAACTAGTCGCGAGCGAACACTACACTCTGGCTGCCAGCGACTTGCTCAATCGCTTCTCCCAGCGACACAAATACTTCGTGAATTTCTTTGCCCACTCCATCCATCGACCCGAGTCACACACGAATACGTTCAGAGAGGAGAGAATCTAACAACATACCAACTCGGCCCTCTTTTGGCCTGAAATTGCTTGTAAATGTGTCTTTGATGTCGTGTTATCAACAAAATTGCAAAACATGTTTGATAACATTGATTTTAAGCAGTTTAATAACTGAGTAAAACAAAGCCGATCGCAAACTATTTCGACTCAGCGACTGAGCGACATAACGCAATCGGTCTCTCTGAACCATTCGCTGTACTTCCCGATTGAAGTGAGAGGGAGAGCAAAGAGAGAGTATTCTGTAACGATCGGTATGGAAGCGGTAGGAAACAGTCAGAGCAGTTTTTTGTCGCTTTCAATTTGTGGTCGCGATTGAATGAGTCGTTTTGGAGCAATCAGGACCCTTGGTTTGAATTATAATTATAAAAATAATGCTGAAATGCACCGAGAAGCAATCTGTCAATTGAATATTACAAATTTCACGGCATTTCACGGTATTTGACAAATTTCACAGCCAGAATCATATTTCACGGATTACGCGCAAAATTGCGAAAAATCACTAGCCCTAGTCATGGCAGTAATTTACTTTAGTACAAATTGATAATTTTCCTCTTTTCATATTTAAGACCAAGATTAAAAAATTTGAAATTATTTGTATTGAATGTATCAGAAATTTTCACAAAAGCTTTTTTTTGCAATCAAAGGATTCGAAAATATGATTTTTTTTGTGACAAAAAATGTACATGGGTCATTCCAGGTCAACTGGGTACACTTTTGGACTTGACAATCACCGGTTTGGACCAAACTTGGCGATTATCTTAAAAACTTGTTATACTTTTACTCGTAACATTCCAACTTTTAGACCAAAAGACTTTCTCCTGCTTGCATTTTGTAGGAAATTGTTCAAGGATTTCATTAAATTTAAAATATCAACCCCCAAATGCCTTCCAAAACTGTTTCTTAGCAGTTTGTTTTTTAAAACGTAATTTACCCATTCCATTTTTTAATTTTTACAATTTGACATAAGGATCTATGCACATCTCAAATTAAACCAAACCATTGCCCAGAAACAGCCCTTTCAAGAATAAAAACTCTGAATTTCCTAATATATACTGAACATAAACATCTTGCGAAAAACCACGCCTCATATAAAAAGTTGTGGTAATTATGTTTGGAGACGTGGTTTATGCTCTATCATTTAAAACTAAATATCAGCATTACGTCACTGCTCCCCCTTTCAAATATGACATATCTCAACTTTCCGCTGAATGAGAGCTAACGCGGGGTTTGTTCGAGTGTAATCAAGGGAATAATACTGAACCGGGTTTCCTCCCGGTTTATATCCCCCCAACCCCCGCTCCAATGTCGTTACCCATCACCATCACCACCACTTCCGCTTTGGAGTCCACCGCGCTAAACATTTCCCATCATGTCTGTGTGTGTGTGTCACTGCTCGCCCTGCCACGTGTCACTCCGCTGTCAAGAATTGGTGTGCGCCCATCATCACTTTTTCCCCCCTCTCCTTAATCACCCCCTCCCGTCCGCCCATCCTGGTTGAGGTTGCGATGCGGCGATGACGACACGGTGACAATTTTCGCAACCTTGAAGTGCCCTATCCCTTTTCCCCGTGACCCATTTCCGCGTACTGTTGCGCCCACGTGGCTCAGCACAGCCAACTGACAACAAAAAGAACAAGACCAAGAAGAAGAAGATGTCAACCCAGGACGGAGGCGGCGAAAACGACGACAGAAATCGTTTCAGTTTCGCCTTCGTTGAAGTTGAAAGAGGTTTTCCGCCACATTTCCATGCCCCTTTTTCCTTTAGGACTTTTTTGTCGTTGTCGTTTTTCTTGCAAGATTGCTTCCTTCGTCGGTGTGTGTTTGTGTGTTGGGTTTTGTGTTACGCTTTCCCCGAAGGAATGTTTTTGTTTTCCGAGGTGGCCGACAGTGTGCACATCTAAAAAATGCTTAAAATTTAGCTTTGCTAGAATAATGGAATCATACAACATTTCAGACAAATTTATACACCCAAACTTGATGAGTCAAAATCATACACTCATTTAACAGTGTATAGTTTGCAAAAATGGCCCGTTTCGAAAATTATACCACCATAAAAAAGAAAGCTGAGCATAAATTCGTCAAAAATATCTTTTACAAGTAAAATTGCTTGGAAAATAGATTGCACATGGTAAGAATCTTCTCACGAAACCTTAAGAGTGAGTCCACAAGCATATGAATATAAGCACTCTTTAAATTAAGGATTTTTTTTTTGTGAAATTGACTAAGGAACTCGAATTTGAATAAAAATATCACCAGAAAATTGGACATAAGGGGTTAAGTCTGAAAAATTCATTCTTGAGAAAACAACTTAAAATTTTAGTTTTTTACAATATGGGTATCAAATGAGTGGCATTTTTTCATACATTTCGAAAGAAATATTTTTTTAAACACTCAGAATTTTCACAAAACTACGTATTTTTGAAAAAAATACTCCAAATTTCAGTTTTTTACAATATGGGTATTAAATGATCGAATTTTTAAAAAATACTCAACATTTTCACAACACTACGTATTTTCGAAAAATACTCCAAATTTCACGTTTTGCAATATGAGTATCAAATGATGGGGATTTTTGATACATTTCTAATGTAATAACACCATTTTTTGAAAATAGTAAAAAAAATCACGAAACCACGTATTTTCGAAAAAAATACTCAAACTTTCTGTTTTGTTACAATGTGGGTATCAAATGATCGGGATTTTTAGATACATTTCGAAAGCAATAACATAAATTTTTGAAAATACTAAAAATGTTCACAAAACTACGTATTTTGGAGAAAATACTCAAAATTTAAGTTTTTTATAGTTATAGCTTTCGAAATGTATAAAAAAAAACCCGATTATTTGATACGCATATTGTAAAAACCTCAAATTTTTAGCATTTTTTTTTAATACGTGATACGTGAAAATTTTGCGAATTTTCATTTTTTTTGTTAATACTTTCGAAATGTATGAAAAAATCTAGATAATTTGATACCCATACAGTAAAAAATTTAAATTTAAAGTATATTTTTCGAAAATACATAGTTTTGTGAAAATTTTGAGCATTTGAAAAAATGTGTTATAATTTTCAAATGTATGCCACTAGAGTGTAACAAAAATTACTTTTTGGCGGGCATTCAAGAGTTTGTTACGGTGGGCGTATTGAGCACAAATCCAAAATACGTAAACTTAGGTGACTTTCCCAAGTAACATTTTTTCCAAGAGTTCTACAAGAGCTCTTCAAGATAGCTACAGCATAGCAGTTTGGACCGCGGTAGGATAAAATTCTCTTCAAAACTTCTTTGGAAGAGTACTTGAAGAGAGTTTTATCCTACCGCGGTCCAAACTGCTATGCTGTAGCTATCTTGAAGAGCTCTTGTAGAACTCCTGGAAAAAAATGTTACTTGGGTTTGATAGTCCGGGGTGACTTTGATAGGTTTTCAAATGCCCGTCAAATTAATATTCAAAAATTTTTGAGAATTTTGAGTATGTAAGCATTAAGAGGATAGCTTATTATCGAACATATATGCAAAAATGTGACTGTTACATTGGATGTATCAAAATTAGTGGCCAAATCAAATTTCTATCAATGTCACTCCGGGCTATCAAAGTCACCCCAGTTTACGGTATGAGCTTGATTGGACGTAACAGGAACTAGCACTTTGCATTTGAATTTTAAATGGGATTTAATCCGTACATATTTTTTTTCAAAAATGTCACTTTTTGAGGCATTTTGGCGTTTATTTTCAACATCACTAGCGTGTAGGCCAGATCCTTGCGCGTCTTTTGGTATAAATAACATTGAAATTTGGAGCACCCTGGAAAGTGTGTCATTTTTTCGAAAAATTGACCCCAGCAAAATCAAATGGCGTCTAGGGCGTCGCGAGGCGCAACGCAGTTTTCAAAATACTTTTTCAAAGGAGATCAGAAAATTTCACAAATAGTTCATCCTTAAACATTGCAAATTAGACCATTAGTTGCTAAGATATTGGCATTAGAAAATGTGGGGCTGTTTGGGCAAGACTTGGATGAGACTTAGAAAACTTCAATTTTAATGTTTCTTTTTTTCTTTTATCCGGCTCGTATCAGCAACCAGAGAGGTCCAAGCTGTTTCTTAGACGAAATTTTAGGAGTTTTTTCTGGAATCAAAAAACCGCATTTTTAGTTAAAATTAAACTTTATGTAGCCAAATCTCAAAAACGGTGAAATTTATAAAAAATTCTGAAAAGTACTTTTCTATTTCAAATTCGATTTTTTTAATGTACACAGCTAAAAGAGTAGTAATCCAGCTGCGTGTAAAAGGCCTGGGTGTAAAATAAATATTGCATTATTTTATGCAATTTTATGTGATTTTACACCCTGAAATATGCAGCCCATCAGTATGGGAAACCTACTTGACCGAAATGTCAAGCTGATTTATGCGTTTATCCTTACAGCTTTTCATCGGTCTGATGGCCGAATGGGCTAAGGCGCCAGTCCTTACTGTTGGTGCTGGGTTTGAATCCCATCGGTTGCAACTTTTTTTTTGTGTTTGCAAAAATTGTACATGCTGTGTGTAATATTAAGTGTTTATTTTGAAGAAGGTAATGTTCATGCTTTTGCATGCGATTTTACCATCGGATTTTTTGCTGTGTAGAAAAAAGGCCGGTAAGATTTGTATTTTTCCGGATGGAATTTTTTGCCTGTACTTCTTATGGATCAAAATATGCGGGTTTTTGTTGCATAAAAAAATAAAAAATAAACATTTTTTGGGAAAATCTTTTTTTCGTGAAAAAAGTTGTTTAAGAATAGTTTTAAAATTGTATGGAGCCTTGTATGGGTGAACCAATGTCACAAAATGGCCCTTAAAAAGATTGAGCCAAAACAAGAAATATTAATAAAAATCCAATTCGGAATACGGGGAGAATTGCTGAAGTGATAAAAAAAATGATTGATTTAGAAATTATTATCTGTACAAAGAAATGCAAGGCAATCATACTTATGGGCATATTTAAATTTGTTTCTTGAGGCTGGTAAGAGTTTGAGTCCAATGGGGAAGGCTAGATAAAATTTAAAATTCAATATCCATGCCTATAATTTTTTTTGAGTGCCAATCGAAATTGCAAAAAGTCACCCCAACCCTTTTTGATTTTCGTGAAACGTTGTGCTAAGTGGTAATTTTGTTACCAGATTTCCCTGATATCTCGTGACGGAAGATTAGACGTGTTTTTCAATAAATTGGAAATTTCCTCCATTTTGAATAGACTTAACCGCATTTATATTTTGCTTTGTATCTCTTCGTAAAATGAACTGATTTGAATCAAAATTATAATCATTTTTTTCTAGAACAATAATTCAGAATGACAAGATACATTTATCCATTTAAAAAGATTCAATTTATTTAAAAGAAAAATTCCTTATTCATCATGATTTTTATTTTGATCAAAACAAGCTGCAAGAAAAAAATACAAATGAAAATTCGAAGATAAAAAGGAAAATTATTGAAAATTGCAGAAATGATTTGAAATAATCTACCAAAGTCAGAAGTATAAACACTGATTTCCAAATTTAGCACTATCTCAAAAAGGTCATGTTTTATGAAAAACTCAAGTTAAAAAATCTATTTTTTTATAGGTGGACCACTGGTTCAAACTCCCCACGGAAGCAAAACGGAAGACAGCAACCCAGCCCAAGAGGCCAGTCCAGAAGAGCCACAGGGTGGCGGCAGTGGGTGCCTTTCCGTTTTCCTCTGATTTAAGCTTCAACTGTGCTTGACTTATTTCCTTTGTGTAATAATTCCCGCCTGAACGGTGTTGCTTTTCCATCTCTTGCTTTTGTGCCAAGGATTCTATTTCTGCCTGTGCTGCCGGCTACTCCCGGCTGTTGTCACACTATTTTGCACCAGGCTACAATCACAATAGTGATGGGTGGAGAGCGGGGGTGGTGTCTTTGAGAGCTTGAAGAACGGACAAATTGTTACCGTTAGCCGGGACAGTAATTGTTGGCGGCGTATGCTGTGTGAAATTTGTCATGTTTAATTTTACCACCGCCCCCTTTCCCCCATCCCAAGTGGTGGTGGAGGTCACTCCCTGGAAATGTACATCACTGGCGGCCCCAAAAGGTCATCGCACAAGCTTTTTGAGCGGAAAATAATTGGATTATGAGCAGAAAGTGACGAGAGCGGAGTGAATTTGGGGCAGGATGTTTTTTTTCTCTTTCTTGCACGTTTTTCGTAATTAAGATTTGAGTAATAATTTGCAATTTGTCACTCTCTTAGTCGTTTATCATTTATCATCTTAGACAGTGTCGTAATTGAAGGCAACATTTGCTTCAGCTTGTGATTATTTAGATACATTTGTCTTGAGGCGAACTTTCTAATTGCAACAATGTTGATGCAGTTTCCAGACATCAGATTTGTTTACAGATTTTACTTAGATTAATCATTTGATGCAGATAATTATCTCAAATCCCCACTTTCAAGCCAATGTTACTAGAATTTTTGAAACCAACAAAATGTAAATCCATTTTATACAACATCACTTTAGCCGTAGAATGGAAACAAAAACTATCAAAAATAATTGAACATGTGTAGAACATGATTTCAACATCTAAAAACGCCACCCAGACCAATTTTCATAAAGTTCCATTTCGGTAAAACTTTTGCAACGACCACGTGCCCACCAAACCGCCACTAATCGCCAGCTGGAACGTCGACTAATGAGCAATTCTCTACGAAATCGGTCTTTTTTCTTCAATTTTAATTTTTGTATTTTTTAATCCGACTGAAACTTTTTTGGTGCCTTCGGTATGCCCAAAGAAGCCATTTTGCATCATTAGTTTGTCCATATAATTTTCCATACAAATTTGGCAGCTGTCCATACAAAAATGATGTATGGAAATTCAAAAATCTGTATCTTTTGAAGGAATTTTTTGATCGATTTGGTGTCTTCGGCAAAGTTGTAGGTATGGATACGGACTACACTGGAAAAAAATAATACACGGTAAAAAAAATTTGGTGATTTTTTTATTTAATTTTTTATCACTAAAACTTGATTTACAAAAAAACACTATTTTTAATTTTTTTTATTTTTTGATATGTTTTAGAGGACATAAAATGCCAACTTTTCAGAAATTTCCAGGTTGTGCAAAAAATCATTGACCGAGTTATGAATTTTTTAATCAATACTGATTTTTTCAAAAAATCGAAATTTCGGTCGTAAAAATTTGTCAACTTCATTTTTCGATGTAAAATCAAATTTGCAATCAAAAAGTATTTCAGTGAAATTTTGATAAAGTGCACCGTTTTCAAGTTATAGCCACATTTAAGTGACTTTTTTGAAAATAGTCGCAGTTTTTCATTTTTTTAAATTAGTGCACATGTTTGCCCAGTTTTGAAAAAAATATTTTTGAAAAGCTGAGAAAATTCTCTATATTTTGCTTTTTTGGACTTTGTTGATACGACCCTTAGTTGCTGAGATATTGCCATGCAATGGTTAAAAAACAGGAAAATTGATGTTTTCTAAGTCTCACCCAAACAACCCACCATTTTTTAATGACGATATCTCAGCAACTAATGGTCCGATTTTCAATGTTAATATATGAAACATTTGTGAAATTTTCCGATCTTTTCGAAAAAAATATTTTCAAAATTTTCAAATCAAGACTAATATTTCAAAAAGACCAAACATTCAATATTACGCCCTTTTGATATGTTAGTCTTGATTTAAAATTTTTGAAAATATTCTTTTCGAAAAGATCGGAAAATTTCACGAATGTTTCATATTTTAACATTGTAAATCGGACCATTAGTTGCTGAGATATCGACATTAGAAAATGGTGGGTTGTTTGGGTGAGACTTAGAAAACATCAATTTTCCTGTTTTTTAACCATTGCATAGCAATATCTCTGCAACTAAGGGTCGTATCAACAAAGTCCGAAAAAGCAAAATATAGAGAATTTTCTCAGCTTTTCAAAAATATTTTTTTCAAAACTGGGCAAACATGTGCACTAATTTTAAAAAATGAAGACACCAAATCGATCAAAAAATTCCTTCAAAAGATACAGATTTTTGAATTTTCATACATCATTTTTGTATGGACAGCTGCCAAATTTGTATGGAAAATTATATGGACAAACTAATGATGCAAAATGGCTTCTTTGGGCATACCGAAGGCACCAAAAAAGTTTCAGTCGGATTAAAAAATACAAAAAAAATCGAATGACCGAAATCCTAGAGAACTGCTCTAATGCTTATTCTCTACCAGACCATAACCTCACACCCTCCACTGCTGAACCGTATTGTTCCTTTCTTTAAAATATTAAATTTCACTTAAATCGCCCCCTTCTCTCTTTACACCAACAACCTGCTGTAAGCGTGTGTATGTGTGCTCGTTTGTTGGTGTGTCACACAGCCAAGGGAGTGGGGGGATCAATAATTATAACCGTTTTCAATTTCCATGATTGGATCGCTTGCCAGTTAACCAATAAATAAACTTTAATGGGCCATCTCGAATGTTGCGGGTGAAAGGGGTTGACGCAAGGACCTCCACGTGGCATCACGCACCAACGTCTTATGATGATTTTATGTTGATGACGTCGTCGATAACCACCGCTCACGGCACGGATTTCCTCACCTTGAATTATTGATGATAATCAAATTTAACAGCGTAGTTATTTGTCGAAAGCAGTGAATTTGAATGTTGACACACGAAATTACGGCGCTTTCGGGGAGATCAAACAGTTTTGCGTGTTTATGCTGTATGTTTGCAGATTAAACAGGTACACCGAGTGCTAGTACAAGAATGTTCATCAAATTCCATGTCCAAGAATTTGGGCAAAAGTGATTAAATTCAACGCATGATTTCTTGTCAATTTAAGCCATTTTAAAAAACAACGTGAGTTTAAAAAATACCTGAAATAATTTAATTTAGCAAAAAAGTATTAATACAGCAATTCCCCACGAAAACAGCATGGAAAAAAACAAAAGTCCTCGGATCGGGCTCAAAATTTTTCTGGGGGTTCCCTGGCCGAAATAATTAGACCCGTTTTTTTTTTTGTTTGGCCATTAGGGTGACCTACGCCGTGTTAGGGTGGTCTGAAAAATGGCCATTTTCGTCGATTTTCGCAAAAACCACTTTTTTCGAAAAATCATAACTCCTCGCCATTTTAACCGATTTCAATTGTCTTATACGCAAATGAAAGGTGATAAGTTGACCTTTCAAAGAAAAATAGTAACAAGTTTCAAAAATCTAGCCTAACATATGAAAAGGGCGTATGAAACTTTAAAATGCCGTTTTTACGGTGTCTGGACCAAAGAGCCGATGTCTGGAAATATTTTTATCGGATTCCCCGGACATTTTTACATAATATACTCAAAAATTGGAGCAGTTCATCAACAGGATTCCGAGATATGATTTTTTGAAAATAAAATCCGTGTTTTTTGACGCGCCGCGTGCAAAAACCGGAGAATGACGAAATTTGCAAAAAATCAACTTTTTTCACTAAAACTGCGATAACTTTAAAATTTCAGCAATGACCTATACATGTCTGGGTACCAAAATTTTCGTCATTGAAAGACTCAACTTTTGGTACCCAGACATGTATAGGTCATCGCTGAAATTTTTAAGTTATCGCAGTTTTAGTGAAAAACGTTGATTTTTTGCCGATTTCGTCATTTTCCGGTTTTTGCACGCGGCGCGTCGAAAAACACGGATTTTATTTTCAAAAAATCATATCTCGGAATCCTGTTAATGAACTCCTCCAATTTTTTAGTATGTTATGTAAAAATGTCCGGGGAATCAGATAAAAATATTTACAGACATAGGCTCTTTGGTCCAGACACCGTCAAAACGGCATTTTAAAGCTTCATACGCCCTTTTCATATGTTAGGCTAGATTTTTGAAACTTCTTGCTATTTTTCTTTGAAAGGCCAACTTATCACCTTTCATTTGCGTATATGACAATTGAAATCGGTTAAAATGGCGAGGAGTTATGATTTTTCGAAAAAAGTGGTTTTTGCGAAAATCGACGAAAATGGCCATTTTTCAGACCACCCTAACACGGCGTAGGTCACTCTAATGGCCAAACAAAAAAAAATACGGGTCTAATTATTTCGGCCAGGGAACCCCCAGAAAAATTTTGAGCCCGATCCGAGCACTTTTGTTTTTTTCCATGCTGTTTTCGTGGGGAATTGCTGAATATTTAAATGAATTACGAGCCATGGTTTCAACTTTGATTAAAAAAAAGGTGTTTTAAAATGTGTTATACATCTGTCCAGTTGTCCGCTCAAAATTGGCACAGATGCTTAAGGTGGTAGATCACATTGTGGCAATCACTGTCAATGCTGGTTCTGAATTTAGGGTCCAGAAATAGTAAATTGAAATGAAAAAATATTCACTACATGTAAAATGCTTCTACAAACAACACAAAGAAAACCATTGTTTGATTGAAACATTCTGAATCAAGATTTGAATGTTTTTCTAAAACAAACCTGGCCGCCAAATGGCCGATCGAGAATGATGCCTTCCAGAGCCTTAAAATAACCCAAAAAATCAGTTTTCTTCTTGTGGAGCATGGGGCCTTTTGTATGATTTTTTTTTGTATGATACGATTATCCGAAGGGGGTGTATGGGGACTATCCATAAACCACGTGGACACTTTTTTGGAAATCCCCCTCCCCCCCCCCCCCTGAGGTGTCCACGTGGTTTATGCATGGAACCATGAGACTTCGAATAATCAATACCCAACAAATGTTTTTAATATTACATTTGAGCTCTGAAACCCCATTTTAGTTGTTTGCCTTTTAAATAATAAAATGCATTATTTCATATTTCATCACCGCCATTTTGGCCGCTATCATAGATTTAAAAATTTAGCGTAGTTTATGTGTTATACTTAAGCTAGACAATCAAAAATAAGAAAATGAAAAAAAAAATTTCATGATTCGATTATCCGAAGAGATTTTTTTTCCGAGGCCTTCGGGTAATCGACTCTGGACTGTACAAATATTTTCATAATTTGTAATATAGGTATCAAACGAAGCGAAATTTAGTATGCTTTTTTTTCAAATTATTAGAGTTTTTTTTTCTGAAAAATATAAAAAAATAACGTATTTCTTTGGAAAAACTCAAATTTTCAAAATTTGCAATGTGAGTTCCAAAGGAAGCGACATTTGTTATGATTTATTACTATATCAGAGTTTTTTTTGAACATTTGAACTTCCACAATATAATTTATTTATTATTAATTTTTACATAGAAACTTTTTTTTAAATACTCAAATTGTCATAATTTGCAACATGGGTATCAAACGAAGCGAATTATGTTATACATTTTCACATTAATAGACTTTTTTCATAAAAAACATGATTTTTTACAAAATACGGTATTTTCTCCGAAAGTACTCATTTTGTCATAATTTGCAATATGGGAGTCAAACGAAGCTAAATTTTAAATGCATTTTCACTGAATATATTTTTTCTGATACACAAAAATTTTCTCAACATACCGCATTTTTAACTTAAATTTTAATAATTCGCATTATTCAAAAGGGATATAATTTTGAAAGCATTTTAAATTTTTTTTTGTAAAGCGCTAAAATTTTCACAAAATATCGTATTTTATTTTGAAAATAATAAAATTTCCATAATTTGAGTATTTTTCGCTTCGCATCGCATATTTTGTAAATCTGAGATTTTTTGAAAAATACGGTATCTTGAGAAAATTTTAGTATTTTCCCAAAACACTCTAATAAAGTGAAAAGGCATACAAAATTTCGTTTCGTTTTATGCTCACATCACTTTTTTTTAAATTGAGTATTTTTTTTAAAAATACGGTATTTTAATTTTGAGTGTTTATACTTTGAAACTTACTACATTATCCAAAAATATATTTTTAGTGAAAGCATTGAAAATTTAACAAAATATGGTTGAATTAATCGATTTTAGAAAGATTTTAGAATTGAGTTATCGTCCATTATCGGTTGTAAGATTATCGCCGATAGAATTTTCGAAATGATGATAACTATAGATTATTGCTATCCTCCCGACGGTAACGATAACCATTAAGAGCGAGTTTTTCACCGATGTGAAACAGGTCGTATCGAGATGATCCGATTTGGATGAAACTTTCAGGGTTTGTTTGTCTATACATGAGATGAACTCATGCCAAATATGAGCCCTCTACGACAAAGGGAAGTGAGGTAAAACGGGCATTGAAGTTTGAGGTCCAAAAAACATGAAAAAACTTAAAATTGCTCGCATTTCCGTAAAACTTCATCAATTCCAACTTTCTTAGATGCATTCGAAAGGTCTTTTGAAGCCCTTCAAAATGTGACATCCAGGATTGGTTTGACTTTTTCTCATAGCTTTTGCAAATTACTGTTAAAAATGGATTTTTTTAAAACCTTAATAACTTTTGGCAACAGCCTCCAACACCCATACTCCCATAGGTCAAAAGATAGGTAATTTCATGGACTATAAGCCTACGGTATTAACTTTTTGGCCAATCGCAGTTTTTCTCATAGTTTTACGATTTTTCTAGAACAAACATTTTACAACGTTAGTTTTTGCCCTGTAGGCCAAGAAGACGGCACTTTTTGGTCTCAATTTTGTCATATTCGGAATCCTCAGAAAATTTTAAATTAGATTGAGGTGTTGGAATTTTGAATTTGATTGGAAAAAATGCCATTTAGAATTAATTAAAATATTATTTAGGATTTTGTCGGTTTAGGGGTAAAACAAGTTTTCGCCTACTTGATACAGCATTTGACGTATTGATCATAGGGTAAATAAGATCTATTTCTTTTTTCAAAAATGTTTTATTTAATTATTTTTTAAATTAAAATTACAACTCCAATACTTCTAACTTACGTGAAATTGACCGAGGATTCCGAATATGACAAAATTGAGACCAAAAAGTGCCGTCTTCTTGGCCTACAGGGCAAAAACTAACGCTGTAAAATGTTTGCTCTAGAAAAATCGTAAAACTATGAGAAAAACTGCGATTGGCCAAAAAGTAAATACCGTAGGCTTATAGTCCATGAAATTACCTATCTTTTGACCTATGGGAGTATGGGTGTTGGAGGCTGTTGCCAAAAGTTATTAAGGTTTTAAAAAAATCCATTTTTAACAGTAATTTGCAAAAGCTATGAGAAAAAGTCAAACCAATCCTGGATGTCACATTTTGAAGGGCTTCAAAAGACCTTTCGAATGCATCTAAGAAAGTTGGAATTGATGAAGTTTTTTTTTTCATGTTTTTTGGACCTCAAACTTCAATGCCCGTTTTACCCCACTTCCCTTTGTCGTAGAGGGCTCATATTTGGCATGAGTTCATCTCATGTATAGACAAACAAACCCTGAAAGTTTCATCCAAATCGGAGCACCTCGATACGACCTATAGAATTAACCGAGCAGAATCTACAAATACTGCCTCTTAACGTTTTTGTTAGACGATAATTTTATCGATTAACAACCGTGCTTTTGACAATCTCTAAAATTCTGTTATAACAAATATTTTTTTAAAAGTCGATCTACCTTTGTTGCATAGGTTACTTAGAATTACTTACAAAAAATCAAAAACCGTTTTTTAACGCAATTTGTATCGAATATTTTCATATATACAGATTTATAATCAGGCATGTGAAACTCAACTTTCCACGTATAAATCTCCGATGGAGTATCTCGGTTTATTATTTTGTGCTCCAGCCACGCCTTGCAAAATTAAGTGGAAATTACTTTGGTGTAAGGGACAACTTTTGGCTTGTTTGAAAATTAAGGTGATTCACGATAAGGGTGTTTCAGAAAATCTTACTTTGCAGGATTTTTTTGAATTTGTTTTTTTCTTGTAGAGAGTTGTTGAGCATGCCAATCCAAGCTACTTTGTCGAAGATGCCAAAATTTTATCTTGCAATCTACGCCTTCTACGACTTCTTTTATCAATGGCATCAGAGCAAGCTCTCAAGAATTAAGATTTAGAGAAAAATGATGTTCTGAGCACTTTTAGAGTTTTAAAAGCCAGCTATTTGGTTAGAAAAATCAATTGTAGACTTAAGAGTCGAAAGTAACAGCCATTTAAATGTTAAAAAGATGCAATTAACACTCAAAAATTAAAAAAAAAAAAAAACGCTGGTCAGATTTCATTCGCCAGGATTTATTCGAACGAGGAGATTAGCAGGAAAGTCAAACAAGTATAGACAACTTTCTTTCTTAGATTTTGCATAATTCATTAAATGAATTGTTCATGTTTCAGCATTACTTCAAATTTATACTTTAAAAGTATTACAGCATACAGCCCAACGTGGACGTTTTTCCCTATTTAGACCCCAGGTGGCTATTTCTTTTGAAAGACAGCTTAAATCGTTCGCACACACAAAACACGCACACACATGCTCCAGTCACGACAAACTGGTGTCGCAAAAGTAGTCGACATAAAGATAAAAGCAAACCGTAAAGTTGGATGATTTGCCGTTTTTTGCCGTTAGTACACTCTACCTCAACTCATCGAACCGAACTCTCGTGTGCGTGTGTGTGTTTTCGGTAAGTCTCCTACTCCCCTCCTCACACCACACGCACAAAACACACACACTTCCCGAAAAGATTTTCCGAGTGTGTGAGTTTTTTTTTTTTTTCGCTCGGTAGGAGGAGCAGGAAGTGAGGAAGCTACTTTTTTGAAGTTTTTCCTCGCTTAAGTGGTACATGTGTTGTGCGTGTGAGTGGAACGATTCCCTCTTTTTGTCTGTGTCCAGACCACACGACGACCCCAATTCCCCGCTCCACCACTTCCGGTTTATTAAACTGGGTAAGTGTGTGTGTCGGCTTATGTCACAGTAAGTTTACAGAACTTATTTTTTATCGTTTTTCGCTTTGAACAATCTTGAGTAAAAAAAAAGTTAGGATTTTGATGTTTTGTTATGTTATGAAACATATTTTTTTAAAAAGAAAATACAGATTTTTTACAATTTTTAATTTTGAAGTGTAATTTTTTTAATAGTGTTATGGAACACTTTTGAGCTGAATAATTTCTCTGCTCTTAAATTAACAACATACTCTCACACACACACCAGCAGCACACACTGCTAACAAAAAATGAACAGTAACGATGTGGTGACTAGGTTAATCTCCACCCCCAAAATCTTCGCCCCACCCCTCATCCCGTCCCAAGTTCTGCCTAGCGGAAAAAGGGAAAGCTAAACAGATTTAAGTTTTTCACTACATAATAGATTGCCCAAAAGTTCCCTCCGGGATGAGCCCAACGCTGGAAACGATGATAAACGAGGGGCCATACCAGGCTGGCACTTGCCCTAACCCACGTGGCGGCACCGATGACGACGGGGTCGTTACACGTGATCTATGGGAACTATTAAACACTTGATGGTGTTTGGCCCCGGGGTTTGGGGCTTAAAACAGTGAGATTGGGGCTGGTTTTTAAGTGGAATGGTTTGGGATTAAGGTGATTATAACATTTTTAAGGTTTCAGTCGATTTAATTACAATTTTAAATGTACAATTTCAGACATCATTTTTTTCAATAAATCTGTTCTACCAAAGTAAACCTTTTTTTTCTAATACAATGTAATTCCTTATGTGCAATTTTTCACCCTAAACCTTCATGGAATGGTTTCCAAAAATCTCCAAAAGCCTTGAGACATAAGCGCTTTTTTACACAAATCTCCTCTACTAGGCTGCCATAAAACAGCGTTCAAATGAGGTTGACAACATTGTTGTATCCTACTCGACCCAGGTTTTTCTCGCCCAGTTTCCCATTTTTTATACCAATTTAGTTTGTGACCCATAAAAAAAAAGTTGCTTCCAGCACGCGAGCGTGCTCACGGCGGTGTACACTGCTAATAAGAACCGATCATTTATCATCTACGATTTCCGCAGGGATGTGGAGTAGGAGAAACGCCAAGTTTGCACGTCCAGGGTATCAGGACACAAACCATCAGCGGATTCTTACACGCCCCCCGTAAGGCATGTTTGCGCATTACCGGGGTGGGAGGTGGCGCAATGTTGAAAAAGTAATAAAATGTTCTCGCGGAGATGTGCTACTACAATTTGCCTTCCCCGAGCACTGTTCGCTAATGTGAGGATTTTTGTGTGAGGAGCGTTTTCATAATGATTATTTGCCGACAAATTTATTCATGGGAATGATTTATTTTAAAGCGGAGTTTTTTTTTGCATTTCAAAGATTAAATCTTTGAATTAAAGACACATTTTTTATGCAAAAATATTATTAAAACATGACGAAATGACGTTATTTGAACCCTATTCGGATTGGGGGAAATTAAGGAAGGTTCAAGATTTTGTCCTATTTTGATCCATTAAGCTTAGCTTTAGTTCTATCGAAGAATTAAAATGGATTTTTATTGTATGGACAACTGTCCAAGAGGAGGGGGGGAGTAGTAATTTCCAAAAATGGATCCACGTGGTATAGTGAAAAAAACGCAGATACGAAAAAAAACATGGAATTTCCTGTTAGATGCATAACATAGTCATGATAGTTTCCAAAACCATTACTGAAATGATTTCACTTTAAAATCAATCATTCAAAGAGTGAAATAAAATGGATGACGGTGAATTCTTAAGTTTTTTTTAATTTAAATTTTCGTGAAATTCGTAACCTTTGTAAAAACTTCCTAGCAAGGGTTCTGATTGCTTAAAAAACTCATTCACTCACGATCACAAATCGAACGCCACGAAAAACTGCTCTGAACGTTTCCTACCGTTTGTCACTTCCACACCAATCGCTACTGAATACTCTCTCTTTGCTCTTCCTCTCACTCCAATCGGATAGTACAGCGAATGGCTCAGAGAGAGGCTGATTGCGCTCTAAGATGACTTGACATAGTCTGCGATCATTTATTAAACTCCTTAAAATAAATGTTATCAAAAATGTTTTGTAATTTTGTTGATAACACAACATCAGAGACGTATTTGACAGCAATTTCCACCAAATATAAATTGACGGCAAACTGTGGTAGTGCAGTGAGCGCTTCGCTGGTATTTTGTAAGATTCTCTCCTCTCTGAACATACTCGTTTGTGACTCGGGTCGAAGGACGGAGTAGGCAAAGAAATTCACGAAGTATCTGTTTCGCTATGTAAAGCGATTGGTCAAGGCGCTGGCAACAAGCGGGTCGTGTTCGCTCGCGAATGTTTGCGCGCTCCAGTGATTTGAGTGAGTGATTTCTGATCTTTTAGCCGAAAATGAGTGCTCTTGATTATTCCTCTAACCAAAAGTTAACGAAAATCAAAGAGAGGTCGGGAAACTTCTTTCGATATTGAGTGAGTTGCTCAAGTTGTAATCTTTGTGGGAACTTTTTGTATTTTTCTTTTTACTTTTTATATTATTTTTATGATAGCTGTTAAGTATCGTGCAATATAAATTCACTTCATAAAATATTCTTGCAAAGTGTGGCCGTTGCAAATATTTTTCACTATCACTCAGAAGGCCAAACATATTTTTCATAAACTTAAAAAAAATTATGATAATAGACGTGCAAAGCAACTTAAAATGCGTTTCAATACGTTGATTATTACGTTGATTATAATCATTTTAAAGCATGATTGAACCAGTAAAATCATGAGTTCTGTGGATGGTGCGAAGCCGCGTGGTTGATTTTTTTTTAATGGTAATCTATTTTTTGCATATCTGGTTCCCCTTATGGTTTATTCAAATAATTATATTATTCCTTGTCCTTTTCATCCTTTATTATACTATTTCCTAATATTATATATGACCAAATTGCATTTTAATGCTTCCTGGAATCATCTTGATTGGTTTTATCATTTATTGCTTATTATTTATTACTATTACAAACTTACTAAAGCTTATGAGATAATACACTAAAGACTCACACTTACACTTACAAACTTCCAAAACAGTATATAAAAATAGTATATACACCACTTGGGCACCATGCACATTTTGTGATGAAACATGCACAGCAAAAAATCCGATGGTAAAATCGCATGCAAAAGCATGCACATCACCTTCGTCAAAATAAACACTTAATATTACACGCTGAATGTACAATTTTTGCAAACACAAAAAAAAGTTGCAACCGACGGGATTCCAACCCAGCACCAAGAGTAAGGACTGGCGCCTTAGCCCACTCGGCCATCAGACCGATGAAAAGTTGTAAGGATAAAAGCATATATGAGCTTGACATTTCGGTCAAGTAGGTTTTCCATACTGATGGGCTACATATTTCAGGCTTTAAAATCACATAAAATTGCATAAAATAATGCAATTTTTATTTTACACCCAGGCAATTTACACGCAGCTGGATTATTACTGAAAGAGCCCCGTTATTTGAAACTTCTTGGTTCTGGTGCCGGGTTCGGTGGCGCAGTGGTTAGCGTGGTAGCCTCTCACCCCAGTATGGCCTGGGTTCAATCCCAGACGGACCCGGTGGCATTTTTCGAGACGAAATTTGCCTGATCACGCCTTCTATCGGATGGGGAAGTAAAACGTCGGTCCATTAGCGTAAAAGAAGTTTTGAGTGACTCACCACACATAACCTTCGGACGCCTAGAAATGAGCAGAAACTTGCAACAGAGACTACAAAAGACCCGGGGTCGTTAAAATGGATTGCTTTGCTTTTTTTTTTGGTTTTGACGCAGTCCTCTACCAAAATGGCAATATCGGAACAAAAAAGAAATTTCATTTATGGTTGAAATTGATCTTGAAAACAACACACTTTGAAATCCATATTGCCCTGTCAAAATTGTCCTGCAATAATCCCGTAATTTGCCTTATTCCGGGTTTCACCGGAGTACCCGGGATCGGTTTCAAAGTGGCCAGATTGGTCCAAAAATGGTCTTGGGAATCACCAATGAGCTTGATTTTGATAATGATGAACTTTGATATGCATGTTGCCTTGACCAAAGTATTCCCGAAAATGCTCCACAATAGAGCGTAATCCGGGTTTCACGGGAGTATCTGGGACCGGTTCCAAAGTGGCCACATTGCACCAAAAATAGTCTTGAAGCTAATAAATGAGCTTTATCTATTATTCTGGCATTGATTTGACATAGATTATCATTGAATATTTATAACTGCATGCATGTAAGTAAAAAGAGGGCTGAAAAAAAGTTGCTCCTATGGTTTCGGGAATAACTTAGGGTAAATTCCTCTATTTTTGACTTTTCAAAAAAGCAACATTATCTAGAGATCTGTCCGCATCTTTTGCTGTTTAGATATCGAAAATCCGTGCTCAGGGAGCCGAGATATAGCTGTTCCACCTTTTACTCGAGCATGGGAGTTTAGGTGTTATGTACAGATAAGTATTATATAGAATTTCTAGATTTATATAAAATTTAACACTAAGTAGTTAGTAAACTTTATATTCATTGAAGCACAGTGAGAACATTTACGTTCTTAGGTATTTTTGATTGTACCGGGCAACAATCAAATTGTCTGAAAATATTGAATCGACCATTGTGGCAGCCCTTACAGCATGGTACAGACCCGTAATGCTGTGATGCAATTATGTGATTTTTGAATTATTCAATGGTTTAAATTGAAAGAAAAATAATTTAATAAAATATGTTTCTTATTCTAACCCTGTCCTCAAAAAACACATTTCTTTTTCCTCATCCGGTCCAGCAAAATTTATATTCCTTTTAAACATTACTGCACCACGTGGCCTGATCAAAAGCTCCTTAAACTGCTTCTTCATGTGTTCCACCCCGAAGAAAAAGGAATACCAAAAAGTGGGAAGCTTCTTGCTGGCTGTGATCGAAAAATTGAGCGAATTGAGCACCCTGGCGGCAATGTGTTTGCGTGTGTGTGATCCTGGTGACGACTATCAAACATAATGTGTGTCGCATTGCCAATATGTAAATCTCATTCTCGCTTTTTCGCTTTCGTTTTCCTCTCCGCAATGGTCGTGTGTTTGAACGCTTTTCCGACATGTCACGGGATATTTTGCAGGAAAAATTCTCACCCAGCATCACCAACGGCGACGATGAAGCCAGCACCACCAACGAGATGCCAATGTGACTGTTTGATTTTGATTAGATTTGAGTTTATTGAATCAGGGAAACAAATTTGCTTACTGAGCGGCTTCCACACAGCTAGCTATTCGGAGCTTGAGCGTAGATTGTGGCTTGGCGGTTGACGAAATCGATGTGAGTGTGTGTGTATGATGTGGGTATTGATTGCGGTGAAAAATCGACGGTTTACCGCAGGCACCAGCCGTCACCTTTTTTTCTCCTGAAATTAGGTGTCACACAATGAGCAAATAAATACATTATGGTTACATCGTTGGTGGTGTGGTCTCGTGGTATAAATGTAACATTAAATGTGTTTAGTTGTGTGCCGTTGAAAACACAACTCGACATTTTTAATTTGATGGCTGTTAACGCTTCAATTTCATCAAGGTATGATAGATATGAGCTCCCTCCCTGAACAAGCTCCAATCGACAGAATTGAATTTTTAGTGAATTCCCGCCAATACATAAAATTGTAAATATTCTAACAAATTAAATTCATAGCTTGTTTCTTAATTTGAATCGTGATGGTCAAGTTGATTTATAACAAAACAGTTTACATCAATTTGATACCAAAATCTCCTGAACCAAGAAACTTTTCTCCAAATCAAGAACCACCATGAAAGGGCAAAGCAACCACACAGCCCAAATTGCAATACAATTTATCAATCACCTCGAAATTGCAACGCCAATTCCGTTGCGTTGATAGCATCAACCAATTTCTGGCTGCCAAGTGGAGAGGACATAAATAAAAATATAGCTCGGTTGCAGAACACGACGCGGTTCTCCGGAGGAGGTCACCCAAACTGACGACAACGACGACGAAGATGTCTTGGAATGAAAGTTTTCAATTTCCCACCACCCCGACACTGCTCCCTGCAACCCACAAACCAACAAGAAGCCAGCAGCTGCCGGTGCAATTAGTGAGGAATGCAATTTTATGCAAGTTGCACCCCCATTCACTCTGTGTCGTTCCACTTTTCTTGAGTGAAAAAGTTGTCCTCCAACCCCGCGGAAAATAGTTTCATTTCATCGAGTCGAAATTTCAATAGTCATTTTGGTTAATTAAGTTTTCCCAGATGGAAAGCATTCGCGTGACGCGCGTTTTTTTTTCTCCCGGTTAATGCACTTGCCCCAAGTGTAATGGAAGCATTAACTTTGTAATTAATTCGATTCCTGACTGCGCAACTCCCTTCCTCGCCACAACCTCTCAGAGGAGACAATGAGTTGGAACTTTTCTCCAGCATATGGCATGAGGCACGTGTGAGTCAGGTTAAAAGTTGGTAATCTCGTTTCGCAGCGCATTACCGGAGAATATGCATGGAATTTTCCCTGGGATAAACTGCAATTATGGTAAAACGACGGCACATGCATGTATTTGCATGTATGATGAACGACCTTTGTTATTGGGGCCGCGAGCAAATTGAATTGGGCTTCATTTGAGTTTGTAAGCGAGAAAATTAAACGGGAATTGTGGAATTTGACTCAGGCGAATATTTGTTTATTTCTAGGGCACGGTGTGTTTCGTAAGTTTGATATTTGGCACTATGAAAGAAGGGCTCTTTCCTGACATTTTGCGGGGTGATACACAATATTTTATCGAGAGGTCTACACAGCAAAACATATATGTGTAAAATCGCATGCAAATGCATGCACATCATCTTTGAGATTATTCACACCCCCAAAAATAACATCAATCTGGTGAGAGTCATATCCAGATTACTAAGACGCCGCACCCCAACCTTCTCGGCTATCTCCACCGATGTAGCTGCAAGTTCCCTATACATCGTATACAGTTAATACAGCATACGACGTACGGGTAACCTACTAGTAACTCCCAAAAAGACCGAATAAAAATCTTTTGTTTTTACCAGAATGGAAATGAGTGATAGAAAAAAACCATCATTTGATGATTCTTGCACCAAGATATCAGAAGGTATAGTAACCGTTACTATCCCAAGTAACATTTTTTTCCAGGAGTTTTACAAGAGCTCTTCAAGATAGCTACAGCATAGCAGTTTGGACCACGGTAGGATAAAACTCTCTTCAAGTACTCTTCCAAACTCCTGAAGAAGTTTTGAAGAGAATTTTATCCTACCACGGTCCAAACTGCTATGCTGTAGCTATCTCGAAGAGCTCTTGTAGAACTCCTGAGCAGTTCTCTACGGAATCGGTCTTTTTTCTTTAATTTTAATTTTTGTATTTTTTTATCCGGCTGAAACTTTTTTGGTGCCTTCTTACTTACTTTTACTTTTATTGGCGCTACACCATTAGCTTGGCCTGCTGCACGATTCTCCGCCAACAAGCTCGGTCCATGGCTGCATGTCTCCAATTTCGCGGTGCACCCACACTTTCTAGATCGCTCTCCACTTGGTCCACCCACCTCGCACGTTGCACCCCCCTACGTCTTGTTCCTACCGGCTCCGACACAAACACCAACTTCGCAGGATTGATCTTCTGGTTCCGTTGGCTCAATTGCTCGGTACGTTCCGGCATCCTTGCAACATGACCGGCCCACTGCAACCATCCAGCCTTCGCGACCTTCCGGATGCTTGGTTCGTTGTAGAGTTGTACAAGTTCGTGGTTCATTCTCCGCCGCCATCCGTCGTTCTCATATACGCCGCCAAAGATGGTCCTTAGCACTCGACGTTCGAAGACGCTTAGCGCTCGTATGTCCTCTTCGAGCATTGTCCACGTCTCGTGCCTGTAGAGGACGACCGGTCTTATCAGCGACTTGTAGATGGAACACTTCGTATGTAGGGAGAATTTCCGGGACCTTAGGCTCTTGTGGAGACCGAAATAAGCACGACTTCCAGCGATGATGCGTCTCCGAATTTCCCTGCTGCAGCTGTTGTCCGACGTCACCAACGATCCGAGGTACACAAACTCCTCTACCACCTCGAATTCGTCCCCGTCGATTGTAACGCTTGGTCCAATGCGAGCCCTAAGGGACTCGGTTCCTCCTGCCAGCAGGTACTTTGTCTTCGCCACATTCACCCTTAGCCCAACCTTCTCTGCTTCCCGCTTCAAGCCGGTGTACGCATCCGCAACCGCCTTGAACGTTCTGCCAACAATGTCCATGTCGTCAGCGAAGCAGATGAATTGGTTGGACTTGCTGAAGATCGTGCCCCGCATATTGAAGCCCGCTCGTCTCATAACACCTTCTAGCACGACATTGAAACAGAGGCAAGAGATCCCATCGCCTTGCCGAAGCCCCCCAAGTGAAGTGAACGAGTCCGATTCCGCACCCGATATCTTCACACAGCACCGAGCCCCATCCATCGTCATCTTGATCAGTCTGATCAACTTCCCGGGAAAGCCGTTCTCGTCCATAATTTTCCATAGCTCTTCGCGATCGACTGAGTCGTACGCGGCTTTGAAGTCGATGAATAGGTGGTGCGTGGGAACTTGGTACTCGCGACACTTTTGGAGGATTTGTCGCACAGTGAAGATTTGGTCGGTTGTTGATCTCCCCATGACGAATCCGGCTTGATAACTTCCAACAAAACCTTCCGCTATTGGCGATAGGCGGCTGAAGAGGATCTGGGAGAACACTTTGTAGGCCGCGTTGAGGACTGTGATGGCACGGTAGTTCTCACAATCTAACTTGTCCCCCTTCTTGTAGATCGGGCATATTACTCCCACTTTCCACTCCTCCGGTAGCTGTTCTGACTCCCAGATCCTGACTATCAGCCGGTGCAAACAGGACGCCAGCTTCTCCGGGCCCATCTTGATGAGTTCAGCACCGATACCATCCTTACCCGCTGCTTTGTTGTTCTTCAGCTTCTTGATGGCATCCTTAACTTCCCTCATCGTGGGAACTGGCTCTTCTCCTTCTCCTGCTGTACCGATGAAGTCCTCTCTCCTGCCGCCTTGAGCCCCTGCCTCTGCTTCTGCGCCGTTCAGGTGTTCATCGAAGTGCTGCTTCCACCTGTCGATCACCTCACGCTCGTTCGTCAAGATAGCTCCATTTTTATCCCGGCACATTTCGACTCGCGGCGTGAAGCCGTTGCGGGATCCGTTGAGCTTCTTGTAGAACTTGCGCGTTTCGTTCGAGCGATGCAGCTGCTCCATGTCCTCAAACTTCAACTCTTCCTGGTGGCGCACTTTTGCCCGGAAGAGCTGGTGCTGCTGCCTTCGCTTCTGTCCATACGCCTCCTCGTAATCACGGAGATTGTACTGCAGCATTGCCCTCCGTGCTGCATTCTTCTCCTCCAAAATCGCCCGACACTCCTCGTCGAACCAATCGTTCCGTCGTCCTCGTTCCACAAATCCGATGGTGCTTTCTGCTGCGTTGGTGATGGCTGCCTTGACGCTCCTCCAGCAGTCCTCGAGGGGAGCTTCCAACAGCTCACCCTCCCCTGGCAACGCAGCCTCCAGCGAATGCGCGTACCGGGATGCGACTTCCGGTAACTTAAGCCGCTCCAGATCCAACCGCGGAGAGCGGCGGTACCGAACGCTTTTCGCCAGGGAAAGTCGTTGGCGCATTTTCACCATCACCAGATAGTGGTCCGAGTCGACGTTGGCGCCGCGATAGGTCCTGACGTCGATGATGTCGGAAAAGTGTCTACCGTCGATTACAACGTGGTCGATTTGTGATTCCGTTCCTTGCGGTGATCTCCAGGTGTACTTGTCTCGGAGGTTGTGCTGGAAGCAGGTGCTTCGTACGGCCATGTTTTTGGAGGTGGCGAAGTCGATCAGTCGCAGGCCGTTTTCGTTCGTGCGTACGTGGGCGCTGAACTTTCCTATCACCGGTCTGAATTCCTCCTCCTGGCCAACCTGAGCGTTAAAATCTCCAATAACGATTTTGACGTCATGTTTTGGGCAGCTATTGTACGTCCAGTTCAGCTGCTCGTAAAATGCGTCCTTGTCGTCATCTTCGCTTCCTGAGTGCGGGCTGTGCACGTTTATGATGCTGATGTTGAAGAAACGGCCCTTAACCCTCAACACGCACATTCGGTCGGTGAGCGGGGTCCACCCAATCACGCGATCGTGCATTTCACCCAGCACTATGAAGGCTGTCCCCAGCCTCTTTTTCTCGCCGCGGCTCTGGTAGATTGTACAGCCAATCCTTCTGTACTCTTGCACCTCCTCCGCACCTATCCAGCCAACCTCTTGCAGCGCTACGATGCTGAACTTGCGGACCCTCAATATGTCGGAAAGTATGCGGATACTCCCGTCAAATTTGAGAGACCTGCAATTCCACGTTCCGAGCTTCCAATCGTGGGACCTCGTAAGAAGTCCAGTTCCGTGCCGATTGGTCCGGCTCGCATCGTGTGCTTCCTGCACTGGTGTTTTACGGCGGGTTCGTGTGGCCTGCACCAACCCCCTGTCTCGCCGGAGGACCATCGTGCCGGTACTGTTTAAAGTCCCACGCCGACACAAGGACTTTTACTCAGCCGCCCCTAACCTGGGGTACAGACGCTGTTTCGAGCCGCCCCTAACCTGGGGAACAGACGCTCGGATGAGGGGGGGGGGGGAGGTGTCAACCACCTACTACCTGCAATGAGCCGCCCCTAACATGGGGAACAGACGCTCACTGCGGCGGAAGGGTCGAACGCCGGGGTTTTGAGCCGCCCTTAACCTAGGGAACAGACGCTCAGCGGGGGAAAGGGGGGGGGGTGTGGTTCCCAATAGCCACTGTAAAGCCGCCCCTCACCTGGGATACAGACGCTTTCAAGATTGAGAAACAGGCACCTTTTTTTGAGCCGCCCCTCACCTGGGGTTCAGACGCTCAACGGGGGAAGGGGGGGGGGGGTACTTGCTTGTGCGCGGTGGACCTCTCGTACTGTTTATTTATTTTATTTTTTTTAATTTATTTTTCCAAAAAAAAAAAAAACTTTCACAACTTTTTTTTTTCGCACTCAGGATACAACCCTGTTCTGGGTGTCTTCTGCGTATTCCCTTCCTTGTACTTTTCGCTGCTATACTATCTGCCTCGGCTTGTCCAGCAAAGGCGACGACACACAACACAAAAATACTTCACGCGGCTTCTTTTTCACAACACACAAAGCACAGTACACGACGACGACGATGACGATGACCGCGTCGCACTTGCACTGACTCTTCTGCGGCGATTTTTTTTTTTTGTTTTGACCCGCGCGGATCGCAGATTAGGAGCCGAAATTCCTTGATTAATCGCGATCACCGGGCTCACTTTCAGGTGCAAACGGTTCACTATGCGTTCCGACGGCAGTACACGGACACTCACGCCGGGTTGGAACCGGATTACCGCGGGTTTTCGAGAAAAATCGACGGACCGGTCAGAAAAACGCACCCGTGCTTCAACTCACGCACACAATTTTTGGTGCCTTCGGTATGCTCAAAGAAGCCATTTTGCATCATTAGTTTGTCCATATAATTTTCCATACAAATTTGGCAGATGTCCATACAAAAATGATATGTGAAAATTCAAAAATCTGTATCTTTTGAAGGAATTTTTTGATCGATTTGGTGTCTTCGGCAAAGTTGTAGGACTGGATATGGACTACACTGAAAAAAAAATGATACACGGTAAAATTTTTTTTTGATGATCTTTAATTTCACTTTTTGTCACTAAAACTTAATTTGCAAAAAAACACTATTTTTATTTTTTTTATTTTTTGATATGTTTTAGAGGACATCAAATGCCAACTTTTCAGAAATTTCCAGAATGGGCAAAAAATCTTTGACCAAGTTATGATTTTTTGAATCAATACAGATTTTTTCAAAAAATCGAAATGTTGGTCGCAAAAATTTTTCAACTTAATTTTTCGATGTAAAATCTAATTTGCAATCAAAAAGTACTTTAGTGAATTTTTGATAAAGTGCACCGTTTTCAAGTTATAGCTATTTTTAGTTAACTTTTTTGAAAATAGTCGCAGTTTTTCATTTTTTTAAATTAGTGCCCATGTTTGCCCACCTCTGAAAAAAATATTTTTGAAAAGCTGAGAAAATTCTCTATATTTTGCTTTATTGAACTTTGTTGATACGACTCTTAGTTGCTGAGATATTACCATGCAAAGGTTAAAAAACAAGAAAATTGATGTTTTCTAAGTCTCACCCAAACAACCCACCATTTTCTAATGTCGATATCTCAGCAACTAATGGTCCGATTTACAATGTAAAACTAAAAAACATTCGTGAAATTTTCCGATCTTTTCGAAAAAAATATTTTCAAAAATTTAAAATCAAAACTTACTTTTTAAAAGGGCATAATATTTTATGTTTGGCTCGTTTGAAATGTTAGTCTTGATTTCAAATTTTTGAAAATATTTTTTTCGAAAAGATCGGAAAATTTCACGAATGTTTCATAGTTTTACATTGTAAATCGACCATTAGTTGCTGAGATATCGACATTAGAAAATGGTGGGTTGTTTGGGTGAGACTTAGAAAACATCAATTTTCATGTTTTTAAACCTTTGCATGGTAATACCTCAGCAACTAAGGGTCGTATCAACAAAATTCAATAGAGCAAAATATAGAGAATTTTCTCAGCTTTACAAAAATATTTTTTTCAAAGGTGTGCAAACACGGGCACTAATTTTAAAAAATGAAAAACTGCGACTATTTTCAAAAAAGTTAATTAAAAATGGTTATAACTTGAAAACGGTGCACTTTATCAAAAATTCACTAAAGTACTTTTTGATTGCAAATTCGATTTTACATCAAAAAATGAAGTTAAAAAATTTTTGCGACCAATATTTCGATTTTTTTTTAAAAATCTGTATTGATTCAAAAAATCATAACTTGGTCAAAGATTTTTTTTAATCGCATAAAAATCTTTTTCGCTTGCAAACTTTCTTCATCCGTGAAAGAGAGAGGGGGCGAAACACGCAAAATAAAGTCACTCCCGAACTTTTTGGAGAAAATAAATCAGTTGAAGATTTTTTTTGTGATCATCACGTAAGTTAATTGATTTCACTTTGTTTACATACATTCTTCATTTAAAAACTGACAGGTAATTTTTCGTAATGTCGTAGTGAAATCGGTATTCCACTGAATAATCCAGATCATGATTTTTTGAGCTTAATTCTACCGATCTTTCGTGCGCGAGAGAGAAGCGTGAAAGGATTTTCTTTTGATGGAGATTTTTCCATTACTGAGGAAAATAAAATGTCACTGGGGATATTGTAAACACGCGATATAGGCCGGCAATTATTTTTGCTCAGAAAGTCGTGACGGAAAAACAGCAGTTGGGAGATGAAATTTCGGGCATGATAGTTGTAGTCGCTGAGAGCTGATAGTTTGAAATTTGTTAACCCTGTTTTATCCAATCTACGGTCACAATTTATAATTTAAAACATTTTCAAATTAATCTTTGTCGAACGAAAAAAAGTATCAGTTATGGTTTTACATAAGCAGGGATGTTCCTTATTTAAAAAAAATATTAAAGCAAAATTTCCCTAACATTTTTGATTTTTTTATGGTGTGAATACTGCCTGCTCAAACAATGATAATGATGATAAAATTTGAAGACACTTTAATCGACAGACTTTAATTGTAGTGAATTTCCTGCTAAAGATAAAGTAGTAAATTTCTGGTACAGATGATATGATTCCGTGCTAAGAACCCAGGCGTCTCCATAGTTTAATTATGAGCAAGAGAATTTCAATGGAGGCGCTTGGTTTCTTAGTATGATTTCATAGCATTCATACTCGAATTCTGCGTGTTCAAGGAAGCCAATACTATTAAACCATGATAAAACTGAAGTGTTTGCTGCCATCAACTTTAGAAAAATGTCGAGTATTGTTATTATCTAAATAAACTTATCTATAAGTGAGCTGATTATCAAATTGAAACGAGAGAAAACTAAGCATTGGTTTTGAACTAACCACTACACGCTTACGGACAAAGAATTATGTTCATCCCATTGCCCAGTAGTCCAGATCACAAAATAAAGTGGAAAATTAATTTTCCAAAATGATTTTTGATGTCTTGTGACGAATTGTTGCAAATGGTAAGGGGCAACTTATGGTTTGGTTTAAAATCAGAGTGGATCACCAAAAAACTAGGCACTTTCAAATGAAGATATCTTGAGTTTAAAGAAAAATACCCCTGAGATTTTTACAGCGTTTTTAGTGCTAGATCTTCTCTTTAGAATGCAACCTGGCGCATAAAATTTGGCCTGCGCTTTTGAGATATTTTAGTTTTAAATTTGCATCTTTCTCACATTAAAATTGCTGTAACTTTTAACCCTTTAGTCCAAATTGACTTGTCCAAAAATAAAAATGTTTGTTTTTTTTAGAGCTCTGAAAGTGCCTCAAACATCACTTTTCTCTAAAACTTAACCCTGAATTGCTATGTTCAAAAACTGATTTTTAAAGGTTTGCTCAGAATCCTCCACAGATGCCTCTGTGCTCTGATGTACTAACTGACTTTTTGGCCAAAATGAGTTAATGATGACATCTTTTAGCTAATTAAATTCCCTACAAAACGCTTCTAACAGATCTGAAAAATTCGTTTCCTACGCGAAGATATCGCCTTGCAACCATTTGTACTAACTGACGTTTTCGAACGCATCATGGATGTGCTCTCTTATTTTTCATCATGGCTTGACCTTTTGAAAACACGCAAATCCATAAAAATACGATTACACTATAATATTATGGTAAATTGCCAGGTGTCCTTACTAGTTTGAGCAATATTATGGAGCACTATTTTGGAAGGCAATTAGCACAAGTGTGCACATTTGGATACGTGAAGAAGTTGTAAGTTAGACGAAGTGTGTCAAATAATTTTTTAGTGGCAGAGTTTTTTTTAATTGGATGACCCCTGAGTTGAGCTTAGTGTGACATTGGTAGGTGGATGTTATTGTTACGTAGTTTTTGGATTGGACGACCCCTGCAGTTGTTCTAAGTGTGCACAACGACTTAAAAATGTTTTAAATTGGATATTTGGGTTAGGCTAAGTGTGAGATTAATTAGTGGATGTTATTGTTACGTAGTTTTTTTTTATGGATGACCCCTGCAGTTGTGCTAAGTGTGCACAACTACTTGGGGGGTTTTTGAATTGGATATTTGAGTTAGGCTAAGTGTGATATTGGTGAATGGATGATGTTGTTACGTAGTTTTTTTTTATTGGACGACCCCTGCAGTTGTGCCAAGTGTGCACAACGACTTAAAAAATGTTTTAATTGTGGTGTATTACGGTGTAACGAATGTCACGGTGTAACGAATGTCACGGTGTAAAGAATGCTACGATGCAACGAATGTTGCGGTATAACAATGTTACGGTGTAACCATACTGCGGTGTAACGAATGTTACGGTGTAACGAATGTCACGGTGTAACGAATGTCACGGTGTAACGAATGTCACGGTGTAACGTATGTTACGGTGTAACGAATGTTACGGTGTAACGAACGTCACGGTGTAACGTATGTTACGGTGTAACGAATGTTACGGTGTAACGATTGTTACGGTTTAACGAATGTTGCGGTGTAACGAATGATACGGTGTAACGAATGTTACGGTGTTATGAATGTTACGGTGTAACGAATGTTACGGTGTAACCTTACTACGGTGTAACGAATGTTACGGTGTAACCATACTACGGTGTAACGAATGTTACGGTGTAACGAATTTTACGGTGTAACGAATGTTACGGTTAGAGGGTGACGAGCGGGAATTCCCGGGAAAAATTTCCCGGGAAATCGACCATTTTTGGACCTCTCGATTCCCGGGAAATTTGGTCGATACTCCCGGGAAATTTTAAACTTATAAATATCGAAGCAAAATTATATAAACTAATCAGACAAAACATTTAAAAAAAATCTAAATTGTTTATAACATTGGATGTTCAATGATCGATGTTCAAGTTCTAATAAACCATTGCTTCTCTAATATTCTTATAGAGAAAGTGAAAAATTACTTTAAAGCAGTTATACCCCAGAAATGAAGTCTTATGTTTTTAAAATATTATTTTTATTCATTATTTCTAAGAGGAAAAAGCCTTTTCAAGATAAGTATAATTTCCATATCCTCTCTCGAGCATAGAAGTCAAGATAATCTAGTTTTTTTTATTCTAATTAAGTTAATTACGCTGTATCAAGGAATTTGTTATGTCAATAAGTCATTTTGTGTTTCGCAACAACCTCATTATTAAATTATATTTTAGAAAAAAAAACTTAGTGAAGTTAAATTCTGCCAAATGTTAACATTCGAGTTTTCCTGATAACTATTTCTTCAATTAATATTTACAGTTGACTTTAAAAAGGAAAAACAAAACAACTTTAAATTGTTGTTTTCAGTCGTTTTTTATCATATTGCATACTGGATATATATACTGAGATTTTATATTTAAGCCATCTTTTTCACTTCACAAAAATCTAATAACAAGTTCATGCAACAAGTTTGTGATTCTTTTAAAAAATCACTCAGTGCAAATTAAATGCAAATTATCGTTAACATTTTAACCTACAATTTTGAGTCCTAAAATACTCAAGAAACGATCTTTTATTTGCAGATTCAAAAAGATTTCTTTTTTTTTTGCAGATTCAAAAATTAAAAAGTAGACATATATCCCGAAAATAATCAGGCTACTAATTAAGGTTTATTTGAATAAGTTTGAATTAATTGCAACTGAATTCAGTGAAAAGAAACACATTTATCACCTTTTTTTTATAAATTATTGGCACTACTGGCATAGTAAAAAAACTCCCGGGTCCCAGGAATTCCCGGGAAATTGCTAAATTCAACTTTCGTTTCCCGGGAAATTGAAAATCTCGAGAATCGTCACCCTCTAGTTACGGTGTAACCATACTACGGTGTAACGAATGTTACGGTGTAACCATACTACGGTGTAACGAATTTTACGGTGTAACCATACTACGGTGTAACGAATGTTACGGTGTAACGAATGTCACGGTGTAACTAATGTTACGGTGTAATGAATGTTACGGTGTAACGAATGTCACGGTGTAACGAATGTCACGGTGTAACGTATGTTACGGTGTAACGAAATTGTGCACATTAAGCACAACTGCAGGGGTCGTCCAAACCAAAAAAAACGTAACAACATCATTCACGTAGTTGTACACACTTAGCACAACTGTAAGGGTCGTCCATGTTCAAAGACTAAGCATTGATTTTTTTTGAGCACTTTTGTTCTATTCGATACAAACTAAGAATCCATTGCAAGAAACACACTTGTTCTAACTGCAATCTACCATAACAGTTTTATGGTTTGTGACCTGGATATCTTGCATTTCTAAAAAGGTCGTATGACATGATGGAAATAAAATAAACTAGCTCAAAGTTTTTACAAAATCATTTTCTTCTGTTTGTAAGCGTAGAACTATTCGGTTTTCGTCATAGTTGGTCTTATTGAAGCTATTTCATGGATTATCATACTTATATTTATGAAACTTCACACATCACTAAGTTTTTCTTCATAAAATTCAAGTTTTAACGGTAGTTGCTCTCAAAAACTGCAATTTTCACAATAAATTTAACGATAAACAAGTCTATTAAAAAAGTATTGTTGAGAAAAATGTTCTTTAACTAGCAACAATTCAAAGTTACTACGCAAAAAAACATTGAAACAACAAAAAACTACTATTTTTACAATAAAATGACTCTGCGCACTTTTGTACCAAGTGCCACGTTGGAAGTATACACGACTCTGCCATCGAAGAAGCATTTTAGCTCAACTGCCAAATTCGCCCTGTGCACGTTTGTACTAACTCATACAAATCACTGTTCAAGACACACTTGTGCTAATTGCAAGCATGATTTTTTTTCGTAATTTCTCTGCCAATTTTTTTTGCATTTCAAAAGTTTTCATATTTTACCATGTCTTTAAGTTATGTCAGGAGCATACTTTAAAATTATTAGGACAATTGTTTGTCGAATAGTTTCCCAGAAACAGTTATTCAAAGTTAAAAAATCGATTTTCTCGTAACCACCAAAATGTCAGTTAGTATAAGAGAGCACACAAGCATCGAGATGTTTTCTCTAAATTTGGTCGTAGAAAGCATAGATTGCGAGATAAAATTTTGGTGTCATCGACAAAGTTACTTGGAATGGCAAGCCCAACAACTTTCTAGTAGGCAAAAAAAAGTCAAAGGGACTTTTATGTAAAATTCGACATCCGATTTGATGACGTACTCAAAAATCCGAAAAAAACGTATTTTTCATCAAAAAAAAAACTAAAAAAAGTTTTAAATACTGCCATTTTCCGTTACTCAAATGTAAAAAAATTTGAACATGTCATTTTATGGGAAATTTATTGTACTTTTCGAATATTCATTGGCCGAGAAGGGTCATTTTTTCATTTAGGACATTTTTTTTCATTTGAATATTTCGTGTTTTTCTAACTTTACAGGGTTATTTTTTAGAGTGTAACCATTAGGGTGGGAACGGATTTTGAAAAGTTCTCAGATCAAGTTCTGGTATGGTTTGTCAAACAGCTACCACGTGATTGTAAAATTCGCACCATAACAGTTTTTTTTTCTTATTTGGAGGTTTAGAATGCAACTAAATAGTATCAGGATCACCATACATGATAATTGTATTGTTCAAAAAGTAATAAAAAGTATTTTTTATGGGCGATGCTAGTCCACGTGGTAGCTGTTTGACATGTGGCGTCGCGGTGTTCATCAAGCATTCATAGCATGCTCAGGAAAATTTGATGCTTTTCTGGGGAAAACCATTGGTTCCGAAAACCCCGGATGTATTGCCGTTGAGCTCGATGGGGAATGAACGAATCGACCTGGTGTCTTAGGGAAAGTTGTTCTCCAGACAATTTCGCTCATTTCTGGCCATTCTAGAAGTTTCTACATGTTTTTCCCAGGCCTGTAGGAGCGAATGGACGAAAATTCAAAATTTCCCATAGTAATTTCCATTTAAACTTGAACCCGCTTGAGACAAGCCAGTTTTCAACCAAATGAGCTGAAATTTGGTGTGAGAGTCCCTATGGGTATGCCCTACAAGGGGAACCATACCAGAACTTGATCTGAGAACTTTTCAAAATCCGTACCCACCCTAGTAACCATGTTCTATAAAGTTGTAGTGCAGACAATTACAAAAGTTTGATGTATATACATATGGGGTTTGCTTGTAATCATTACGAGTTATCGCGATTTTTCGAATTTTTTTTTTTTGAAAAAGTTACTTTTTTGCAATTCTGTAGTGAAACTACTTACTTTTCCTGTCATTCTTGAACGACGAAATAGCCTACTTTTCTGTACCAAAAATAACAGAATCGAATAGCAGCACTTTTCAAAATAAATGCTGAAAAGTTCTACTTTTCAGCACTGAAATGGGTGCTGAAAAGTTGAACTTTTCAGCACTTGTTTTGAAAAGTAACACTTTTCAACATTTTTTTTGATTTTAACGATTTATTGACAAAAAACATGAAAATTCGACTTAAAATTTCACTCAATGGGTGTTCTTCGAAATTGCAAAAAATGTTGTATGGAACTCGTTGCAAAACTTGACTTTTTCAGCACTCGTCGTATTTATCCAACTCGGTGAACCTCGTTGGATAAATGTACGACTCGTGCTGAAAAAATCCTCTTTTTGCAACTTGTTGCATAAATTACTATTTTCGTTTCTCTTTGTTTCGTCGTCTGCGTCTGTCGCGGTTGACCATAAACGGCCATGATCAACGACGACCAACTTTTGCAATACTTTTTTTTCGTAAAATCGCGATGTTAATAAGCAAACCCCTTAGTTTTATACATCAAAATGTTTGTAATTGTCTGCTCTACAACTTTGTAAAATATTGTTATACTCTGAAAAATAACCCGAAATTTTAAAATGAAAAATTTTGTTCTAAATGAAACAATGACCCTTCTGTCATTCGGTATCTCATTGGGTTTTAATTAAATTTTTGGTTAAAGCTCTCCGCCATCTCGACATTATTCCTCTCCGTACGTTTGCTGTGGGTGTAGATTTTTTAAAATGTTATTTGTTACACTACTCCATGACTAATGGCATTGCATAATTTACAACGCTTCTGTGGCCCAATTTGCAGATAAGTTAACAAGCAAAACCGAACGTAAACATAAAATATGCAATTTTATCAGTTTCTGTCCCAGTTTCAGCCTCGAAGCCGCCGGGGTGAATGAAGATGCATTGAGCCAATAAATTTTCCCCAAATCAAAATAAACTTCATCGACCCCATAAAACCGATTGAAAATGTTCGCACAGCTATAGATAGGAAGAGAGACGTGCACAGCTGAACATTTCCCGGGACAAACACTGACTGTGTTGACAAAGCGCTTCTCCAAAAACATCATCAACTGTGCGTAGTGTGGATGCACTTCTCCGGATCTCTCTATTTCTGACACAGTAGACCGTGCATTGTGCATGTAGAATTTGACAAACAGCCAAAACATGGAGCAGCGCCATGATACATGAGCTCCCGAACCAAAAGCGACCTCGGCTTCGAGGGGCTTGTTCAGCACCAAGAAGAACCGATATTTCCAATTCCACTCGATAGAGCAGTCTGCCAGGCTCGAACAGCTCGTTGGCGTCATGCTCTCGTGCCGCAATGGTCGATTAGTCGTTTCGGGAACGTGACCTGTCAGAAAACTAGGCTCTGAGCAAAAACGACTAATTTTAAAGTAAATGTGGAAGCTCCGCCAGCAGAGCACGTCAGCAACGAACTAGCACCGAAGGATGCTGTCGATTTTCAGAAAATTGTTCACGAGGGAACGGGAGCGGAAATTATTTATTTAAATAATTCTACGGAAACAACACTGCACTTCCTTCCTGGGGAACAGCCCACCCACTACTATACGGCCCAGCGTGTGCCGTCAGTCAAGTCAGTATAGTTGGTATGGTGCCTGGTAAGGCTCGGTGGTGATGATACTTTTTCCCGGAAAATTCTCTTTCAACAAAATCAATCAATTGTTGGATGGGAGAGGGACGATGGTGGGAGGTTTTCGTTAGTTCAATGAATTCAGTAGTCGGATGAAGTCGTTTGCGATAGAACGAAGGCAAATTTATCTTATTTAACATTGTTGATTTATCAGCGTGGCATGTTTACTGCTAGTCTGTAGATTTTCCTTTTGTTTGGGATTTGGGACTAGTTGTGCTGACAGTAGTGACCAAGGTATCTGGAGAAGCTCTCGGCAAAACCCCTGATAGGTCACTATAAAGACCATTAACATATCTTCTTTTTGATCCACCCACATTTTCAATTGTTAATGCATAGGGTTTAAATATATGACTCCACATTACCAAGAACAGCATAAATCTTCGCGAGTTCGTAAAATGTTTATAATCTCCAGGAGACGCATAATGATTTATCGACTCCCGGGCTCAAATCCTGTTAAAGTAGTGAATCACACACCCGACTTGCGTTCATTGTCGTTTCCATTTTACGTCCTGCCCTTTTTCTCTGCGAAAAAAAATGTTCAAAAGTTCCTCCAAGGGGCGTGACACACAACATGGCTTAGCTTTTGCGCCGAAAAATATTTATGTCCTGATGTCAATTTGATACCCTCGGCACGATCACATCGTTACGGCTCACGTGGTTCCCGAGTCACACACACACACACACGTTTCCGTTTACGACTCCGTCTTCATAAGCCACTTCTTTCCTCCAAAGTCTTGTTCTTCAACGATTCGTTCTAACGACTACAACACCCTCCCCCCCCCCCCCCCTTCTTTTCGCACACACACACATATTCAAAGTCACCAAGTTGAGCAGGCCTGTACGGGTGCGCGGGTGTAATTTATTTAAACCGGTTTATGCTGCAATCCCTGAAGCCTTCCGGGAGCCACCTTTCGGAATGGCCCTTCGACAAATTCGAGTTGCAGAATAAGGGGGCAACGCACGCACACACAAGTTAGTCCGGAAAAAAAGAAGTTGGTGAATTATTCATGACAAATCATCGCTTGAACTTTGAGTGTGTTATTGTTTAGTGTTTTTTGAGTCTGGGTTATTTGTACGCATTGGAGAGGGAAGAAGATTTAATCAAAAAGTCTAGAATCAGATCATTCACGTTAGTTGATGTTTCTTTTCAAACAGATAGTTTGAAAGAAAGCCATAGCAGTTATAATTCAAACGCTGCCGAAAAACAATTTAAAACAGTAAGATTGTCATTTTCTCAAGATATGGTAGAATTTTCGAACTCTGGCTCGAATGCTAATCATTTGAAATTTGGCACAATCTTCCTCCTTACGTAGGATACAAAATAAGCTTGAAAAATTAAAATTTATTAAAAAAACGCCTCATTCAAATGTATTTCGTGTCCAAAATAAAATACAGATTCTCGAGATATCTGCGTTTTTTTTCGGAAATTCTACACTGAAATAAAAAAAAAAGTCCCAAATTCCTAAATTCTAGGAATTTTTGCTCCTTTCCTTATTTAGTTAATGGGTTTTTGGATTACTTAATAAGAAAAGGAGGCAAAATTCCTAGAATTTAGGAATTTGATACTTTTTTTTTTATTTCAGTGTAGACACTGCAGAAGAGCAATTCTCTACCGAAACCGGAAATGTATTTTATTTGTATTTTTTTTATTTGGCTCAAACTTTGTGGGGGCCTTCCCTATGACCAAATAAGCTATTTTGCGTCATTGGTTCACCCATACAAGTCTCCATACAATTTTGGCTGCTGTCCATACACAAATGGTAACTTTTGAGTGAATTTTCTGATCAATTTGGTGTCTTCGGCAAAGTTGTAGGTATTGTTGAGGACAATTGATAAAAAAATAGGTACACGGAAAATAAATTCAAAATATTTTTTTTCGAAAAGATCGGAAAATATCACGAATGTTTCATGTTTTAACATTGAAAATCGGACCATTAGTTTTTTTTTTTCTGTTTGAGTATTAAGACACGGAATCCTGATTACAAGGACTATTGTATCGTGTTACCCATTTTTACTGTTATTAAGCATTTCCAGATCTATAACACAGTCCCTATTGAGAGGGAAAGTGCTGTTCCATCCAGATGCTGTAAACTCCTTTCCTTGTGCCTTGTGCGCTATGTATCGCTAGAACCGCGGTGACAATTTTTTCGTGTCATTTTTCAAGCTCTTCCCAGCAGCTATTATTTGCCGCGCGGGGTCTTGTAAAGACAATTGTCTTTTTGCGGTGCTACTCTTGCGGCGTTCCCTTTGCTCTGATCTGGACAATGCGACTGGACTGCAGTGCAATACCGATCGGCTGGGCATTATTTACATGCGAAGACACGAGGAAAGTATTTTGGGAAGAGGCGCAAAGGAATATCCCAAGATTGATCACATGCTAGAAGAGCACGTGAAGCAACCGTTTTATACTCATACGGTTGCTGCTACCTCTGAACTTAAACCTAAGGCTGTCACCCTGAGAAGAACCCATGACTTTCCGCTTATGAGGCGAAACCCGTAACCATTCGGCCACAGGAGGTGGACCATTAGTTGCTGAGATATCGACATTAGAAAATGGTGGGTTGTTTTGGTGAGCTTGAGAAAACTTCAATTTTCGTGTTTTTTTTTTCTTAAAGCGGTTCTATATCAGCAACCCGAGGTCCAATCTTTAATTTGTCTTAGAAAATTTTATAGCAAATTTTCTGAAACTTTACAAAAAAAAAAAAATATTTTTAGAAATTGTCACTCATGGTCACTATTTTTAAAAATCGAAAAACTGCAAATATTTCACTAAAACCAAACTTTCAGTGGCAATATCTTGAAAACGGAGCTCTTTATCAAAAAATCTGTAGAGTAGTTTTCGATTGCAAATTCAATTTTTCATTAAAAAATAACGTCAAATTAGTTTTTGCAAAACAATTTGATTTTTTCATCATAACTCGGCGGCAGATTTTTTGACCATGTATCTTTATGGCTCAAAAGTTGCGGATTTTTGTCCCCTAAAACATATTAAAAAATCTCGAAAATCAAAAAATACGTAAAAAAAAAGCAAAGTAATCCACTTTAACGACCCCCGGGTCTTTTGTGGTCTCTGTTGCAAGTTTCTGCTCATTTCTAGGCGTCCGAAGGTTATGTGTGGTGAGTCACCCAAAACCTCTTTTACGCAAATGGACCGACGTTTTTACTTCCCCATCCGATAGAAGGCGTGGTCAGGCAAATCTCGTCTCGAAAAATGCCACCGGGTCCGTCTGGGATCGAACCCAGGCCTTACTGGGGTTCAGAGGCTACCACGCTAACCACTAAACCACCGGACCCGGCAAAAAAAATACGTATATTGGGAAATTGAGTCTTAGTAAAAAAAAAGTTGATAAAATTTTTTTTTTCCGTGTACCTATTTTTTTCTCATTTGTCCTCAACAATACCTACAACTTTGCCGAAGACACCAAATTGGTCAGAAATTTCACTCAAAAGTTACAGCTGTTTGAATATTTACATACCATTTTTGTATGGACAGCAGTCAAAATTGTATGGAGACTTGTATGGGTGAACCAATGCCACAAAATAGCTCAGAAAGTTTGAGCAAAATCAAAAAATAAAAATGGACGAAATCGGGCGATTTCGTAGAAATTTGCTCAGAAATAGTGTATTTTCTTAGTTTCTTTAAGTTTACTAAATAATATGTATACAGCGATTCCACGTCAAACAGGAAGTCTCCAAATCAAAAATGCTCCAATTTGGCACAAATTTGACATGGAAGTTCCTTGGCCAAAATAATAGGCACCGTTTTTTTTTTGTGATTAGGGTGCTCCAAGCCGAATAAGGGTGGTCCGAAAAATTGCATTTTTCGTCGATTTTCGCAAAAAGCACATTTTTCCAAAAATCACATCTCCGGAACGGCTGAACCATGTTTAGAGCGCCAAGTTTCAAAAGAAATGTTATAAGTTGGGCTTTTAAGGAAATAGGGATAGGGGTAAAGTGTGGTTGCCTCTCACCCAGTCGGCCTGGGTTCGATCCCTGAAGGTCCCGATGGCATTTTTCGAGACGAGATTTGTCCGATCACGCCTTCGGTCGGACGGGGAAGTAAATGTTGGCCCCGATCTAACCTAGAGGTAAGGTCGTTAGCTCAATCCAGGTGTAGTAGTCGTCTCCCTGGGTCCTACCTCGGTGGAGTCGCTTGTAGGCATTTGGACTCATAATCCAAAGGTCGTCAATTCAAATCCCAGGGTGGATGGAAGCTTAGGTGTAAAAAGAGGTTTGCAATTGCCTCTACACCTCACGGAAAAAAAAGTGTTCCGGAAATCATGCAAATCGTACCATGAAATCGTGAATATCGCGATTTTTGCTTTACGAATTTTTGAACTATGCATAATGGGCACGAATTATCCAGGAATCGTGAATAAATATGCATGACTTTCCATGACCGATTTCACTCGTAAACGTGAATAATGTTCATGATTTCATGAAATAGATGCATGCAGTCGTGAAAAATATTCACGATTTCATGATTAAAAATTCATGATTACGGTCAAAAAAATATACCTCGTGAATAAAAAATCATGATTTCATGCATAAAATTCATGAAATCATGAATTTTTATGCATGAATTCGTGCACAAAATTCATGAGTTCTGGAATATTTTTTATGATTATTTTTGGCAGGCGTAAATAAAATTCGTGATATCATGTATAAACTTCATGAAATCATGCATAAATTTCATGAATTCGTGATTTTTTTTTATGAAATCATGAATTTAATTCACGTTTACGAGTGCATTCGGGCATGTCTAATCATGCATATTTATTCACGGCTCCTGGTTTATTCGTGCCCAATATGCATAGTTCAAAAAATCGTAAAGTAAAACTCGTAATATTCACGATTTCATGGTACGATTTTCACAATTTCCGGATTACTTTTTCTGTACATTTACCATATCGTGCCACTGGGGGCACATATCGGAATTGACAAGGGAGCCTGTTTTGTTAAAAAAAACGGAGGACATTTTATGTGATGCCAATGTACTCTGGCCCCACCTGGCCACTTTGGAACCGGTCACCGATTACCGGTGGTCACTGGGGACATTTCGGAATGTGCAAGGAACCCTGTCTTGTGACATATCAAAATTCATGAAATTCAAATCTTTGGCCATTTTATGTGATGCCAATGTAATCTGGCCCCACCTGGCCACTTTGGAACCGGTCACCGATTACCGGTGGTCACTGGGGACATTTCGGAATGTGCAAGGAACCCTGTCTTGTGACATATCAAAATTCATTAAATTTAAAACTGTGGCCATTGTATGTGATGCCAATGCACTCTGGCCCCACTTGGCCACTTTGGAACCGGTCACCGGTTACCGGTGGTCACTGGGGACATTTCGGAATGTGCAAGGAACCCTGTCTTGTGACATATCAAAATTCATGAAATTCAAATCTTTGGCCATTTTATGTGATGCCAATGTAATCTGGCCCCACCTGGCCACTTTGGAACCGGTCACTGGTTACCGGTGGTCACTGGGGACATTTCGGAATGTGCAAGGAACCCTGTCTTGTGACATATCAAAATTCATGGAATTTAAAACTGTAATCTGGCCCCACCTGGCCACTTTGGAACCGGTCACTGGTTACCGGTGGTCACTGGGGACATTTCGGAATGTGCAAGGAACCCTGTCTTGTGACATATCAAAATTCATGGAATTTAAAACTGTGGCCATTTTTTGTGATGCCAATGTAATCTGGCCCCACCTGGCCACTTTGGAACCGGTCACCGATTACCGGTGGTCACTGGGGACATTTCGGAATGTGCAAGGAACCCTGTCTTGTGACATATCAAAATTCATGAAATTTAAAACTGTGGCCATTTTATGTGATGCCAATGTAATCTGGCCCCACCTGGCCACTTTGGAACCGGTCACCGATTACCGGTGGTCACTGGGGACATTTCGGAATGTGCAAGGAACCCTGTCATGTGACATATCAAAATTCATGAAATTCAAATCTTTGGCCATTTTATGTGATGCCAATGAAATCTGGCCCCACCTGGCCACTTTGGAACCGGTCACCGGTTACCGGTGGTCACTGGGGACATTTCGGAATGTGCAAGGAACCCTGTCTTGTGACATATCAAAATTCATGAAATTTAAAACTGTGGCCATTTTATGTGATGCCAATGTAATCTGGCCCCACCTGGCCACTTTGGAACCGGTCACCGATTACCGGTGGTCACTGGGGACATTTCGGAATGTGCAAGGAACCCTGTCATGTGACATATCAAAATTCATGAAATTCAAATCTTTGGCCATTTTATGTGATGCCAATGTAATCTGGCCCCACCTGGCCACTTTGGAACCGGTCACCGATTACCGGTGGTCACTGGGGACATTTCGGAATGTGCAAGGAACCCTGTCATGTAACATATCAAAATTCATGAAATTCAAATCTTTGGCCATTTTATGTGATGCCAATGAAATCTGGCCCCACCTGGCCACTTTGGAACCGGTCACCGATTACCGGTGGTCACTGGGGACATTTCGGAATGTGCAAGGAACCCTGTCATGTAACATATCAAAATTCATGAAATTCAAATCTTTGGCCATTTCATGTGATGCCAATGAAATCTGGCCCCACCTGGCCACTTTGGAACCGGTCACCGGTTACCGGTGGTCACTGGGGACATTTCAGAATGTGCAAGGAACCCTGTCTTGTGACATATCAAAATTCATGAAATTTAAAACTGTGGCCATTTTATGTGATGCCAATGTAATCTGGCCCCACCTGGCCACTTTGGAACCGGTTACCGATTACCGGTGGTCACTGGGGACATTTCGGAATGTGCAAGGAACCCTGTCATGTGACATATCAAAATTCATGAAATTCAAATCTTTGGCCATTTTATGTGATGCCAATGTAATCTGGCCCCACCTGGCCACTTTGGAACCGGTCACCGATTACCGGTGGTCACAAGGGACATTTCGGAATGTGCAAGGAACCCTGTCATGTGACATATCAAAATTCATGAAATTCAAATCTTTGGCCATTTTATGTGATGCCAATGAAATCTGGCCCCACCTGGCCACTTTGGAACCGGTCACCGGTTACCGGTGGTCACTGGGGACATTTCGGAATGGGCAAGGAACCCTGTCTTGTGACATATCAAAATTCATGAAATTCAAATCTTTGGCCATTTTATGTGATGCCAATGAAATCTGGCCCCACCTGGCCACTTTGGAACCGGTCACCGATTACCGGTGGTCACTGGGGACATTTCGGAATGTGCAAGGAACCCTGTCTTGTGACATGTCAAAATTCATTAAATTTAAAACTGTGGCCATTGTATGTGATGCCAATGCACTCTGGCCCCACTTGGCCACTTTGGAACCGGTCACCGGTTACCGGTGGTCACTGGGGACATTTTGGAATGTGCAAGGAACCCTGTCTTGTGACATATCAAAATTCATGAAATTCAAATCTTTGGCCATTTTATGTGATGCCAATGTACTCTGGCTCCATCTGGCCACCTTGGAACCGATTACCGGTCACTGCGGAAGAATTCTGAATTTACAAAGGTCCCAGTTATGTGATGTTCAAAAATGCTTTAAATAAATTAAAAATACAATCATAAATTTAGTAAAATCAACATTCAAAAACTTGACATGAGCATTTCGGAAACGTTAATTGGGTACCGATCGTTACTATACAAAAATACAACGAAAACTTAAATTAAATACAAACAGACCTAAGGGATTTCTTGTACAGTCCAGACTCGATTGTCTGATGTACTAATAATAGAATAATCGATAATTCGTATAATAAAGCAATAATTTTTTTGTCTCATTAATAACTCCAATTACAATAAGGTGATTGATTACAATAAAAGGAATTATTTTTGTAAATGCAGATGATCAAACACTTTAATTTGACGCAAATAGAGTCATAGAGAGTTGAATTGAAAATTAAAAAAAAACTCCGAAATTCTTAAAATACTCAACAAATTAAAAATCTTAAAAAACTTAAAAAACTCAAACTATTTAAAATACGCAAAATAAATTAAAAACTTCACAAACTCAAAATATTTGAAATACGAAAATACATAAAATACATAAAATGCTCATAAAACTTAAAATACTTGAAATACCTAAAATCCTTTTTTTGTATACTTTATTATAGAGTTTTAAACTCTTTACTTAAAGTAATTAAAATACTTAGAATAATTAAAATACTTCAAATACTTCAAATACTTCATATACTGCAAATACTTCAAAAACTTAAAATACTTAAAATACTTCAAATACTTCAAATACTTAAAATAATTAAAATACCTAAAATACTTCAAACACCTAAAATACTTCAAACACCTAAAATACTTGAAATATTTAAAATACTTAAAATACTTAAAATACTTAAAATACTTAAAATACTTAAAATACTTAAAATACTTAAAATACTTAAAATACTTAAAATACTTAAAATACTTAAAATACTTAAAATACTTAAAATACTTAAAATACTTAAAATACTTAAAATACTTAAAATACTTAAAATACTTAAAATACTTAAAATACTTAAAATACTTAAAATACTTAAAATACTTAAAATACTTAAAATACTTAAAAAACTTAAAATACTTAAAATACTTAAAATACTTAAAATACTTAAAATACTTAAAATACTTAAAATACTTAAAATACTTAAAATACTTAAAATACCTAAAATACTTAAAAAACTTAAAATACTTAAAATACTTAAAATACTTAAAATACTTAAAATACTTAAAATACTTAAAATACTTAAAATACTTAAAATACTTAAAATACTTAAAATACTTAAAATACTTGAAATACTTCAAATACTTCAAATACTTCAAACACTTAAAATACTTAAAAAACTTAGAATACTTAAAATACTTAAAATACTTCAAATACTTCAAATACTTCAAATACTTCAAATACTTCAAATACTTTAAAAACTTCAAATACTTCAAATACTTCAAATACTTCTAATACTTCAAATACTTTAAATACTTTAAATACTTCAAATACTTCAAATACTTAAAATACTTAAAATACTTAAAATACTTCAAATACTTCAAATACTTAAAATAATTAAAATACTTAAAATACTTAAAATACTTAAAAAACTTAAAATACTTAAAATACTTAAAATACTTAAAATACTTAAAATACTTAAAATACTTAAAATACTTAAAATACTTAAAATACTTAAAATACTTAAAATACTTAAAATACTTAAAATACTTTAAATACTTAAAATACTTAAAATACTTAAAATACTTAAAATACTTAAAATACTTATAATACTTAAAATACTTAAAATACTTAAAATACTTTAAATACTTAAAAAACTTCAAAAATTTAAAATACTTAAAATACTTGAAATACTTGCAATAAATAAAATACTTGAAATAAATAAAAAACTTAAAATACTGAAAATACTTAAAAAACTTAATATTCTTAAAAACTTAAAATACTTAAAATACTTGAAATACTTAAAATACTTTAAACACTTGAAATATATAAAATACTTAAAACACTTTAAAACACTTAAAATACTTGAAATAATTAAAATACTTAAAATACTTTAAATTCTTTAAATACTTTGAATACTTTAAATACTTTAAATACTTTAAATACTTTAAATACTTTAAATACTTTAAATACTTTAAATACTTTAAATACTTAAAATACTTTAAATACTTTAAATACTTTAAATACTTTAAATACTTTAAATACTTTAAATACTTTAAATACTTTAAATACTTTAAATACTTTAAATACTGTAAATACTTTAAATACTTTAAATACTTTAAATACTTTAAATACTTTAAATACTTTGAATACTTTAAATACTTTAAATACTTTAAATACTTTAAATACTTTAAATACTTTAAATACTTTAAATACTTTATATACTTTAAATACTTTAAATACTTTAAATACTTTAAATACTTTAAATACTTTAAATACTTTAAATACTTTAAATACTTTAAATACTTTAAATACTTTAAATACTTTAAATACTTTATATACTTTGAATACTTTAAATACTTTAAATACTTTAAATACTTTAAAAACTTTAAATAATTTCAATACTTTAAATACTTTAAATACTTTAAATACTATAAATACTTTTAATACTTTAAAAACTTCAAATACTTTAAATACTTTAAATACTTTAAATACTTTAAATACTTTAAATACTTTAAATACTTTAAATAATTTAAATACTTTAAATACTTTAAATACTTTAAATACTTCATATACTTCAAATACTTTAAATACTTTAAATACTTTAAATAATTTAAATACTTTAAATAATTTAAATACTTTAAATACTTTAAATACATTATATATGTTGGGGGGTTTGGTCCTTCGGGGTTGGTGTGGAAAACTTCGATAGCTCGTGTGGAGGGAAGGAAGGGTGAACCCCCAACCAAGTTCACCGTGGCGACTCCGACCAGCCGTAGAAGCCCTGAAACCGGCAGGTAATGGCACCGGTGGTATCTCTGCTTCTCAAATTCTGGCCTCCAAGTGATTTCCCGAAATAAGAACTCGCGGTTTAAACGAAGTGTACCGTAAAACAAGACGTTTATTTCCGTACTACAATTTATTATATTTTACAATATTTACAGCCGTGACGGTGGGCCTAAGGCCCGTGCCGTCCGGCGAACCGTGTTGGACTGATGAGTGATAAAAGCTTGCAAGATCCCAAGTCAGAGATCTGCTCATGCGATGTTTTGTCGTCTCCTTTCCCTAATTTCCATTTGGATTGTCCACAGGTCGTGTGATCTTCTAAGTGTCCCTCAACTGTATGTGTTACAAGTACCTTTGGAAGTGTAAGAAGTGTCGCATTTGGATGACCAACAGAATAGTGTGGAAAGTGTGAGAAGTGATAATAATTTTGGCCAGGGTTGTAGCATTTGACCTTACTTTCTATACTTTAAATACTTTAAATACTTTAAATACTTTAAATACTTTAAATACTTTAAATACTTTAAATACTTTAAATACTTTAAATACTTTAAATACTTTAAATACTTTAAATACTTTAAATACTTTAAATACTTTAAATACTTTAAATACTTTAAATACTTTAAATACTTTAAATACTTTAAATACTTTAAATACTTTAAATACTTTAAATACTTTAAATACTTTAAATACTTTAAATACTTTAAATACTTTAAATACTTTAAATACTTTAAATACTTTAAATACTTTAAATACTTTAAATACTTTAAATACTTTAAATACTTTAAATACTTTACATATTTTAAATACTTTAAATACTTTAAATACTTTAAATACTTTAAATACTTTAAATACTTTAAATACTTTAAATACTTAAAATATTTTAAATACTTTAAATACTTTAAATACTTTAAATACTTTAAATACTTTAAATACTTTAAATACTTTAAATACTTTAAATACTTTAAATACTTTAAATACTTTAAATACTTTAAATACTTTAAATACTTTAAATACTTTAAATACTTTAAATACTTTAAATACTTTAAATACTTTAAATACTTTAAATACTTTAAATACTTTAAATACTTTAAATACTTTAAATACTTTAAATACTTTAAATACTTTAAATACTTTAAATACTTTAAATACTTTAAATACTTTAAATACTTTAAATATTTTAAATACTTTAAATACTTTAAATACTTTAAATACTTTAAATACTTTAAATACTTTAAATACTTTAAATACTTTAAATACTTTCAATACTTTAAATATTTTAAATACTTTAAATACTTTAAATACTTTAAATACTTTAAATACTTTAAATACTTTAAATACTTTAAATACTTTAAATACTTTAAATACTTTAAATACTTTAAATAATTTAAATACTTTAAATACTTTAAAAACTTTAAATACTTTAAATAATTTAAATGTTTTAAATACTTTAAATACTTTAAATACTTTAAATACTTTAAATACTTTAAATACTTTAAATACTTAAAATACTTTAAATACTTTAAATACTTTAAATACTTTAAATACTTTAAATACTTTAAATACTTTAAATACTTTAAATACTTTAAATACTTTAAATACTTTAAATACTTTAAATACTTTAAATACTTTTAATACTTTAAATTCTTAAAAAACTTTAAATAATTATAATACTTAAAATACTGAAAAAACTTAAAATACTTAATATACTTAAAATACTCAAAATACTTGAAATACTTGAAATACTTAAAATACTTAAAATACTTAAAATACTTAAAATACTTAAAATACTTAAAATACTTAAAATACTTAAAATACTTAAAATACTTTAAAAACTTAAAATACTTAAAATACTTAAAATACTTAAAATACTTAAAATACTTAAAAATACTTAAAATACTTAAAATACTTAAAATACTTAAAATACTTAAAATACTTGAAATACTTGAAATACTTGAAATACTTGAAATACTTGAAATACTTGAAATACTTGAAATACTTAAAATACTTAAAATACTTAAAATACCTAAAATACCTAAAATACCTAAAATACCTAAAATACTTAAAATACTTAAAATACTTAAAATACTGAAAATACTTAAAATTATTAAAATTCTTTAAATACTTTAAATATGTTAAAAACTTAAAAATACTTAAAATATTTCAAGTTCTTGAAATACCTATAAAAAATTAATTGCTTAAAATTATTTAAAAGCTTAACAAACTTTAAACACTTCAATTATTTCAAATACTTGAAATACTTGAAAACTTTAAAAACATTTAATATTAAAATACCTGAACAAATGAATATACTTAAAAAATAAATATTTCAAATACTTAAAATATTTTTAATACTCACAATATTAAAATACCTGGAAAAAATTAAATGCTTAAAATTATTTCAACACTCAACAAACTCTAAACACTTGAAATATTTAAAATACTTGAAATACCTAGATACTTTTAAAAGTCACAATATTAACATACCTGTTAAAATAAAAATTCCTAAATTCATTAGCATTTAAATACTTTTAATACTTTAAATAAATAATACTTAGAATACTGAAAAAACTTAAAATACTTAATGTACTTAAAATACTCAAAATACTTGAAATACTTGAAATACTTAAAATACTTTAAGCACTTTTAATATATTAAATACTTAAAATACTTTAAATACTTGAAATAATTAAAATACTTTAAATTCTTTAAATACTTTAAATACTTTAGATACTTGAAATAATTGAAATACTTTAAATACTTGAAATACTTAAAATACTAAAAATACTTAAAATACTTAAAATACTTAAAATACTTAAAATACTTAAAATACTTAAAATACTTAAAATACTTAAAATACTTAAAATACTTAAAATACTTAAAATACTTAAAATACTTAAAATACTTAAAATACTTAAAATACTTAAAATACTTAAAATACTTAAAATACTTAAAATACTTAAAAAACTTAAAATACTTAAAATACTTAAAATACTTAAAATACTTAAAAATACTTAAAATACTTAAAATACTTAAAATACTTAAAATACTTAAAATACTTGAAATACTTGAAATACTTGAAATACTTGAAATACTTGAAATACTTGAAATACTTAAAATACTTAAAATACTTAAAATACCTAAAATACCTAAAATACCTAAAATACCTAAAATACTTAAAATACTTAAAATACTGAAAATACTTAAAATTATTAATATTCTTTAAATACTTGAAATACTTGAAATACTTGAAATACTTAAAATACTTAAAATACTTAAAATACCTAAAATACCTAAAATACCTAAAATACCTAAAATACTTAAAATACTTAAAATACTGAAAATACTTAAAATATTTCAAGTTCTTGAAATACCTATAAAAAATTAATTGCTTAAAATTATTTAAAAGCTTAACAAACTTTAAACACTTCAATTATTTCAAATACTTGAAATACTTGAAAACTTTAAAAACATTTAATATTAAAATACCTGAACAGATGAATATACTTAAAAAATAAATATTTCAAATACTTAAAATATTTTTAATATTCACAATATTAAAATACCTGGAAAAAATTAAATGCTGAAAATTATTTCAACACTCAACAAACTCTAAACACTTGAAATATTTAAAATACTTGAAATACATAGATACTTTTAAAAGTCACAATATTAACATACCTGTTAAAATAAAAATTCCCAAATTCATTAGCATACTTAACATACCTAAAAATAATAATATTTCAAAAAACTTAAAAGTCTTTACAAAATTAAAGTACCTAAGAAAATTGAAATGCTGAAAATTATTAAAATACGTTATTAACTTCAAATACTTTAAATATGTTAAATACTTTAAAATAATATGCTTACAATATTAAAATCATTAAAATTATTAACATACTTTACCTATGTTCCCATTTCTAGCTCAAAACAAAGCACCGAAATGTCACTCAGCGCATCCACGAGAACCGATAAAAAAATCCGGCAATTGACAGAAAACCGAAATCCCTACGAGTCAAAACAAAAAAAAAAACACGGGAACTGTCTTATGGACCATGTTCGAAACAAAGACGCGAACAAACCGGGAACTGTTCTGTCTCTTACCTTGTTACTCCTCCTGCCGCTCGGTCCTCTTCCTGCTAGCCCTTGGCTCCGTTGCCATTTCCAACGGAACGGCCGCAGATCTTTTCCCGGTTCCGGTGGACAGCACCTCCAAATCCCGGGTCCGCAAATCACGGTCACTTTTACCGGCAAACACAACAGGACGCGACAAGTCACAACGCGATTGACTTCGTGGCAAATAAACACGCGGCTGAACTGGCAAGCGAAAACAAACTTGACAGTTCGAACGAAACTGTTCTTGATTGATCAAGATCACTCGTCATAAACATGGATAAAAATTCATAAACCCATGAATGTCATGCACGAATTCATGCATTTTATTCATGAAAACATGTAAACTTTCATGAAATCATGAAAAACATGATTCATAAAATCGCGAATAAAATTTTACGACGTAAAATTTACGCATGCATAAATAATCGTAAAATCATGAATATTTTTCATGAATTCATGAAGTTTAGTCATGACTTCATGAAAATCAGTCATGAAATCATGAATAGTGATATGCATGATTTCATGAAGGAAAATTCATGAATATTCGTAAAAATATTTTTGCCATGAATTAAATTCATAAATTCGTGCATTTTTATGCACGATTTCATGAATAAAATTCATGAAATCATGAAAGGTATCACGAAATCATGCACAAAATTATTCACGAATTCATGAATCGAAATTCACGATTTCTCGCACACTTTTTTTTCCGTGTAGTTTCGAGTAGGAATCTCGCAATCGAGAACGCCAAGCAATGCTGTAGAGCGAATGATTTGATTATTTTTTTTTGATTTTAATATTCCAAAAATAAGATTTTCTGATTTGAAGGTCTCGGGATCAAAGAGCTCATATTTGAAAAGGTCCATTTTTCGATATCTCGTGACGCTAGGACGGTACGACCCCTTTCATTTTTCTGGATTTTTACTTAGACACATTTTCCAGTGATTTATAGCTAGAACCCGTGAAGGGATAGAAATTTGGTATCAAAGGGACTTTTGGGTAATGCCCGATTTGATGGCGTACTCAAAATAAAAAACAAAACTATTTTTAATCAAAAAAAGTAAAAAAAAAAAATAGTTTTAAAATCGCTGCCATTTCCCATTACTTAATTGTCTTATATCGTTAAACATTAAATAGAAGTGTAGTTTTTTGTAACTTTGCTGAATTATTTTTTTGGGTACAACAATGTTCTACAAAGTTGTAGAGCATACAAAAACAACAATTTAATATATAAACATTAGGGGTTTGTATGTATTCTTCACGAGTTATCATAATTTTACAATAAAGTTTTTGAAAAAGCGATGAATTTGACCATTTTTAAAAGTTTTTCGAATTTTTAACCCTTAACGGTGCACATCATCCACAGCTTTTGCACAGATATGCTAGTATTTTCGAAACTATGGGAAATATCGATATAATTTTCTATTTAGTACTGTACTGTCTACAAAGCGATTTACAACAAAATTTTCCTATTTTTTCAAATCAGATTGTTGCAGCATTGGGTCCGTAAGTTTGTCAGTTTTGGAATAAGAAGACAACAATTTCCTTGGTTGCTGTGCATCCTTAAAACTCAATCGTTTGCTTTTGATTTTTTTAAGGTTCCGCAAATTTGGCATGAGAATGACCCTTCGGACGATTGTTGTGACTCATGCATTGCTAGAATGAGACATTAACACCTAAACTCTTTGATATGCATGTTGTCTTGAACAAAATATTACCGAAAATGATCCACAATAGACCGTAATCCGGGTTTCACCGAGGAACGCGGGACCGGTTCCAAAGTGGCCAGATGTAGAGATCTGTCCGCATCTTTTGCTGTTTAGATATCGAAAATCCGTCCACATGGAGCCGTGATATAGCTGTTCAAAGTTGGAGTTCCACCATTTTTCGCTTGCTTGGTAGTCCGCGGGATAATTTTATGGATGGGAGTTTATTAGGTGTTAAAAAATATATTTTTTGAAATGAGCGGCAGTAACAGGCGTATTTTTTTAAGAAAAATCCCCACACACAAGCAGTGCACGAGTAACAAAAATCGTCCAAAGGGTCATTCTTATGAAAATTTGACGAACTTTCAAAAACAAAAAACTTTCAAAGGGACCATCCATAAGCCACGTGGAACCTTTTTTTGAAATCTAAGACCACCCTCCCCCTCCCCCTTTCCCACTCGTGGACAATTTCAAAACAAAACAAATCTTGTTTGTAAGAAGCGTGGTCAATCGCTGACCCTCTCTCCCCCACCTTTTTGGGGGTTAACAGTTCGATAAACTGGTCAAAAATGGTCAATATCATATTTTTTTCAAAAAACTTTTTTGTAGAATTCTGATAACTCGTGAAGAATACATACAAACTCCTAATGACAGTTGAGTAACGGGAAATGGCAGCGAATTTAAAACTTATTTTTGAGCTGCAAATCACTGGAAAACGTGTCTTAGTAAAATATCAAAAAAGTGAAAGGGGCCGTACCGCCCCACCGTCACGAGATATAAAAAAATGAACCTCAGATTTCGTTTCACGAAAATCGATTCGCCCCAGATGACGGTACATGTCTTTTTTTGCTTGTCACCTAGTCCATTTTAAAACGCAAAATGATAACCACTTATCCACTTTCCGCGTCATTTAGCAATCCCAATCCGAAGTCTAGCGACATGTTAAGGCCCACATACGACCTCACGTATATACGTATATCGATAGTTCTTTTCTGCATCGAGCCACTACACGGCGTATTTGCTCGGCTCTAATCTTGAACTATTCCCGGAAAATTTCCTATCCATGAAGACGCCCCCTCTTCCACACCAAAGCCATAAAAGTTGAACAACTTCCTGTATCGTGTGTAAACTTCCCCTTCCGGGGAAAAGGCTTCGTCACTGCTGGTTCTGCCGTTGAAGGGGCAGTAAAATTTAGGAAAACCATCCCTTTTCCGGACGGGAGGAGCCACGTGGCAACCCGAGACTGTGTTGTAGGGGTCAGTTAGGGAAACGGAAAGGAGGATAGCGCTATCATGTCCGCAGTTCCGGTCAAGGTTCTGGCGTCCGTTTCGTAACACGCCTTGCTCGCCGATAACTTTCCGATGTATGTATAAAGTTTTATTTTATTGTTTTATTCAAATTTATGCCACCCTCGGTTTGTTGAGGGGCCAGTAGGGCTGACGCCGCCTTCTCCGGGGAATATATGGCAAGGGAAATTGGAGATTTATTTCAGTGTTCGATCTTTCGATATTTACAGCACATAGCAGCGATTCGTCCTAGATTTGCGCCGTAAAGCTAAACGTCTATCCCAGCTAGCTTACAGGGTGGCTACAGTGTAACAATCTCTTAGTTTATAGTTTTTGCAAATGCCAAAAAAAAAACGAAAGTTACGACTAGTGATTTCAAGCTGTATTGACACCATGCCACCTATAACAAACTCATTCCGAGTCGTATCAACGCTTGTGCTAACGGCGGCGGCGCCGTCATTGGATTTTATGGCCCCCACAACCACTGACTGCTCTGTTGGAAGCCCACAATGCGTGTCATCATCATCTTCTCCGTTATTGGTGGCATTTCCACAAACGATTTCGATTTTTCATACATTTGAACACCATCCACCACCACGTGGGACCGACCAGCATCAAGGGAGTGAGTGTGAGGGGATAAAGGACACCTACCTTGAAATTCCTTGCGGGCAGCACTGACCGAGGTGACGATGTTGGCCACGTGGCCGAGGACCGTCGCAAACAGCATCAAACCGAACAGCAGCTGCGCTATCACAAACACGTACTCGGCCTTGGAGCGTGGCCGCGGCAGGTCACCGATCGTGGTCAGTGCCAGCGTGCACCAGTAGTAGCTCTGCAGGTACTGCTTCACCACGTCCGCCGATTCCGAGTCGTGGAAGACCCAGTTCTTGGAGCCGAAACCGTTATTCTTATAGATAATGTGATATAAACAACCGTTCCAGTGAAATATAACTAACAGATAGTGTATCAGTGAGGTCGAACGGAACAGGTTCGGGTAGTTCGTGTGCCGCTCGGTGCGATCCATGAAGGCCCAGAATCGATAAATCTTGACTAGCCTAAACGATCGCAGTATCGAGTTGAATCCTATCGATAAGTATAAAAAATCTAACGGCAATAAACAAAGGCAGTCTATGTAGAACGTCGTCGAGTTCATGTAGTGCTGCCGCAGCTTGGTCGAGTCCGTCTGGAGCACGCCGTCCTCGAGGTACCCGGTCCGGAAGTGGAACAGTATGTCGACCAGGTAGAGAAAGTCGGAAAAGTAGTCCAAGCAGAACCACAGCACGATCGATTCGCCGTTGATCTCCTGGAACGCGAACCGGTAGATGATCACCCAGAAGTTGTACAGGAACGCCATCGAGACCACCATCGACCAGTAGTAGCAGAGCCGGCCCGCCGGGTCGAACACGAACGACCAGCGGCGGCCGTTGGACTTGCGGGACGACGTCGAGCAGCCCGAGCGGCGACCGAACCTGCAAGGGAGGAAGATGGAGAAAAGTTTCGTTGTACTTCATTAATCAACCGCAGGGAAATTGTTATAAAGAGCATCTTGATTGCCTCAATAGTTTTATTTCGTCATTCACCGCAACCAATAAGCAAGAGCTAATAAGTAGGTTCTAACAAGGTTTTATGCCTCGTAAATGGCTTTCAATAAGGTTTTATGAATGTTTCTAGAGAGTCTTGAAAACGCAATGGCAATGTCATGCCAAACGGTTTTATCGCATGCTTTTTTAAAACCCAGGGTGTTTTAGCTGTCAAGACTTGACTTCCCAAGCAACATTTTTTTTCAGGAGTTCTACAAGAGCTCTTCAAGATAGCTACAGCATAGCAGTTTGGACCGCGGTAGGATATAATTCTCTTCAAAACTTCTTCAGGAGTTTGGAAGAGTACTTGAAGAGAGTTTTATCCTACCGCGGTCCAAACTGCTATGCTGTAGCTATCTTGAAGAGCTCTTGTAGAACTCCTGGAAAAAAATGTTACATGGGTTAGTGCCAATAGGCATGCAAAAAGCTTACTTAAAACCATAAGCTCCTGAAAAAGCATTTAAAGCGGCCAATTAGCAGTGCATAAATATGGCACTAAACGCGTGTTTGGATTGAATTTGATTGACCGCCATCTTGGTTGAAAAAATAGAAAACTGAAAAATTTGATTTAAATTTGATGAAAACACACATTTATGCTGAATTTCTGGTATGATTGATATAGCGATAAATGTTTAAAAATATTTTGAACATTTTTTTCAAAGAATTGCATTACAATATTTTTTAACATTAAACACTTTGATTACAAAATAATGATTTTTGATGAAGCGAGTTGAATTTTTTGGCTCTATTTCCCCTACATTTATCAATAAAATTTCAACCGCAGCTGAATTTGAGCCATCAATTGCGAGAAATAAGCTTTCAAATTATTTGGATTACCTCTATTAATATCTATTATTTATCATCGCCATTTTTGACAACCATCTCCATAATTTCATTTGGCAAGACGAAGACTTATTTTTGCCAAATAAAACCTATTTGGCATAAGACGTTTGAAAACGTATGAAATGTCATTTTTCCATAACTCCTACCTAGGTTTTAACAAAGGTTTTATAAAGGCTTTGAGGATGTTGTTAGGATTCAGTTGTAATGCCTTGAACTCCTATGTTGGTTTTATAAATAGGTCGTAACAACCATTTGCGGAGGACCTTTTGGGTTTTAAGTAGGGTTTATCAAGGTTCTGGGGAGTTTGTTACGACTAAGGGGTTTTAATGTTGGTTTTGGCTGATAGGTTTTATAGCGGTTGTGACAGCTTTGATAAAGCCTAAAATGTTACTTGGGCATTGTTCCCCAGCTGTCTCATTGTTCCTGCCAAGTGCGTCTACAATGAGACAGTTGAATAGCTCAGGCTGTAGACGTCAGATCGATCTCATATTTTAGTCAATGTTAGAACAAACCAAAAGAATGAAAATGCAACAAAAAGCTCTTTAAAACATGCTAATGAAAAAAAATACAAAAATCTTTGAAGTTTTAAAACCAAAAGTGTCTCATTGATGACTACCCTACCCTACTTAAACCTACAAGCTCCTGAAAAAGCTTTTAAAGCGGCCAATTAGCAGTGCATAAATATGTCGCTAAACGCGTGTTCTGATTGAATGTGATTGACCGCCATCTTGGTTGAAAAAATAGAGAACTCGGAAATTAGATTTAAATTTGACGAAAACACTCATTTATGCTGAATTGATGATATAATTAATATAGCGATAGATGTTTAAAAATAATAGGAACATTTTATCAAAGTATTGCAAAAACATATTTTTTTACATTAAAAACTATGATTACAAAATAATTATTTTTATGAAGCGAGTTGATTTTTTTGGCTCTATCTCTCTTACATTTATCAGTAAAATTTCAACCGCAGCTGAATTTGAGCCACTAATTGCGGGAAATAAGTTTTCAAATAATTTTGATTACCTCTAATATCTTTTATTTATCATCGGCCTAAGGCCGTTGCAAATATTTTTAAAAGTTTATTTTTCGCAACAAAAAAAATTTTCCTCAATACTTAGATATTTTGAAAACTAATGATTGCAAAACAACTGGGCAGATGTAAAATGCATTTTTAAGCACTTTTTTCATTCAAATGTCAATACCGTGGCTTGTAATTTAAATTTTTATATTTTTATATTTTTTTTTGCACCCTCCCCCCCCCCCTCCACTTTGGCCAGAGTCGAGGGACATAAACTTTAAAAAATATTTGCAACTTTAAATAAAAAACGTTTCTTAATCCACCTTTAGGTGGTTGGTGCCTTCCTCTCATATATATATAGTATTTTCTAAACAAATAACAGCTGGACAACGAGTTTAGGCAGAAGGCATTCCATCTTGTCACTTAACATAATATTCCCACCCCTACCAACTCCGAGCAAGCCGCGTGTAATCGGCTCCTCATGAGCTTTATCGTTTTGAGCAATAATATCAGCCATCTAAACTTATTTTAGGACCCTATTAAAGTTTAATTTTAGGACCCAATCAACGGATTTTCATAAACTTTGATCCCTTCAGAAAATCTCACCCGCATTGGAAACGGACCTTCTCACCAATCCGGTTTGACAGCTCTACTGTCACGCAAAAAGTCGGCTTGATTTCAAAAATTTTGTGGCTGCTCGAAGTTTCATTCAAATTAAAATAAAATCCTCCCAAAATGGTCAAAAAAATCGACTCCAACGACCACGAGCCCACGGACAATAAGCGCAGGCATTCGACCTCAGTGACGGAACCGTACCGACGAAGCTCCACGGAGGAAATCTATACACGGTGAGTTTCAAACACATTTTGAAGAAGTTTATTTACATTAAACTCTTCCGGCAGAACACGGTCGCTTTCGAGCAGCAGGAAGCGGCCAAACGCAGTCCGGAGGCCGACTCGAAGCTGTTTCACGCGACCTGCGATGAGCTGCACAAGTTATTTGACGTGATTGTGACGCTGAAGGAGGAGGGAGCGGCGTCGGAGGAGGTTCAGTGAAAATTGCGGAGAAGCGGATCGAGGGTTCGTTGGCGAGGAACCAACGGGGGCTGTATTGAAAATGGCCAAGTGTGCCACTTTTTGTACGAGAATTATAGGAGAAACCGGAAAAGGACATTTGTAACTGTATGAAGTAAAAATTATGAATGAAAAATAAGATGGTGAGAAATAAATCAATTTAAGTCGTAAAATAAAGTTGAAAAATGTGAAATTGGAAAAACTGTTTTACTGTATGGCTTATCGGCATATAACTATTAATAGGGTTATCCGATCATCAATATAACAGTCTCATTTGAAAGGTCTTTAAATTATCAGACTAACGCTTGTTCGGACGATGGATCCGGACATCATTTCATCAAAATATCAGAGATCCGGCCTCCAAAAAGTGTATACACAACACTTAAGTGCTCATAACTTTTGATAGGGTTATCAGATCTTCAATCTTTTGGGCTTGTTGGAAAGGTCTTTTGATTACCTATCCAACGATGGGTAGCATGATAGATCCGGACAACTTTTTCATCAAAATATTTGAGATCCGGCCTCTGAAATGTGTACAAATGACACTTAAGTGCTTATAACTTTTGATAGGGTTATCAGATCTTCAATGTTTTGGGCTCATTAGAAAGGTCTTTCAAATACCTTTCTAAAAATGTATGATCAGACGGGTTTTCTTACAAAAACCACCCTTTTTACAATCTTTCAAACTTTAGCCAGAATCGTTTTTTTAGCATAACTTTTGAAATACTTAACAAAACTTCATAATAGTTAAAATAGGTCTTGTGGGACCCTAAGACGGATCGAATGAGACCAGAACGGCCCAAATCGGTTCAGCCAGTCCGGAGATAGTCGAGTGCATTTTTTTCGGTGCACGGACTTACAGACATACACACGCACAGACATTTGCTCAGAATTTGATTCTGAGTCGATAGGTATACGTGAAGGTAGGTCTACGAGGTCGAATTAAGAAGTTCATTTTTCGAGTGATTTTATAGCCTTTCCTCAGTAAGGTGAGGAAGGCAAAATATATTTTTTTGCTCAAAAAAAAAAAACGTTTTGTGGTACTGTTTAACAGTGTTTAACAAAACATCCAAACATTTTTAATCGAGTCCAATCATGCTTAATGTGATTTCAAATGCAAGAAAATTTGTTTTCATTTGATAAGACTACTATTCAATTAAATTTTTTTAGTTAAAAAAAAATTGCCCTCTGAGATTGATATACTCATATTGAAGGGGGGTGGGGGGTGGCATAAACATTGATAAATGTTTGCATCGGCCTAATTCAATTTCCCAAAATCCATATTTTAAATTTCTTAAATTTTTGAGCCATAGAAAAGCAAAAACAAAAATTTTGCCGCCGAGTAACGCATTTTTAAAAAATAATGGTTTTTCGGAAAGTTAGAAATTTTACTCGATATTTGTTGACTTCAGATTTAAACATTCAGGTAGTATAATACTATATTATAATACATTGATATATCGTCAGCTGTGTGCTTTCTTGTGACAACGACCATTTAGTACTATTAGAGAAAATCGATTTTCAAAGTTTGATGATAAATATTTTCAAAACTATGAATGGTAGAGTCTTTTTGAAGCAATCGGTTTGTATTCTATCGCTAAACAAACGCTCCAAGTTTCAACTAATTTGGTTACACCAGTTAAAAGATACGGTAAATTATGTAATCAAAAATCTGAAAAGCACGTGTCACAAGTGTGTTTCGAAAGTAAAATTGTACTACGTGTCAATATTGGCTCAAATCAATAGTTTAACCGACTTAATCAGTATATTTTCAAAAACAAAAGATTACATTGCCTTCAGAAAATGTGTATCAACAAAAATTTGTGAAAAACAAGAAAAATTTTCCACATTTTCCAACAACATGTATGTCGTGTCACAAGTGTGCACGATCATTTTGATGATAAATTGGTCTATGTCACAAGTGTGTATTGCTATATCCGGGAAACGGAAGCGAGTTTCCAAAATCGGGTTAAAGCATCTTGTAGTGTTTGTTAAGTATAGCAAAACGTCATCATTAACTAATTTTCGACCAAAATGGTCTATGTCACAAGATAGCACACAAGTGACGATATATTTACACTTGCGCAATAAATATTTTTTTTCATATTATTCAGAAAATCATTCAGCCTTTCTTTTGGAGTAATTTCAAAGAAAGCTAAAATACTGAAAATATTGGTTTGAAAACTTTTAAGTGGTGTGGAACGTTGGCAATGTCCCGCCCGTGTGGATCAATCGGACCGCGCACTGGACTCACAATCCAAAAAAAAGGAAGACACTAGTGGTTAGTACTAGCAATGGTGAACGACAGCTATAAAGTCAACTTCGTTCGGAAGGTTGGAAAAAATGCAATTTTGAGTATTTCAATGGAGGCTGTTGCAAAAAGATATTAAGGTTTTAAAAAAAATCCATTTTTAACAGTAATTTGCAAAAGCTATGAGAAAAAGTTTCGTTTATGAGAAAAAGTTAAACCAATCCTGGATGTCTATGGCACATTTTAAAGGGCTTCAAAAGACCTTTCGAATGCATCTAAGATAGTTGGAATTGATGAAGTTTTACGGAAATGCGAGCAATTTTGAGATTTTTTAGGTTTTTTGAACTTCAAACTTCAAAGCCCGTTTTACCCCATTCCCTTTGTCGTAGAGGGCTCATATTTGGCATGAGTTCATCTCATGTATAGACAAACAAACGCTGAAAGTTTCATCCAAATCGGAGCACCTCGATACGACCTGTTACACATTGGTGAAAAACTGGCTCTTAAAGAACACCGCGGGATAATTTTGGTAAATTTAGAATTAACGCATAGGCATTAAAATCTTTCAAAACCCATTTTCAATCTTCAAAAAAATATAAATTATATTTTGGTTTGCCTTTTTGGTATCGACAGCTTGCAAAATTGTATAATTCGGTTGATATTGTGCGTTACGAAAAATACCTCCTAAGTTTAGCAGCCTCAGCAATAAATTTAGCGTTAAAAAGCTACGACAGCACATTGCCTCACTTCCTATCACAGGGGAGATTATCGGCCACAAAAGACCCAAACCAGATTACCGTTTTATTGCCTTTTTCTCTTGACAAAAAAAGTAACTTCAATAGCATCAAGATATCGGAAGGTCCGCGGCCCAACAGGTGCCGTGTCGCCGCACTTTGTGCCGGCCACGCGTATTAACCTTATTTATTTCCCCTCTCGTAATGAGATTTCTTCGGCGAAACCTATCGGGTAAATAAGTCTTATTTATAGGCACCTGTTCAGGGCAGGCTGAACCTCTCAGCGCATAAATCTTGCAATGGCGAACCGATTTTCGGAGATCCCACGCGATACCTTTACTCAGAATTTAAGTCAAACGCGTACAAAACTTTGCCAAAAAAAACCCCAAAATAAAACTGTTCAGCGAGAAAACAGACACTCACATGTACCGGTCCGCTCCGTTGCAGGTGCTGCCGGTGCCGCACGGGGGCACCAGATGGTTGGTCGAGGCCCGGGTCGCGCCGGTCGCCGTCGTGCCCGCGTTCGACTCCCGCGGTCCCGTCCGGCTCCAGGAGCCGAGCAGCGGCTGGTCGCCGGACTTGAGCTTGCTCCGCTCCCGCTTCCGGTCCTTCCGGGACAGGTCCATCTCGGAGGTGGTGGCGGACACATGGGAATGCAGCGGCCGGGACGTGCCCGACGCCGACAGGCTATCGCGGGACGACGAGAAGAATCCTTGCTGCGAGATGCTCTGGCCCAGCTGGGGACCGGACATGCCCAGCTTGGCGCTCACGATGTCTGGGGGAAAGGGAGAAGAAGGGAGAAGAAAACAAGACTATATTTAGTACGTATGCTAGGAGGATAACAAGGCCTTGTACTTTAGTTATTCTTTTTGTGTAGTACGTAAAATGGGATTAACTACAAGGGGTGGGCAAACCTGATATGTTTTTTGGGAGGGGGGAAGAAAGTGAAACGAACATAAACACTGATATCGGCAGCAGATGATAGGTTTATGTTTATCCCATGAACGTATTTCTTCGTAAGCGCCATGAGTATCGTGATTCAGCTATTGGTTATGACCACTCCTTGGTACACAGAAGATTCTTTTTAAAAACCTTGCCTAATCCACCTTAAGGACATTTGCTTTTGCTCAGAATTTGATTCTGAGTCGATATGTATACGTGAAGGATGGTCTAGGACAGCGATTCTCAACCTTCTTCTAGGCCGGTACCCCCTACCATGTAAATCAAGTAGGCCCGGTACCCCCGTTGAGAATCGCTGGTCTAGGAGGTGAAATAACGATGTTCATTTTTCGAGTGATTTTATAGCCTTTCCTCAGTAATGTGAGGTAGGCAAAAAGATCATAATTTTGGAAGCTACAAAAAAAACACAAATTGACCTACATTAGTGTTCCTTTAAATTTCAAAAAGGCTAAATGGTGTGTTGAAGGCAAAATTTGCCATTTGAAATCTTTAGTTTAGAGAAGAAAGAGTATAGACCCCAAAGGTCTAGGGTTCAATTCCCATTATTGACACTTTGTTTTCAAGGATGATTTTTTTGGAAAATGAACCCCTTGAGAATAGTACTCTCGGCCATTTCGGGATTTATCCTGTCCGCCCGTTCACAGTGCCTCTTAACTACCGAACTGTGCTCTTAATCCTTTCGTATGTCGATGCCCAGTTCTATGTTTAGTACCAATATCTTATTTTTGAATTTTTTTTTCTTTTCGATTATTTTAGCACATTTCAAAAGACACGGAAAGAAGGTTTATCGTGAATCTTACTAAATTTCGGTTAAAAATCCTAGAAAAATTGGTTGTTTTTTCAACCACCAATTTTTTTAGCTGGAAATCCTAAAAATAAATCCTGGATTTGACAGCGTGATCCAGGTCCTAAAAATGATAAATCCAGCTAAATTTTTAGTAAATTTTACTAATTTGCAAGCTGGAAAAATGCTGTCAGTCTCAAAAGCTGTATGTTTTGAGAAGGTCTGTTAGCTATTTTAGCTAGATTTTATGGTATTCTAGGAAGTTTTATAGTTAGCCCAGCGTATTTTTAGGCTGTTTCAACTAGTTTTTTTGGAATCATTCTCAAAATTTTCCATTGATGGCTGCGAAGCCAGGTATTTTCACACATCTTTTTAGCTAGTTTAGCTAACTTTGCCACTATTCTTGGTAGTTGTTTTGGTTGAAATAGCTAATTTTTCCACTATTTCTACAAGTTTTCTTTCAAAAGCCTCCGTTGCTGCCTGCAAAGCACGCATTATTCACCCAGCCTTTTGGCTGATTTAGCTCGTTTCTTTTTTGTTCTTGCTTCGTTTTTCGGTAAGTCCAGCTTATTTTTCGACTGTTTTAACTGGTAATTTCGAAATCATTTTAAAAATCCCTTGCTGCCTGTAAAGTTGTTTTTTAATTTTCAAAAACACTTTTTGCTGGTGTAGCATGATTTCCCGCTATTCTTGGTACGTTTTTTGGTAGAGTAAGTTCTTTGGATGTTTCAATAGTTTCCAGGCTTTTTAAACTACGTTATAGTTGATCATCCTAATAGTACGGCTGTGTTGCGATATTCTATTGACAAATAAAAAAATTTAAATACAGTAATACAAAAATACAAAAATACAAAAATACAAAAATACAAAAATACAAAAATACAAAAATACAAAAATACAAAAATACAAAAATACAAAAATACAAAAATACAAAAATACAAAAATACAAAAATACAAAAATACAAAAATACAAAAATACAAAAATACAAAAATACAAAAATACAAAAATACAAAAATACAAAAATACAAAAATACAAAAATACAAAAATACAAAAATACAAAAATACAAAAATACAAAAATACAAAAATACAAAAATACAAAAATACAAAAATACAAAAATACAAAAATACAAAAATACAAAAATACAAAAATACAAAAATACAAAAATACAAAAATACAAAAATACAAAAATACAAAAATACAAAAATACAAAAATACAAAAATACAAAAATACAAAAATACAAAAATACAAAAATACAAAAATACAAAAATACAAAAATACAAAAATACAAAAATACAAAAATACAAAAAGATATTTTGGTTTAATTATAGTAAATTGAAGTTATATTTAAACTACGTTTTGCATTTAACAAAGTTTAAATATAACATCAAATTACTTTAATTTAAACTAAATTTAACGTAATTTAACTTATTTTGACTTAATTTAACTTAATTTAACTTAGTTTAACTTATTTTTACATTATTTAACTTAATTTAAATTAATTTTACTTAATTTTACTTAAATTTACTTAATTTTACTTAATTTTACTTAATTTTACTTTATTTTACTCAATTTTTCTTAATTTTACTTAATTTTACTTAATTTTACTTAATTTTACTTAATTTTACTTAATTTTACTTAATTTTACTTAATTTTAATTAATTTTACTTAATTTTACTGAATTTTACTGAATTTTACTTAATTTTACTTAATTTTACTTAATTTTATTTAATTTTACTTAATTTTACTTAATTTTACTTAATTTTGCTTAATTCCACTTAATTTTACCTTATTTTACTTAATTTTACTTAATTTTACTTTATTTTACTTAATTTTACCTAATTCTACTTAATTTTACTTAATTTTACTTAATTTTACTTAATTTTATTTAATTTTTCTTAATTTTACTTAATTTTACTTAATTTTACTTAATTTTACTTAATTTTACTTAATTTTACTAAATTTTACTAAATTTTTCTTAATTTTACTTAATTTTACTTAATTTTACTTAATTTTACTTAATTTTGCTTAATTTTACTTAATTTTACTTAATTTTACTTAATTTTACTTAATTTTACTTAATTTTACTTAATTTTACTTAATTTTAATTAATTTTACTTAATTTTACTGAATTTTACTGAATTTTACTTAATTTTACTTAATTTTACTTAATTTTACTTAATTTTACTTAATTTTACTTAATTTTACTTAATTTTACTTAATTTTGCTTAATTCCACTTAATTTTACCTTATTTTACTTAATTTTACTTTATTTTACTTAATTTTACCTAATTTTACTTAATTTTACTTAATTTTACTTAATTTTACTTAATTTTTCTTAATTTTACTTAATTTTACTTAATTTTACTTAATTTTACTTAATTTTACTTAATTTTACTTAATTTTACTTAATTTTACTTAATTTTACTTAATTTTACTTAATTTTTCTTAATACTACTTAATTTTACTTTATTTTACTTAATTTTACTTAATTTTTCTAAATTTTACTTAATTTTGCTTAATTTTATTTATTTTACTAAATTTAACTTAACACAACTTAATTTAACTAAATTTGGGCAAATTTAACTAAAATTAACTAATTTAATAAAACTTAAATTGATTAAACTTAATTTCACTTAATTTAACTTAATTGAACTTCATTTCTAACAATATTTAACACTATTTTTTGGTGTGCTTAAAAGGCGTTAGGTGCCCTATTTGTTCGGATTTGTCAAACATCGGCCAATCTATGTCTAGACATTCTGTACCAGCCGCCCCTCCAGGTGGACAGATGTCCATACAAAAAAGTAGAGTGTGGACAATCGCCAGTCTCCCCTTTCCCCTGCCAAAGTGTTCACGTGGTTTAGGGATGCCCCCACTTTATGTTAAGTACATGTTTTTACCTACGCATCCTCCAAACAGTAACGAGAGGCTCAACTTCTAACCACTTTCCCTCAACACAAAAAACTTCTCACCTTATCAACTGAAACATTCCTTCAGGTGCCGATCCGCAGAAAATCTTCCTGGCTTTTAATTTATTCACTCACACAACACATTCTTCACCTTTTGCACTTGCACTTGCACTCAAACAACACACATAATCATCAAAAAACTTCGCGAACTGAGCGGCTCAAACAGGATCGAACACGACACAGGACGTTGCTTTGTTTTGTTCTCGAACTGATGATCTGTCAAAAATCCATGCTGCCGGTTCCAGCTAGTTTTTTCGGTAATTGTACGCAAAATTGTGCTAAAACACCATTATTTTTGGTAAAATCTCTCCTGTCATTTTGGTTTGGGCTGTCAGTTTTGGAAAGCAAATCAGCAATCAGGGTTAGCTATTTCACCAATCCCAGATTGGTAAATTTAGCTGAAATTTTAGCTGATTCAACCGAAAAAATCACTGTTTCACCAATTTGAAGCCAGCTAATTTGAATTGTTAAATTTTAGATGGAACTCCTTTCCGTGGAGAAATGAAATTGGCTTGACAAAAATTGGCCTTCCCAGTGCTTCGGACGCCTAGCGTTCAAACAAACTTTAAATGAATGTGGATGTTAGAATTCATCAAATAACACAGTTTTGACATTTATAATGCAAACTTATATTCAAATAATTGATAAAACTGAAGTGTCCGGGTTTTTAAGCGTCCGGGAATTCGAATCATGACGTTAGGAGTTCAAGGCTTTACAACTGAATCCTAACAACCTCCTCAAAGAAAAACTTTGTTAAAACCTAGTCAGGAGTTATCGATAAAAGACATTTCATACGTCTTCAAACGTCTCATGCCAAATAGGTTTTATTCTGGCATAAAAAAAAGTCTTCGCCTTGCCAAATGATATAATGGTGATGGTTTGCAAAATGGCGATGGTAACTAATAGATATTGGAGGTAATTAAAATAATGCAAAGCTTATTTTCCGCGAGTGGGGGCTTAAATTCAACTGCGGTTTAAATTTTATTGATAAATGTGGGGGAGATAGAGCCAAAAAATCAACACGCTACATCAAAAGTAATTCTTTTGTAATTATAGTTTCGAATGTTTCATTTCATTGATTTCGTTTTTTAAGTATTACTTGTGTAATGTTACTATCCTTAGCTGAGATGTGGACTACCTTTCAACAGCTGATTGATTCAAAGTTGGGAACAGAGTTTGCGGATGCTGAATGAATCGAGTAAATCTACTGAAAGAAAAAGTTACAAAATAACCTTCGAAATAACTAGTTTCAAATGTAAAATTATTCAATTCAAATTATTGTTAAACTTCTATCGCTATGCTTATTAAATAAAAAATTCAGCATAAATTTATGTTTTCATCAAATTTTAATCATATTTATAACTTTTCTATTATTTCAACCAATATGGTGGTCAATCACATTCAATGAGAACTAGCGTTTAGCGCCATATTTATGTATTGCCGCGTAAAATGCTTTTTTAGGAGCTTATGGTTTTAAGTAAGACTTTTGCATGCCTAATGGCACTTGACAGCTAAAACAAGCTTTTAAAGAAGCATTCGATAAAACCGTTTGGCATGACATTGCCATCGACATAGACTCTCTTAAAAGTTTCATAAAACCTCATTGAAAGCCATTTGGCTGTTATTGTCACAAGATTTTATGTACGAGGCATAAAACCTTGTTAGTACCTACCAATTAGCTCTTGCTAATTGGTTTGCTGTGAATTCCGAAATAAAACTTATAAGCAATCAAGATGCTACCATACAACCTCAATAAAATTAAACATTAATGTTTAAAAGCTGGCTGATTCCTAAGATTAAGGAAATGGATTATTTATTTCTATTTTTAGTATATCTCCCTCACACTATAATGTTATGTCAATGTCCATCGGAGTTAGTGATTTCATTTCTGGAGTTTTGTATTTCAAGGTCCAATAAACAAAATTTTATTTTATTTTGCATTTCGGGTGTTTTTCAATACCTCTACTGCCCATGTTCGAATAAATGTCCCATATGCAAAAACAGCAAGCTGAGAAAAACGCATTTGAAGTTTGTCCCATACATAAGGCTACGTGATAAGTTTTCACGAAAAAACGGGATTTCCTCCTGATTTCTAGAACAAAGCACTGGATGTTATAGGCTCTTTCGAAAGAGCACACAATTTTGAAGCAAACTGCATCAATAACTCGAAATCGATGAAAATGCATATGGGACATTTATGCGATCAGGGGCAGTCTACCTCAAGGCAATTAAAAAAAACACCGAAAAATAAAAAAAAAGATTTTGTTATTGGACCTATATAAAACAAATTCCAGATTTGTTTATTAGACCTTATCTAAAAATCAAGAAATCATTAGTATTTTCAATGGTTCAATAAACAAGATTTGGTGTATCTGGGGTATCAAGGGGTATTCAAAAACACCCAAATAGGAAAAGATGCAAATTTTGTTTATTGGACCATTTCATAAAAAAATCAATCTACACTGAGGTGACAGCTACCCCGACGGCTCAGCGTCCAGGAGGTTGTCACCGTTCAACAAATCCTTGGTGTGGTATATTTTTGAGCAATCAACACCGGGAAAAAAGTTTCCCGACTCAACCTAGCGAGCTGGCCAGGATTTCCGTGCACAAGCACAATTAAAGGACTACCAAGGGTGAAGCATATCGGGCGCTTCCGATTCAAGGTGGAGGTTGCAGACGCCGATGCGGTGAAGAAGATCAAGTCCCTGAATTTCGCGAGCCATAATCTCAAGATCCACCATTCTCTGAAGAAAACACCATTCTCTGGGTTAACGAGAGTCTGGTGGACACCACCAACCTGAGTATCACGGTAGCATGCACAAGTAAACGGTGATGCAGAATTTTTGGGCTTTGGTATCAAACTTTGAGTAAGGACTGCGCAGAACTGTGAAGTAGTCAAAACATCCTGAATACGGATTTCGAAAACTTCCAGCAGGTTCGATGTTCAGGAAGTGTAAGGAGGCGAAGGTGATATTCTGGTACATGAAAAATTTACTTTAAGCTTGTGAGAGTTAATCCTGAAACTAAACCAGCTAACTCCCCGTTTTCCCATTCTATTTCGATTTAATCTAACTAAAAGCTCTAGTCAAACATTTTCCAGCTCCCAGCGCCATCTTCAAATCAATTAAGAAAATCAAACAAATTCCTTCCGATTCTCCCACACACACACACACATGCGCGCGCGATGGTCCCTTGAAGTTGCAGCAGCAGCAGCAGCTGCTGGGAAATTCTGCTGCCACTGGCGACTGTTCTATCTCGAGATCATAAAACATACATCTTCTTTCGCACATCATCCACATTAGCCAGATGCTGCTGGCTGGCTGGTTGGTGCGCTGACATTGGAAAAACATCATCCTTTCCCTTAGCTTCTCCTGCTAAGAAAAAGTCAAGCGATTAAGGCACGCTTCGCGAATCCTGGCGGAGCGAGGGGTAGGGAGGGAGGGAAAAACGACCATGTCTTCTCACATGGAAGGAAACTTATCCAGCTGGGACGTCGTTGCTGGCGACATCTTGGTAGACAGACGTGTCACACAAGTTTGACACACATTTCCCACACACACACACACCGCTGCTGCTAATACAACACGAAATGGGAAATTTCTTCTTTTTCCATCGTGTTCTACCGTTCAGTGTATTTCTGCGCTTTTATCTGTTGCAATCAAGTTTTAGTGTAGTTTATATTTAGGAGAGCTTTCTTACTACGCGAAGCTTAATCCTTACGAGCTGTTTGGTTTTGCTACCCGTTCCTTGAGCATTTTATAAGGTTGAGATGTTTTTGTTATGGTGAATCTCAGCAGTGAGGAAAATGATGATGATTAAATTTTACCGAGCAATTCCATTTCAGAAAAAAATGTTTTTGACATTAATGTTTTGAAACAAATGTCAAAAAATGAAAAAAAGACAATAAATGTACAAAATTAAATTCGACGCTTCCTTTTCAAAAAGCTCCAAATCAATAAAATTATGGGTTTCCTAGCAACAAACACTCTTTAGATTCATTGGGTTGAAGAATTTACTTTTGGACAGCTCAAATAGAATTTGAATTCATTGTTCACGTCAAATTTGGCAGCCAATTAATGTGTTTAGCATATTGTAAGCAAACAAAGCACCATAATACTCAGCGTAAAACAGCCATTGTACAACGTTGAATTGATGCACTATGCTATTTGCACACACCCCAACCATTCAAGAGTGAATGCGTTCAAGTGCACCAGCTCTCGAAACACGTACGCAAGCCGTCCAAAATTGGCGTAAGCGAGTTACTGCCCGGATATGTCTTGTTTTTGTGTAGTCATGAATAATGAAGCTGGACGGAAAAATTTGCGGAAAATGCCTACATTACAGCAACCAAACAACAGTCGAGGACTGTATCGGGAACACACTTGGTTTAAGTACGGGGTTTTAAGCATGCCAACAATAACAACAAATAACACAACACAAGAGAGTGTGCCACAGAGAGTACATATTTTGAAGATTCGGCACATACACCACCAGAAGCATGAAAAAATCGTCGACGTTGTAGTATCTTATCGTGCGACACATTTGGACTACATTTAAAGTGGCATTTTGGATTTTTGGTGAATTTGTATCACGGTATTGAATTTTATGATTTTATTTTCCTCGAAAACTGTATCTGTGCGCTGTGAATCTGACCACATCAGCACCTTGATTTTTATTTGATAATATTGTTTCTTTAAAAGTATCCAGGCGCCTTTATGAACTCCATGAAAATTCAATGGGGGCGTACGGTTTCTTTCAACGAGTCCACGGTATTTTTACCCGAAATTTGTTATGTTGAGTTCTAGATAGATATGAACTAAAACGTAATTCTGATGAATGAAGTGTGTTCAGGGCGCACAATTCTAATGGCAAAAGAAAAAAAACAGCTTTAAAAATGTAGGGTAGGGTGGTCCAAATCCGAGATTTCTCGGGGCTACCCCTTTGAAATCAAAGATTGACCCATCACTAGGCTAAATTAAAATTTGAGCTCATTCAGTATTTTAAAATGCATTTTACACCAGCTCAAGTATTACGCAATCATTAAATTTGAAAATATCTAAGTTTTGACAAACAAAATGTCGCAAAAAAAAAAATCTGTACTGTACATTGAAATTTCACAAAAAATTCAAACTATTTTTAATCGAGTCCAAACATGCTACATATGATTTTTAATGCAGGAAAATTCATTTCAAATTATTTTCTGTTGGTTAGACTTCTATTTCCATTAAAACGTTTAAGTTTTTTGAAGAAAAAAAAATCTGAGAACGAACTGTCACTTTTTACACGAAACTCACACCTACTGTCAAACCAAACGTTTGGTAGTGTATGTGAGCTCCGTGTAAAGAGGGTGTCAAACTAAAAAGTGACTCCTTTCGTTTGACAACAATTGGTGTTATCGGGATTTCAGTGTATTTTGACGCATATTTGATGATAAAATCATGATTCTGTCGAAAAATTTGTTTCCAACCAATAAGTGCTTGATAATTTTCGATTCGAAAAAGCGGAATTTTTTACAAAAACTTATTTTTTGGACATTGAATATCGGATGCATATTTGCTGATTCTCTTAAAAAGTGCACGCTTGTTTGATGAAATTGTTAAACCCTTGAGTAAAACAATTTTTATGTGTTTTTATAAATTTATGGAAATTTTTCAAAGCATATTATCCAAACAAAAACCATATTTTCAGGGTTGGCCAAAATCACGTTAACAACAAAAAAATCAATTTCAAGTGGCTATAGCTTTTGAACGTTGCACGATATCGAAATTTATATAAAGTTCTTTTAGATTGCAATTTCGATTTAACTTCTAAAAATAAAGTCTAAAAATCCTTTTCAACTTTTCAAAATAATGTTTTTTTTTTAAGGAAAAAATGGCAATGAATTTTGACCAACTCGTTCCATAGCTCAGAAGAATGTAAAACGAGATTTTTCAAAAATGGGTTTTTTGCTCATTTTTTTTGTGTAAAAAGTCCAAAAGTGCGTAACTTTTTCTGAAAGGTTCTAAGGGACCATCCATAAACTACGTGGACACTTTTTTGGGAATCTCACCCCCCCCCCCTCCCCCTCGTTGACAATTATCCAACTTTTTTGTATGGATCGTGGACAATCATATTTTTTTTCAAAAGTGGGCAAACATGGGCACTAATTTAAAAAAATTAATAACTGCGACTATTTTCAAAAAGTTACCTAAAAATGGCTATAACTTGAAACTGCACTTTATCGAAACTTCACTCGAGTACTTTTTGATTGCAAATTCGATTTTACATCGATAAATGAAGTTAAAAATTTGTTGCAACCAATATTTCGATTTTTTTTAATCAGTATTGATTCAAAAAATCATAACCCATAACCTGGAAATTTCTGAAAAGTTGGCATTTGATGTTCCCTAAAATAGATCAGAAAATAAAAAAAATTGTGTTTTTTTGCCAAATCAAGTTTTATTGGCAAAAAGTGAAATTAAAAATCACCAAAAACAGTTTTACCGTGCTTCATTTTTTTCAGTGTAGTCCGTATCCATACCTACAACTTTGCCGAAGACACCAAATCGATCAAAAAATTCCTTCAAAAGATAAAGATTTTTAAATTTTCATACATCATTTTTGTATGGACAGCTGCCAAATTTGTATGGAAAATTATATGGACAAACTAATGATGCGAAATGGCTTCTTTGGGCATACCGAAGGCACCAACAAAATTTCAGACGGATTAAAAAATTCAAAAATTAAAATTAAAGAAAAAAGACCGATTCCGTAGAGAACTGCTCTATATTTAAATAACGAAAAAAATTGAGCTCTTTTGATTTGGAGACTTCCTGTTTGACGTGGAATGGCTGTATATTTTTTAAAGATAATTTGATAAGAGCAACGTTCTGAAAAAACACTGTGGAAACTTTATGTAACTTTTCTTTTCATATTGTAGGTCGGATAATTGGATTCTGAAATACTGCTTCTAAAACATAAAATTTTAGATTTATGCTATTAAATAAAAAAAACATTTTCAATGAGGAATTAAATGGATCTGATAAAAAGTTTAATATTCGAATAGAATATTTTGATTGACAGAATTTTTAAAATAAATAGCATAGTAATATAGTTGAATCAAAAAAACACTGTCATTAGGGTGGTCCAAATCTGGGCCATTTTCTTAGGCTAAAAACTGTTAGTAAGAAATCCAGAAAATATGGTGTCTTCTGAAAAGTTTTTCCAAATTTAATGAAGATCTTAGTTCCGAGAATTGGTAAGAATTGGATAGTTATTGCGCCTTCCACAGGTAAAAACTGAAACAGTTGCTTTCTCCATACATTTTGAAGATTTTTCTCATGCAACTTTAAGATCTTATAGGGAGGAGTTTCCGTGATCAGAATGAGCAAAAATTTGGAAAGCCTACACAGAAAAAAAAAATCATGGTAATATTACATCTGGAAAGGGGTACATCTTTTATGTCAGAAAAAATGTATAATTTTACCTCTGAAAATGTGTAATTGTCTCACTTTTCTGTTGTAATGTTGCTTTTCAGTCTGAATTGAGGTAAAATTACATCATAAAAGAGATAATATTCAACCTTCCAAAATTACACCTATCAAATTTAAACAATTTTTTACTGTGATAGTGATGGGTCAACCTTCAGGAAATAGTCTCGAGTATGTCCGGATTTGGACCACGGGAAGAATTTATGAAAGAAAATTTGGATAGAAATTTCTTTTAGGTACAGTGGTTATAGGAACAATAAAGTTCGAATAAGCAGTCAAACTAAACAAATGTGACAAGATGCCACAACAACAGCGAAATAAAAGTGTAGAATCCATTGAGATACTGAGGATAAAGTCAAGTGAACCAAAAGTGGTAAAGTTAAGGGAAAGAGGCGGTACTCGGCAAAGCATGAGATGGGTACAAAGGCACGTATGCATTTTTTTGGTGAGTGTGTGAGAGACTGGGGAGGATGCTCGTACGTCTACGTAAGGACAATGCACAGTGGTCCAGATCGCAAAATTAAGTGGAAAATGGATTTTCCGAAAAATGGTGACGTTTTGGAGCTTTGGTGTCTTCAGAAGAGTTGTTGCAAATGGAAAGGGGCAACTTTTGGTTTGGTTCAAAATTAGGGTGGTTCACGATTAGGGTGATTTTGAAAATCTAACTTTTCAGGAATATTTTTGGGAATTTTTTTGTCTTCTAAAAAGTTGATGGGCTTGCCAATCCAAGCAACTTTGTCGAAGACACCAAAATTTTATCTCGTAATCTACGCCTTCTATGACCAAATTTATAAAAAGCATCTGAGCAAACCTTCAAAAATCAGTTTTTTGAACGTGGCAATTCAGGGTTAACTTTTAGAGAAAAGTGATATTCGGAGCACTTTTAGAGCTCTACAAAACAAACATTTTCATTTTTTGACATGTCAATTTGGACTTAAGGGTCAAAAGTTACAGCCATTTTAAGGTAAAAAAGATGCAAATTTAAAACTTAAATATCTCAAAATGGCGCAAGCCAAATTTTAAGCACTAGGTTGCATTTGAAAGAAGAGATCTAGCACTACAAACGCTGAAAAAATCTCAGGGGTGTTTTTCTTTAAACTTGAGATATCTTCATTTGAAAAAGTCTAATTTTCAAGGGAAAACCATATGGGACCACCCTAACGAAATTCGAAAATTGTCCAAATATATGTTTTTCCATGTAATTTTGCCCGCTGAATCTGAATCTGCCCTCAGAATTGAGCCAAAATGTCAACAAATCGATTTTTGGTCATATTTTGGGTTTCCATGTAAAATTATCATTTAAACCCAAAATATGACCAAAAATCGATTTGTTGACATTTTGGCTCAATTCTGAGGGCAGATTCAGATTCAGCGGGCAAAATTACATGGAAAAACATATATTTGGACAATTTTCGAATTTCGTTAGGGTGGTCCCATATGGTTTTCCCTTGAAAATTAGACTTTTTCAAATGAAGATATCTCAAGTTTAAAGAAAAACACCCCTGAGATTTTTTCAGCGTTTGTAGTGCTAGATCTCTTCTTTCAAATGCAACCTAGTGCTTAAAATTTGGCTTGCGCCATTTTGAGATATTTAAGTTTTAAATTTGCATCTTTTTTACCTTAAAATGGCTGTAACTTTTGACCCTTAAGTCCAAATTGACATGTCAAAAAATGAAAATGTTTGTTTTGTAGAGCTCTAAAAGTGCTCCGAATATCACTTTTCTCTAAAAGTTAACCCTGAATTGCCACGTTCAAAAAACTGATTTTTGAAGGTTTGCTCAGATGCTTTTTATAAATTTGGTCATAGAAGGCGTAGATTACGAGATAAAATTTTGGTGTCTTCGACAAAGTTGCTTGGATTGGCAAGCCCATCAACTTTCTAGAAGACAAAAAAATTCCCAAAAATATTCCTGAAAAGTTAGATTTTCAAAATCACCCTAATCGTGAACCACCCTAATTTTGAACCAAACCAAAAGTTGCCCCTTTCCATTTGCAACAACTCTTCTGAAGACACCAAAGCTCCAAAACGTCACCATTTTTCGGAAAATCCATTTTCCACTTAATTTTGCGATCTGGACCACTGTGCAATGAGATGATATACATATTCAGTAAACGAAATGGGCCAACGAAACCATTAAAGCTGTACAGCCATGATTACAGCAACCGAAGCAAGAAACATGCCCCCGGAATGAAATGGAGGCAAATTTAAATTTATCACATTGAGTTATTTTTATGGTTTTTATCTGGTACGACTGCCGTTGGGTATCTTGTGTGCGACGACCAACGGGGAAAATTGTACCAACAAAATAAAAAAGAACATAAATGCAGACCACATCTAAATCTTAACAGCGAGGACAACGACAAAAGGACAAAAAGAAACCAAATGATGCTGAAGAAGGGGGGTGATGCAGAGAAGACGTTATGTTTACAACAAAGAAAGGACAAAAGGTAGGAAGAAGAAGAAGAAGAAGAAGGACATGTATGAGAAATACACGCAAACACAAAACCCCTTTCGCACGAAACTTACCCATGAGACTTTGACGGCTCACAGAGTTTCGGTTGTTGTGGTCCAACGTGGACGACGTTTGAATGGTATTGAAGTCGGACCCGACGGCTTCGAGGGGCGGAGGGGCCAGATGCATTATGGCTGCATCCGTGCCGTTGAGGGAGTGCGAGTGATGCCGCGACAGTTTCGAGTCGTCAAAACATGCCTTGCCATCATCATCTAGAACGAGAGAGAGAGATAGAGAACAGAGATAGACAGAGAGAATAAAACAGGTTCTTAGTCGAGGGGCTTAACTTGTAATGCTCTTAAAGTCTCAATTATGTGTAAATTTTTAATTTAGGTTCTTTATCATTTTTGCCATCATCTCTGGGCTATAACATCAGTCGAAAAACGAACTTCTTAATCATGCTTTTTTGATGCGGAAGAAACATCCTTCACACAACTCCATTAATATTTTATCTGAAAGCTCACAAAAGCTAATCCCATTGCAAATGCAAACTTGAAACACCTAGCTTTCATCACTAACGCCTTCCATCAGGACTGTGCCAAACTAACTTTGCTAATCGTGACGCTTTCCATCTAACAACTTCCCGCAATTCGTGCTACAGTTGCTGAAAAGTTTCAACTTTCCAATATTTATCTTTGCATCAACTTTCCGACCCACGTCGCCTTTCATCAGCTCTTCAATCACTTCCAACCTTCTACACTTGTACACTATTAATGATTCAAGTTGGAAATGCCCTCCCTCCCCCCACTTTAAACTACAGTTTGAGCACACACACACCAACAGTTTTCTAAATGGGCTAACCTTCCTGGGCTTTCTAAAAACAGCACTTCCCGCTCAAAATTGCCTCCTGGACGCATTTTCGTTTTATTTACCTTTGAAACTTTATTTATAGAGTGGTTATTTCTGCAGAACTTTCCAAACCTCCGCTGACAGGCTTTCTCGTTTTCCCCAAAACCCAAAAACCCCACTCTTGTTTGAGACCGCGAGCTCAGCCGAATTTCTGGGGAGGGCGAACTAAAGTTCGGAGGGTTATCAATTAGCATTTTAAATTAATTCCAACCCACCAGGCAGTTCCTTCCCCAACCCACCCTGGCGTAGCAAACCCTTTCCAGCCTGCAGGGAAATGAGAGACGATACTATGGATACACACGTCCCAAAGTCGTCTCGACCACCCCAAAAAAATTTGCAACTATTGGAAAAGAAGAACCGCGCCTGGTTTTGGTTCCTCCCGCGTTGAGGAAGTTCTTGTGGAACTGGTCCCGAATTTTCTCGCGGGGGCTTCGCTCAATTTGTGGTAATTATTTCGCAGCGGTTGCCTCTTTGCTGGGTTTTCCTCCGAAGTCGTTGCCGATGAGAAATTCTCTGGGAGATTTGCGATAATTGCAGCTAACTTGACTATTAGCCTGTCCCATTTTGAGGTCATGTCGAGGAATTTCAGGTGCTCACTTCTTAAATGATAGATTATGATGTTAGGAACAATGTTTTCTTAGACAAGAAAAAATAATAAAATACTTTCTCGCACCCCCTAGTCGATTTACTGAAAAAAGTCACTTTTTTGAACAAATTTTCTAAAATCGCTTGGAATCAATACAAAAACTGTTTCGATCAGGTGTGTATTATCTTCAAACGATAGGTTTTTGTCCATAGATTAAGATGCACTATCAATATTGGACGAAAATTTAAGTTTTTGGACTCTCCCAGGCGGATTTGTGTCGAAAAAATCGCATTTTTTCGAAACTTTTTTCAGAAATGTTCATTTAATTCAGGGTAGCCTATTTTTCCCAGTGAAACCAATACGTGCAGCTTGTAGGAAATTTCATGGCGAACATTTTTCCCTCTGAGAAAATGCAATTTCAACACTCCAGAGCCGAGATATTTGAGTTTTAGTGAGGAAAAAAGTGCCAATTTTCAAAATTTCTCAGAATTCTGAAGCAAGGCCTACTAATTACACGATGTAGCAAGCATATGTCTCAGAGGTCAGGGTATGCTTTTTATAGTAATTTTGGCCGCTGAATCCGAATCTGAAATCAAATTTCGTGCAAACAGTGATGTTTTGGAGCTACACCCTTTTGGAATGTTATTTGCGTGTTTAAGAGGCAGTTTTTGTAAATATTGCTCGGTTTGTTCTAAAGGTCGTATCGAGGTGCTCCGATTTGGATGAAACTTTCAGCGTTTGTTTGTCTATACATGAGATGAACTCATGCCAAATATGAGCCCTCTAAGACAAAGGGAAGTGGGGTAAAACGGGCATTGAAGATTGAGGTCCAAAATACATAAAAAATCTTAAAATTGCTCGCATTTAAGTAAAACTTCATCAATTTCAACTATCTTAGATGCATTTGAATGGTCTTTTGAAGCACTTCAAAATGAGCCATAGACATCCAAGATTGGTTTAACTTTTTCTCATAGCTTTTGCAAATTACTGTTAAAAATTGTTTTTTTTTTTAAACCTCAATATATTTTTGCAACAGCCTCCAACACCCATACTCTTTTAGTTCAAGTTAGGGAATTTCATGGACTATAAGCCTACGGTAATAACTTTTTTGGCCAATCGCAGTTTTTCTCATAGTTTTTCGATTTTTCTATAACAAACATTTTACAACGTTAGTTATTGTTCTGTTGTTTAGTCTCACTTTTGTCATATTCGAAATCCTCGGAAAATTCAAACTCCAATGCCCGTTTTACCCCACTTCCCTTTGTCTTAGAGGGCTCATATTTGGCATGAGTTCATCTCATGTATAGACAAACAAACGCTGAAAGTTTCATCCAAATCGGAGCACCTCGATACGACCTTTAGAACAAACCGAGCAATATTTACAAAAACTGCCTCTTAAACACGCAAATAACATTCCAAAAGGGTGTAGCTCCAAAACATCACTGTTTGCACGAAATTTGATTTCAGATTCGGATTCAGCGGCCAAAATTACTATAAAAAGCATACCCTGACCTCTGAGACATATGCTTGCTACATCGTGTAATTAGTAGGCCTTGCTTCTGAATTCTGAGAAATTTTGAAAATTGTCACTTTTTTCCTCACTAAAACTCAAATATCTCGGCTCTGGAGTGTCGAAATTGCATTTTCTCAGAGGAAAAAATGTTCGCCATGAAATTTCCTACAAGCTGCACGTATTGGTTTCACTGGGAAAAATAGGCTACCCTAAATTAAATGAACATTTCTGAAAAAAGTTTCGAAAAAATGCGATTTTTTCGACACAAATCCGCCTGGGAGAGTCCAAAAACTTAAATTTTCGTCCAATATTGATAGTGCATCTTAATCTATGGACAAAAACCTATCGTTTGAAGATAATACACACCTGATCGAAACAGTTTTTGTATTGATTCCAAGCGATTTTAGAAAATTTGTTCAAAAAAGTGACTTTTTTCAGTAAATCGACTAGGGGGTGCGAGAAAGTATTTTATTATTTTTTCTTGTCTAAGAAAACATTGTTCCTAACATCATAATCTACCATTTAAGAAGTGAGCACCTGAAATTCCTCGACATGACCTCAAAATGGGACAGGCTATTGACTATTTGTTATCAAATCTCAAAACCAAGCTCCAAAGTTGAAATTTTGCATGGATAAAAAGCCACGCAAGTAAAAAATTTCAAATTTTAATACCATGTATGCTACGCAAAGGTTTGACTCGAATAAAAACTTAAAATTTGTTCATGATTATTATCATTATCTGAAGCACAATCACCAAACAAAATAAAACTGTTGATATTCTAGAGAAATTCTCAAAACCAAGCTGCCGCCGGTGCTGCTCATCAGGATTTTCGGAAGAACGGTCGATTTGTCGGAAGGCAAATTGTCTGAAGCCGGCAATAAATAAGACAGAATTTAGCAGTATATTTGCAAAGACTTGGATAAGTGCTGATTGAATGGGTCGGGAATGGTTTAGACGTTGCTCAACTTTTATCATTCTGCAAAGCAAGAGCTATTTTTCCAGCAACCTTGCTGAGAAAATTCGAAAATCATCATTTTACGACTCTTGTTTGAACAGCTTGCCGTACATTCTTGGAGCAAATTGGGATCTCATTCTCGAATAATTATCGTCCTCAAAGGCTTTGGAAGCAACAAAACCTTACACTACTTGGTGGCCTATAATTATTTTAATTTATACCGACACAAACTCAACGAAACGCTGGCTCCGACATTCGGTACACTTAATTAGCAAATTAAATCCCAACTTGGGCCAACCCTTGAGGTTACATATTGTTATATTTCTCCGTTCCGTTCCAACCCCGCACGGCCGGCACTCCTCGTTTTCGTAAACCTATCTGGCGGGGGTGAAAATGCTAAAAATGGCTGCCCCGTATCGAATTTCCGAGTGTGCCAAAGGAAAGGTATCTTTAGCGGCGGGTTCTATGTAAAAAACAGTGCTTTGTAGGTGATAGCATGAGTTTTACTTGTATATAAGTATAATGTCAGAACTTTGATAAATCGTCAGCTGTGTGCTATCTTGTGACAACGACCGTTTAGTACTTTTCGAGAAATCGATTTTTAAAGTTTGATGATAAATATTTTCAAAACTATGAATGGTAGAGCCAAACTTTTTGAAGCAATCGGTTCGTATACTATCGCTTAACAAACGCTCCAAGTTTCAACTAATTTGGTTACACCAGTTAAAAGATACAGTAAATTATATTGTAAAGCTGCTGTCATCACCTGTCCGATCTGCAGTGGATCGCACGAGTTGAAGGACTGCAAGGCGGAACGTGAAAAATGTTCAAATTGTGAGAAACTGAGGATTGAAAAAAATAGTGACATCGACGTAAACCATGCAGCATGGAGCAGTGAGTGTCCGGTGTACAGAAAGCAGCAGGAACGGCGAAATAAGCTGGTTGATTACACTCTGTAGCAACCACAACTTGCTGGAGAACTGCTGTACATGAACATAGCAGGGATGAGGACACATTTTGACGAGCTTAAGGTGATGATTCAGCAGAACAAGCCGAAACTGGTGATATTGACAGAAACACACTTGACTTCACAACATGATCTTGACGAGTATGAGATTGAGAACTACAGGAGGAGTGACTGTCTGTCCAGGTCAGCTCATACGGGAGGGGTCTCAATGTATTTGGATGATCGGATTGACTTTGAGACTATATCAAACTTCGTGGCTGGTGACAACTGGTTCCTCGCAATCGACGTCAAAACCCCAACCATGAACGGCATCTATGGAGGAATCTACCACTCACCGAGCAGCAGCGACGCTACTTTTGTCGACAATCTAGAAACGTGGCTCAGGGGCGTTTTTGTGGACGAACGAGCAAACTCGTTTGTGGGAGACTTTAACATCCGATGGAACGAGCCAGGTTATTCACGAGAACTGAGAAACGTCACGGAGGCTTTGGGGATGAGGCAGTTAGTTACCGAGCCGACCCGCGTTGGGCCGAGCAGCAGCACAATGATTGACCTTGTGTTCACAAACGTGGAAGGTGGAATTGCGCGTGTTTTAGAGGAGCTTAAAATATCCGACCACGAAACCATCAGCATCAGCACCGGAACAAGCAACGTACATCTCACCGAACGAAACAAGACACGTCTTAGCTGGAGTCGGTATTCTAAAGAGAAACTGCAAGATGCCCTACGGTCAAACCGAAGTCGCCCGGACCCAACGGTTTCAGTCAACGAAGCGGGAGAGAAGTTTGATGCGGAAATGGTAGCGGCAGTTGGAAGACTCGTCGACGTCCGCGTGGACGAACGTGCAAACCCTAACGACTGGTATGGAGATCACCTGAGAAAGCTGAAAACATTGAGAGATAACGCCTACCGGAAGTATAAAGTCACCAAGGCGGCCACTGACTGGGACATGTACAAAATTAGCAGGAACCGCTACGTTAACCAAATTCGAACATCAAAGAACTCATCAGTCAACGAGGAAATAAGGAGCTGCGGCGGAGATTCAAAGAAGCTTTGGCGGTGTTTGAAATCGCTGATCCAGCCAGGCGGACAGCCGCCGATGGAAATCGTGTTTGGAAAGCCACGGGGAGATGCGGAAACGGCAAGGCTTCTCAATAATTTCTTTGTACGGAGTGTGGAAGAGATAAATGCAGGGATCCCAACAACGACGTTTACGCCTGAAGAAGGAGGGACGGAACCGGAGGAGCTGTTGAGTGAGTTTCACCCAATAACACTTAGCAAGCTTAAGGAAACGGTACGATCACTGAAGGACTGCGCTGGTGTTGAAAACGTCACGAAACGGGTAATGGTGGACGCTTTGGACGTTGTTGCTGTGGACTTACTGGACATCGTCAACAAATCGCTGTTACGAGGTGAATTCCCGGACGCATGGAAAAAGACCTTGGTAATTCCAATCCCGAAAATTCCAAAATCCAAAAAACCTGAAGACCATAGACCTATCAACATGCTGCCGCTGTATGAGAAGGTAATGGAGACGATCGTGAAGGAACAACTGGCGGCGTTCATTGATCAAACTGGCGTGCTGCTGAAAGAGCAATCTGGATTTCGAAAACATCACTCGTGCGAGTCGGCGCTGAATCTCCTGTTGCTGAAGTGGAAACAGTGCATTGAAAAAGGAAATATTGTTCTGTCAGTCTTCGTAGATTTGAAGCGGGCCTTCGAGACCATTGACCGGACTAAATTGATACGTGTGCTGAAGAAAAGCGGGATTCGTGGAACGGTCTTGAAATGGTTCAGCAGTTACCTAGAAAACCGGAAGCAGGTCACGAAGTACAACGACGCAGTCTCAGCGGAAACAGCAGTGGATCTTGGAGTACCACAAGGAAGCGTGCTAGGGCCACTTTTATTTATCCTCTACATAAACGACATCAAACAGGCGCTGAAGAAAGTACAGGTAAACCTGTTCGCCGATGACACGGTACTATTTGTTGTTGGTGACAGCTTCGATGAGTGTTTTGATATTATGAACGAAGAGCTGGGCGGGTTCTCAGAATGGTTAAAGTGGAAAAAACTGCAGCTGAACATTACGAAGACAAAGTGCATGTTGGTGACGACACGGCAGACCAAGGATTGCAGAAGGAGCGTACATATGGATGGAGGAATCGTGGAGCGTGTCGAGACGATGAAATACCTCGGAGTCATGCTGGACGAAAAGCTGAACTTCAACGAACACATCGATTACACTATTCGGAAAGCAGCACGAAAGTTTGGTGTTTTGTGTAGGATTAATCGTTACTTGACAGCAGAGACAAAGGTTCAGTTGTACAACTCGCTGATCGCGCCGCACTTCGACTACTGCTCATCGATCTTGTTCTTGGCAACACAACGGCAAATGAAGAGGATGCAAGTTCTCCAGAGCAAAATCATGCGGCTCATCCTTAGATGTGATCGACTGACACCAAGACGGAGCATGCTCGAATGTTTGCAGTGGATGTCGGTGAAGCAACGGATCGAATACAACACACTTGTTTTTGTTTTTCGTGTGAAGGAAAGGATGGCACCACAATACTTGACGGAGGCCATGGTACGCGGAAGGGATATCCATGAGCACGACACTAGAGGAGCTGACGATCTCAGGTTGCAGATTTGGAGGAAGGCTTGTACACAGAACTCGTTGTTTTACAAAGGTTTTAAACTATACAACCAGCTTCCAGAGGCAGCAAAGATGACGAGCAACATAAACGAGTTTAAACGGAGCTGCAAGGAGTTTGTACGGCAACGGCCGTTGGAGTAGAAGTGACCCACGATGGTACTGTGACGAAGAGCACGTTATGACGGTCGACCATCTTCATTATCGGTACACATCGCATGGGATCACTTTGGGCCGCATATGATAAATTTATTCAAAAGTAACGCGAATCTGGGCGCGGTTTAACCCTATGGGCTCATATGTGCGTGGAATAGCAAATGGTTCCAATACCCTAAATGGATAAAAATACTGCAATCTGATTGATAAAATGACTCGACAAAGGATTTGTTAGAGCGCCTTGAGATAGGACACGAGAGAAATGGATGGGCATACACGGAAGTAGAGTCAAGATTACAGGACACTCTCAAAATACGAACGACGAATTATCGAAAGATATCTGCTCGTAAACCTTCCATGCTACAAAAACTGTGTATGGGTAAGAGGTGGGCCATCCAAGGAATGAAATTATGTAATCAAAAATCTGAAAAGCACGTGTCACAAGTGTGTTTCGAAAGTAAAATTGTACTACGTTTCACAATTGTGCACAGAATTCCCATACAAACTAAAATCGGCTTAAATCAATAGTTTAACCCACTTTATCAGTATATTTTCGAAAACAAAAGATTGCATTGCTTTTAGAAAGTGAGTATCAACATAAATTTGTGAAAAACAAGAATTTTTTTTCCACATTTTCCAACAACATGTATGACGTGTCACAAGTGTGCACGATCATTTTGATGATAAATTGGTCTATGTCACAAGTGTGTATTGCGATATCCGGGAAACGGAAGCGGGTTTCCAAAATCGGGTTAAAGCATCTTGTAGTGTTTGTTAAGTATAGCAAAACGTCATCATTAACTCATTTTCGACCAAAATGGTCTATGTCACAAGATAGCACACAGCTGACGAAATTTCTAAGTTTTTGTTGTTCAAGAGAACATTTTTTAATCTTTATAATCCCGTGAATTTATGTAAATCTCTTAAAACACTTTTCTTATTTTAACACTTTTTGTCAGGTCTACAGTCATTCCATGTCAAACCGACATGACCTTAGACAAAGTGATGGAGTTTGAAACGAATTTTGGACAAACTTTTATAAAAAATCTTTTAATTATTGGCTTTTTTTATTTTTTGAGGTTTCGGTTGATCTTGGACTGCATAGCAGGGATGCAAGGTGCATGGGACTTCGAATAATCATATCATGAACATTTTTTTTATTTTCTTGCTTTCGACATCAATTTCGAATTCTGCGACCTCATTTATGTCAAATTTCAATGGTTGATTGCCTTAAAAATGGCTAAAAGCATTTTCTCAGCTCAGGGCAAAAGTTAAGGCTGTTGCAAAAAGATATTAAGGTTTTAAAAAAATCCATTTTTAACAGTAATTTGCAAAAGCTATGAGAAAAAGTCAAACCAATCCTGGATGTTTATGGCACATTTTGAAGGGCTTCAAAAGACCTTTCGAATGAATCTAAGAGAGTTGGAATTGACTAAATTTTAAGAAAATGCGAGCAATTTTAAGATTTTCCAAGTTTTTTGGACCTCAAACTTCAATGCCCGTTTGACCTCATTTCCATTTGTCGTAGAGGTCTCAAATTTGGCATGAGTTCATCTCATGTAAAGACAAACAAACGCTGAAAGTTTCATCCAAATCGGAGCCACTCGATACGACCTTTAGAACAAACCGAGCAGATTCTACAAATACTGCCTCTTAACTCTCTACTGCCCAAATTTTTTTTTTCGAAAATATTTATTTTTCCCCTGTTCAGGAGGTTATTTAGACCAACTTTTGTTCTACGAAAAACTTTACTTCTCTTGTTATATGATTTTTTTGTTTTATTTTTAGTATTTTAATTTGCATTTATCTTGTTTAGTTTATGTTTGTTATTGGTAGTATTTGGCCTATTCTACCACCTTATATAATTACATTTTGCCTATCTAATTTTTTAAGTTTTTACAGTCACTTTTTTTCAATTTTTTGCATGTTTTTCATATTTTCTGCTATAGAATGGCACCATCATCATTTAAATCACCAAAAAATGTGTAGAAGCATAGTCTGGAACACTACAAAAACTACTGCATACTTCTTTTTACTGAAAATATAGGAAATATTAGTGAAAATCACAGGCAAAGTTGACCCCTAAAAAATACCATTTTTTAAAACATTGGCAAAGTTACATAAAACAAGTAAAAATTCCAACCCTGAAATTTTGTAAAATTTTAAGAGTTCTTCTTTCCAATGCTTTTTAAAGATCAAAAGTTGGTTGGAAAATTGATGTTTGGCGATTTGTTAGATCGAAGCCCGGCTAAAGGCGGGGTTAGGTTGTAGAGGGTTAAGCTAGTTTTATGTTATTTTTTTCTTCTGACATTGGAATAACAAAAAATAAATCCAATTTTTTTATTCGAAATTTTTTTTTTTTCATGAGGCTTGTAATAGTCTTATTTTAAAACGACATATTTTTCAAATGCATAATATTGAGCTCCTTATTATGGTTTGGAAATTGATTTTGTATACTAGAAATTGCCTGTAACTAAATCTATTCAGAAAAAGTAATATTCAACAAGCAGTCAGTCTGCAATTGTTTTATTCTCATTACAGAAGCTTCACTGGATTTTTTTTTGATTTATATTTTATTTTAGAGAAAAATACTAAATTTCTTGTGTTTTCAAGGAAAGAGCCACAAAATATAATGTACAGTCATCCCACATATTCGGAACACCCACAAATTCGGAACACTTTTGTGATAATTTGTCAATAGCATGCCAAATGCAGCGTTTCTTTCGACCCTACTATTTTTAGGACCTTTATTTGGGCATTTTCTTGCTATTTCACTAGTAAAAGTAGTACTTTTAGAACAAAAAACTTCATTTCAAGACTATTTTATCCTGAGCAGCAAAACACTGCCTCCAAATTGCCTGTTTCATGATTGTGGGATGTTATTGTGCCTCCCACAATTGTGGAACACCTGAATTTAACTGATATTTTCACAACAAAAGTTATCAGACCATTCATAAATCATTACTAAGCATGTGTTTTATTGGTTTCAGAAAGTGAAGTCATTATTTTGTAAAAAATAAGTACTCCTGGAGAGATCCAAAGTTTGTTTACATCCGTAAGAAAAAAGTGTTCCGAATTTGTGGATTTCAAGGGTCAAAGTTTTTCTTCAAAAACTTGATATACAAGTTAAAATTTACAGTTGTTCGATACATCATTCGAAAGATCGCAAGAAAAGCTTTAAATGAAGGTAAAAGCGAATCATCAAAATCAATTATCGATTTGCTATGATTTTTTGAACATTGGCCAATCTGTAAACTGTTCCGAATATGAGGGATGACTGTACTCATTATTTCGATTTTTGTCTGCCTTACGTGTTTGAAGAGCAATTCTCTACCAAAACCGGAAATGAACTTCAATTTTCGTGTTTCTTTTTCTTAAAGTGGCTCTATCTCAGCAACCCGAGGTCCAATCTTCAATATATCTTAGATAATTTTATAGCAAATTTTCTGAACTTTTCAAAAAAAATATTTTTAGAAATGGTCACTTATGGTCACTATTTTTAAAAATTGAAAAACTGCAAATATTTCGCTAAAATCAAACTTTCGGTGGCTATATCTTGAAAACGGAGCCCTTTATCAAAAAATCTGTACAGTACTTTTCGATTGCAAATTCAATTTTGCATTTAAAAATAATGTCAAAGTCGTATTTGCAAAAAAAATCGATTTTTTCCAAAAATCACTATTTTTTCAAAAATTCATAACTCGGCGGCAGATTTTTTGACCACCCAAGTAACATTTTTAAACCAACTAGCCACCACCAAGTTTTATTAAGGGTTTATTGTAGCATCTTGATTGCCTAATAGTTTTATTTGGGCATTCACCGCAACCAACAAGCAAGAGCTAATTAATAGGTTCTAACAGGGTTTTATGCCTCGGACATAAAACCGGGTTTAAATAAAAGCCGACTGGCTTTCAATAAGGTTTTATGAAAGTTTTAACAGAGGCTTGAAAACCAGATGGCAATGCCATGCCAATCGGTTTTATCGCATGCTTTGTTAAAACCTAGGGTGTTGTAGCTGTCAAGTGCCATTAGGCATGTAAAAAGCTCACTTAAAACCATAAGCTCCTAAAAGAGCATTTATCGCGGCCAAATAGCAGTGCATAAATATGGCGCTAGACGCGTGCTCTGATTGAATATGATTGACCGCCATCTTGGTTGAAAAAATAGAAAACTGAAAAATTTGATTTAAATTTGATGAAAACACACATTTATGCTGAATTTCTGGTATGATTTATATAGCGATAGATGTTTAAAAATATTTTGAACATTTTTTTTCAAAGAATTGCAATAAAATATTTTTTAACATTAAACACTATGATTACAAAATATTGATTTTTGATGAAGCGAGTTGAATTTTTTGGCTCTATCTCCCCTACATTTATCAATAAAATTTCAACCGCAGCTGAATTTGAGCCATCAATCGTGAGAAATAAGCTTTCAAATTATTTGGATTAGCTCTAATATCTATTATTTATCATCGCCATTTTTGACAACCATCTCCATAATTTCATTTGGTAAGACGAAGACTTATTTTTGCCAAAATAAAACCTATTTGGCATAAGACGTTTGAAGACGTATGAAATGTCATTTTTCCATAACTCCTGACTAGGTTTTAACAAAGGTTTTATCAAGGCTTTGAGGATGTTGTTAGGATTCAGTTGTAAAGCCTTGAACTCCTATGTAGGTTTTATAAATAGGCCGTAACAACCTTTTGCGGAGGTCCTTTTGGGTTTTAAGTGGGGTTTATCAAGGTTCTGGGGAGTTTGTTACGACTAAGGGGTTTTAATGTTGGTTTTGGCTGATAGGTTTTATAGCGGTTGTGACAGCTTTGATAAAGCCTAAAATGTTACTTGGGCATGTTTCTCTATGGCTCAAAAGTTGCGGATTTTTGTCCCCTAAAACATATCAAAAAATCTCGAAAATCAAAAAATACGTATTTTGGGAAATTGAGTCTTAGTAAAAAAAAAGTTGATAGAAAATTCTGAATTTTTTTCCGTGTACCTATTTTTTTCTCAAAAGTCCTCAACAATACCTACAACTTTGCCGAAGACACCAAATTGATCAGAAAATTCACTCAAAAGTTACAGCTGTTTGAATATTTACATACCATTTTTTTATGGACAGCAGCCAAAATTGTATGGAGACTTGTATGGGTGAACCAATGACGCAAAATAGCTTATTTGGTCATAGAGAAGGCCCCCACAAAGTTTTAGTCAAATCAAAAAATACAAAAAATAAAAATGGTCGAAATCGGCCGAAAGAGAAAATTTGAATAAACTACTCTCTAATGAATGTTTAAAAAATCTTTTAACGGTGCTCATTTTTCAGATTATAGTGCACCCAGAAATTTGTTCTTTACTTTTTGTGTTTAAATTATTGATGGTAATTATTTTTATTTGCAGGATTGGGTCCGTAAGTTCCCCAAATTTGAAATAAGAAAACAACAACTTCCTTTGTTGCGGTGCACCCTTAAATGTTTAATTAGGTAAATTTCATGGATCAGTTGAGCTTTTGAAAAAAAAATGGTTTCAAATGAAATATTGACGTATTTTTTTGCCAGGCTATTTGAAAGTTTAATTTCATCAACCCATATTTCAAACGTTTGTTTCGGGATATTATAAACTTATGAAATGTCGGTAAATAATATCAAGCAATGAGTAAAATGTTTCCCCAGAAATGAATTATTATCTGCAGAAATTCATAACTTCCGGAAAAGAGCCCATTTTTATCATCCGATGTGCTTGAAAGGTGGAAATCGTCCTGACAAGGATAACGAACCGCATCACCATTCCACCATTCCTCCACCTCTTACCCTTCACCAGTTGGTAGCGGCAGCCTTTCAAGGCAGATATGAAAATCATCGTGAGTGTGTGTGTGAGTGCTTTATCGTACAACCCTCTTCCCAGGGTTGGGTTGTTGATTCCCAGGCTGAAGACACAAAGGCACACTCTCTCGATGAGATAAACCACAATCTTGAGGTCTTTCTGAGGGAGAGATGCTGTTCGGGGGAAGGGAGGGGTAGTGAACTAAATGGCAGTAGCTGGTCAAACTAAATAAAAGAAGTGCTGAGTTAATGAATGACTATTTTCAGACAGCACACACACACACACACTTTGCCACACGCCTTTCTTTCCTAATAGTTGACAGGGATCAGAAAGTTGGAAAAAGTTGGTTGGGGCTGCTGCAGATGGTTAATCTGGTGACTTGAAAACTTGATACTGCTTGGAAAGGCAAACTTTCTAAGCTGGACAAAGATTGTTCAAAGATTTAATTAGGAAATAACGTACTACACATATCTCACACTTTTTCAAATTTTGTTTGGCTCTTTTCAATTTTTGATGATTTAAGATTTACATAAAACAAAGATGGCTTCCTTGAAAAACACAAATTCCAGCATAAATCATTCCAGGATAGCCATAGTCATCTTCATAATCTTCATCATCATCAATCCCGATGCCGATAAAGTGCGGAAAAAACATCGGAAGCCCCACCAGGAATAATAATAGCTCTCCGACTTTCAATATGGAGCAAGTTTTGATAGGAGCAATAATGTGTAAAGTTTACGTCTTACCGGATCTTACCGTGCTTTCTTTAGCGTTTCTTCTGCCCCGGGCGGATGTTACCAGCAAAGAAAAGGGACCTAATTTAGACCTACGACCGGTTCATCATCACCAGAATTGAGACCAACCGAGATTCGTTCCCAATACCCTAGCAAAAGCTTGGCTCAACTCACTTTCCACTCACTGCACTGAAGGAGTTGATGTGTTTACCTCCTACTCTGGCCCGTTTACCATACCATCCGAGAGACTGAAACGGAACGCCACGCAACGCCAAGAGGATGGATTTTCTCAATCTGAGTCACGGAAGGCCGGAAGTTGTCAAAAAGTCGAACAGGGGTCTCTATTAACAGACACTTTGGAAGGTTTTTGCAGTTTGATCTGTTTGGCATTTTATGGACTCAAATTGGGTATAAGATTTAGTCTGATCATGACTTTGATTCATTACTCTCAATAAAGGCAACTTTGGTTTTTGATTTGATCGAGTGAGTGAGAGTGTGGGAGAGTAAGTATGTTTTTAAGTGAGTGAATTAGTTAGTAAGCCAGTGAGTCAGTGTGTAAATGAGTGAGTGAGTGAGTGAGTTAGTTCATTAGTGAGTAATTGAGTCTCTTTTGAGGTAAATCACAGAATCTGGGTTGCAAAATTGACGGGATCTCGGCAGCACTGCCATTTCAGTCGGTTGCAAGCGCGTCGCGGTCCGCAGAAAGTTCGTTTTTTTCGGTGTTTTTTGGAGTGTTGAAGTCTTATTTTTCGTTTTTGATGAAGTTTAGACTTCATACGTGCTGTACATAGTGGAATATTAGAGAAAAACTCAAAATTATTAAGAAATTTCAAGTGTTAAAATCCGAGTGCGCCAGCCGGCATTTGTGTTTTTGTTTTATTCTTTTTCTCTTTCCCTGGGATAATCTGTCAGGAGGAGATTCCACTACTTGCCACCAGAGAGCGCGCGCGGTTCTAGAAAGAGATGACAGCATTTTTTTTTTACCCCGGGAGTTGTTTATTTACTTCGAGAGCGAGCTTTTGCGTCGGAGTTGCCGAATGATTTGTCGATAATCTGTGCAAATGTAGAAAAGTCTGTAGCTGTCTTTGCCGGTGGTTATGAGGATTTCTACACCACGTATCGATGGATCTCCCCGGTGAGTTCGTTCCATGATAATGCTTGATGTATGTATGTGTGTGTGTGTGTGTGTGTGTGTGTGTGTGTGTGTGTGTGTGTGTGTGTGTGTGTGTGTGTGTGTGTGTGTGTGTGTGTGTATAATTGTTTTCTAATCCCAGTATGTTCGATCGAAATGCTTCGGAATGTACCGTAAGATTGCACCGCAACTGCCGAATTAATTATTTACTAATTCATAGAATAGATTCTTATCCGCGAATTGCATTCATATAAAGTTCTACTACCCCATCAATAAGATAGATTTTAGAAATAATTTCATAAGTTTGCTATAACGAGTTATACTACAATCTGTTCGTTTTAATCAATTGAATTTTATTACGGGATCTCCTATTTCCACAGCCGGCTGTCTAATATTGGATCCTAAACAAATATACGCGTCGGGATAAAATTATGAAAAAAAATACACTAACTAAATGTAAACAGTCTCAACAGCATTGTTGGCTTGAGAATAAATTCTTAATCTGCTAAAATACTGAATTCCGCGAATTCGCTAAACGGGAATTGTCTCAACAGCAGCATCCGATTGCTTGCCTTGAGAATAATAGTTTATCCGTTAACCTGATTTATGCCACTGGTCGTATCGCTTGCTTAGGGCGACTCCCAGACCTTTACCTTCCACAACTACCAACTCCACGCGACACTTACGCAGCCCTGTTGTTTAAATTCAATTAAATTTGGTCAAACGGTCAATTTGATCGAGTTCCACAATAGGGTTGGGAAAAAGAGCCTGCGGTTTCGCTACCTTTTTCTAAGTAAGTCAAGCATCAACATTTCCCTTGCTCCTAATCCTTATTCCTGCCCCGGTGAATGGTGGAGATGGGAGCGGCCGGCAATGGATGGCTTTCATGGTGCTGCCTGTCCGGTTCTGGTAGAATTGGTTTTAATTCCCTTTAATCAATTTATAAGCAACCTGGGCTGGACAATCATCACACATACATGACGAAATCCAGTCTGCAACCCGCTAAGATCACCATCTCCATGCGAATGCGAATGCGAATGCGAAATGAATCTGGGTTGCAAAATTGACTGTGAGTGGGTGAGTGAATTAGCGAGTGAGTATTTGTTACAGTGAGTGAAAGAATTAGTGAGTGAGTAAGAGAGTGATTGAGTGAGATGATGAGTAAGTGGATATGGGATGCAATATTAATAGTGTGTGAGTTAGTAAGTGAATGAGTGAGTGAGTGATTGAGTATTTGTTGCAGTCAGTGAATTAGTAATTGAGTAAGTGAGTTAGTTGGTTAAAAATTAAATTGAATGGTAAATAATGAATGAATAAGTGAGTTTATAAGTCAGTAATTGAGTTATTTTTGTAGTTTTGGTAAATCACAGAAGCTGGGTTGCAAAATTGACTGTAAGAGAATGAGTGAATTTGCGGGTGAGCATTTGTTTCAATGAGTGAATTAGTTAGTGAGTAAGTGTGTCAGTGAGTGAATGAATGAGTTAGTGAGTTGGTGAGTGAGTGATTCAATAAGTTGATGAGTAAGTGGATATGAATTGATAAATTAATAGTGAGTGAGTTAGTGAGTGAGTGATTGAGTATTTGTTGTAGTCAATGAATTAGTAAGTGAATTAGTGAGTTAGTGGGAGAAGTGAATGTAAGTGAATAAATGAGTGAGTTTATAAGTGAATTATTGAGTCCCTTTTGATGTTTTGGTTAATTACAGAATCTGTGTTGCAAAATTGACTGTGAGTGAGTGATTGAATTAGCGAGTGAGTATTTGTTTCAGTGAGTAAATTAGTTAGTGAGTAAGTGTGTCAGTACGTGAATTAATGAGTTAGTGAGTTGGTTAGTGAGTACTTGTTGCAGTCAGTGAATTGGAAAGTGAGTACACAGAAAAAAAATGTAGTAATATTCATCAGGAAATGGTGACAGATTTTGCGTCGAAAAAAATGTGTAATATTCGGTATATTTGTGAATAATCAATTTGAAAATATTATGTACCTAACAGACTTTTTGTGTACATTTCAGTTGTGTGTTACGTCTTAATTCGATTTAGAGCAATTGTTACTGTTAATTAATGCATAAACAAGAGTAAGAAACAGTTTTCAAAAAACTTACACAATTGCTAATGATAGGGGATAGGAATATAAAAAGCTTACAACTAGATCACAGCGTAATTTAATCAATTATAGATGTGCTCGGCCTCCTGAATGTGTTCCGTCAGGGCGGCAATCTTATCCTGGGGAAGCTCTGGGATGCACAGGGATGATATTCTCGCCGGAGTGACCTCTAGTAAATCCCGCTCTTTCACCAAACAAATATTTCTGCACAGCTGATTGACCTTTTCGCAGCCTGCTGCCTTGATTGCAAAGCAAAACAAAAACAAACAAGATGCGCGCGTAAATCAGCACAAAACGAAATCGAAAAAGTCAGCGCTGCCAGGTCGATCTGTCATACGAGGGGCTAGCCGATGCGGTTCACCGTGGTATCCACGGTTCACATCTTATGAGGAATTGGAATTGGAATTGGAATTGATGAATATTCATCAGTTTTTGATGAATATTCATCAGGTTCACATTTTTACACATTTTTTATGTAATATTACTCAAAAAAGAGGTAATATTCAACCTGCCAAATTTTCAACCTTCCAAAATTCAACTTTATTTTTGCTGTGTAAGTCAGTTAGTATAAGTGAGTAATTGAGTCCATTCTGATGTTTTGGTAGATCCTGGGTTGCAAAATTAACTGCATGTTGCAGAGTTATGTTGTGAAAAACTGGAATTAGAATTTCTTGGAAAACATTTTAAACGTAAATAAAGATTTAAAAAAAAATCTGAGGAAATCTTTGAATGTCATTCATTACAGTCTCAACTTTCCGTCTGACAGCTCAGTATTGATGGTCGCTGCCACAGCACTCTCTCCCCATGCTCTACCATCAATATCTTCAACAGTACCCTCCACCAAAACATCGACCCTTTTCCTCCAACCCAGCTGCTGGTTGTTCTGTTTCCTGTCTAAGCTCCAAAGAAAAAAAATCGAATAACGTAACTCCGCAGAAGAAAAAAAACAACTTTGTTGGGGCAGCAGGGGTATCTTATAAGACGCTTTTCCTCAGACGACTTTTCTTTGTGCTGCTGTTTTCCCTCCCTTCGCTGGCCACCTTACACTCGCTCGATAATCCAATCTAAACAAAAATTCTGAAATGGGAAATTTGGGCTTTGGCATCTTAACAGCCCGAACCCGAACCAACCAACCAGTAGGGTGCTCAAGTTGCGTTGTGGTTGCTCCAATATACCGTGGCCACTGCTGAGTTGCTGCAGCTTTGCAGAAGACGACGTTGATGACGATGATGATGGCTTGACACATGAAACCTTTTTTTTTTCACCCATATTCTCACCACCAAAAAGTTATGTGGGTGGAAAGCTAAACAAACAGAAGCTGCCTCTACTGTTGAGGGTAGAAAACGCTAGATATTGTACCAGTCAAGTGGGAAAGTTGGACAGCTAGAAGTTGGAAAGTGAACTACTTGAACGTTTGCCTGGACCACATTCCAAAAAAGCCACCAAATTTGAAGGTTAGGTGTGTGCATTTAAAATCTGGAGCAACATTTGAGGAGGGCGCATAAGCATTTTGACAGCTGGAACTTTTTTTTTCAAATTTCAAAACAGCGTTTAAAATTTCAACAAAACCCGCAGTGTTGAAAGGTAGCTGTGATGGTCACACATTGTTCAAATTTCGGTATTCAAACTTCTACTCAAAAATCATTTGCAATTTTAAATTTTACCCAAAATCAAAATAATTCTGAATGTACGTGCAAATACCGCTGTACTGTCAACATGATCGCTAATCACTGCAGTAGTTTTTACTCCCTCCTTTCTTTCAGCACTAACCGATTATGCCCAGCTGGCACTTCCCTGGCGGCCATCGTTCCAGGTCCCCCGGGAGAGACTGCGTCACTGTCAAAGCCAATAACTGCACCATCACGTCAAAATTTAATCCCGTTACCGAATGATTGCTCACACATACAAACCCGAGCAAACAACTGCGTCCACAATGGTCAGCAAAACGGTTTAATTGTCTGTTTGTCACGTTAGTGCGTTATTTCAATTCGGACCCGGTTTCCGGCCATTCCGGGCACTCGTATCGTCCGAGTGGGGCTCTTTGCGGGAAAAACCAATTTTGCCAATAGGATTTGGCACTGGAAAAATCGATACAAGCTCCGGAGCTTGCTTTTTTTTCTCTCTGTCTCCTCTTGGGTCGTTTCACCGATTAGGATTCTGTTTTGGAACATGTCGGTGACTTTTTGTCACAAAACAAACACACACACACATGCACATTTGAAAGCCCTGGTACCAGTCCGGATCCCCACCGACCACAACCGGACGGATCCGTGCCCGGATTTGAACCGTACTTTTCGTATGACTTTTGGACCATAAAGAGAGGGTAGCGTTGGTATGAGTACGGAACGGGGGTGTTTAAGGGTGGAGGGAGAGGGTGATCGATTTGCTTTCCGGACGCGTGCTTTTTCACTTTAGTTCGAGCCATTTATCATAATCAAAAATGACTAAGCTCATGGCTCGCACACAACACACATTGCTGAGTAGTGTCGTGTACTCGTACTGTACTGCAGAGCTTCCGTATTTCGACCACTTATAGGAGCATGCAAACTGTTAACCTTGCTACGGTATTGGGGACCTTTTCAGCATTTTTGCAAGTTAAATTTGCCACAACTTTTGCCATATAAATGCTAGAGCCTTGACATTTTTTGACATTAAATTTATAGCAATCCGAATGTTCCGGATGTTTGACAAGTATTGCTCTATAATTTGACCACAAATGTTAATGTCAGGTTCAACTAATCTACAGGTTCCGGAAATCCGAAACATCCGAATAGTTCGTGTTAAACTGTTTTGTACGTAAATGCGATACCATCACACTGATGATAGTTATCGAATTTACGGACACAATACTGCAAAAATCTGATTGAGGCAACCGACACCTCAAAATTTATTACATTGAAGATTAAACAATTTCAAAACGTATGTTTATTTTTTAACAATGAAACGTCCAACGCTCGGACGACCAAGCCTTTTCAAAATTACTAAAATGGCTGTAGAGTAATTCTCTACGTAACCGGTCTTATTTCATTAATTTTAGTATTTGTATTTTATAATCCGTCTGAAACTTTCTTGGTCCCTTCGGTATACCCAAAGAAACCATTTCGCATCATTAGTTTGTCCATATAATTTTCCATACAGCTGTCCATACAAAA